>NC_135332.1:38537952-38855958 GCF_023851605.1 Tamandua tetradactyla
TCCGGGTGACTTTGGCAGTGGAAGGCGGGGCGGGGGTAGGGTCGGGTGCGCGTGAGGACGGAGGCGCGCACCATCTCCTCCAGCCAATCCCGGTTGGTCTTTCTTTCTTCTTCCTTTTTTTTCCCTCATTTATTGCAAAAAGTGCTTAAAAAGTAAAAAATTAAGTTAGGATAGGAAACCTGAGGTGAATAATGCCGGCTTCAGCTGTATTCAAGCTGTTCCTCCCACACTGTGCTTTTTCATTGTTTAAAACAGCAAGGTTTGGGTTTTGGGGGGTCACGGGGAGAGAGCATGATGTCTCTTTTCCTTTCTCTTTTCTTTGTTTTTCTTTTCTCTTTTCCAAAAGGAATTTTGGGTAACAATTCAAAAGATTTTCAGCCTGAGAAACAGAGGCAGGTTCAGGACACTTTACTTTTCCTGGGAAAGCTCGAAGCAGGGTTAGGCAGTTTGTACGCCCCCCACGCCCCTCTGTCTCTCGCGGGGATAAATCCCGCTTCAGCGTCTGTTCTCCATGTGTGTACAGCGCAGCGCCTGTGTCTCCTATCCCAAGCCCCACCCCTCAGGACACTTTTTCTGGGGCTATTTACTCTTACTTTCTTTTTTTTTTTTAAGGATTTTTTTTTTGTTTTAAAGTAGTTAAAACCCACATAATGGTTTCTGGGGGCACTGGGGCTGCTGCAGCCAGGCCAGGAACTGAGAAAGAATGAAAGGTGCCTGTAGGTAAACGGGTAGGGGGACAAAGGGACAGATATCGTCTCTCGGATGAAATAAAGCCCCTTGTTTGAGGCAGAACCTGAAGGTGTTTGTCTTTCCTATCCCGGAGACCAGAATTCTTCCTTCTGACTTGTCTGCTGCTTGAGAGGCAGGCCTCATCCTGCTCCCCTGGGCTGGAGATTCCCATGGCCACAGGCATCACCTGCTGTGAGTCCCACTGGCTCCCGCTGGGAGGGCAGAGACCCGGACGAGGGGCCCGCGAGGGGCGAGTGGGTAGAGAGGGTGCATTGGCTACAAACTGGGATCCGGTACGGTTGGATTGGAATTGGTGTTCAGCCAAGGGTGGAATCAGATACATGGAGCAGACTGGTTTCTGTTTAGAGGCCGTCGATCCCCACAGGCACCCATGGGTCACACATGTACTCACCAGTGTGTTCCCAGACCCCCCTCCCTACCCCCCACTTGCCACAGCCGCCTCCCTCCCCCATCCATTGCTGACATCTTAGCTTTCAAATGCAGGTGTTGAGGTTAATAGCCAGACATTTCCCAGTTGGCCATTTGCTTGAGAGGCTTCTCACAGGGCTCAGAAGGTGGAACGGAAAAGATTTAAAGGAACCGCAGAAGTCAAAGCTGGAAACACTTGCGTCCACTGCTGGGGGCAGGGCTTGGCTGGGAGGTTGTTTTGTATGCTGGCAGCGGGGGTGCCTGGCATCTCCCAGCCCCAGCCTGCTCTCCCCCATTTGGCTGTAGCGCCCAGAGTAACCCTACAGCCTGACTTTCCCGGGCCCTCTCAGCTTCCAGAAAGGAACCTCGGCAGCTGGCCTGACTCTTCCTCTCCACTTGCTGCCCAGAGGGGACGGTGCCTTGAGCTGGGAGCCCCAAGTCCTTTACCCTCTGGCAGGTCTTTACCCACGCCACCCCGGGACTGCTACACCATGGGGTCCTGCCCCCCCCCTTCCTCATTGGACCCTCAGACCAATATTTGTACCTTCTTATTGTGAGGTGTTTACTGCTAATGCCACCGAGTAATCCACAGAACCTGTGGGGAGTTTCAGCAGCTTAATGAAGTTCAGAGTTGTGTTCACTGGTCTGGAATTCCTGGCTCCCTTTCTGAGAGGGCCCTGGGAAGCTGGGCTTGGCTTTCTGCCCGCCTCTTGTGTCGAGCACAGAGGCCAGCCAGGAACCGCCCTCCCCCCGGAGCCCCCCTGCATCCAGACCCGGGGTCTCCAGTCTGTCAGTGGCACTCCAGGTCTGTAGCAGTAGAGCCAAGCACTAGATGTCCCTCGTCTCCCAAGAAGTTGGCCCTGGGGACGTGGTTTTCCTGAGGCTTGCGTGTCTGTTTTAAGCCCTGTTGTCTCTTACCCTAAATCCCTAGGTTAGAGACACTCTCGCCAGTTTCCTGAAGTTCCTACAGAAACTGGTGTTTTCATTTTTCCCGGTACTAGACACTGGCCTTCTCTGAGCGTCACACCTCCCACTCCCCTTTGTCCCGGGCCGTGGGCCCCTGACGTGGGTGACCACTGTCCTGTTTGTTCTGTGACTGCTCGTCTTCACAGGCTGGGTTCCTATTTTGATTATCTATTTGTGTATGTGCTTGAGCGTTATCACCCACCTCAAACCCTTCTAGAAACTTTGTGGGAACATCAGGGATAAACAGCTCAGTAATCACGTGGCTGTGAGGCCAGCTCGAGTTGTGGTAGAGACAGGGACCCAAGGCAGCCTCAGGCTGGGGTCTGCCCATATGCCGGGCTGTGAATGATCAACTCCTCATCCCAACAAAAGCAACTAAGAATCCAAGTAATGTTTTTAAAAAAGAATTCTGAACACCACTGGAGATAATGGGAGTTGCCTGGTATGTCCAAAGCGGGATCTGGTCCTGTCGGGTTGGAAATGCAGCCCTTCGCTGTCTGCTCACCTGGCCGGCATGCAGCCCACAGGGCCTGGCCCTTTCTGTCCCCTGCCCTGCAGTTGTGCAGCCCTGAGGGAACTGCACTGATGGGCACAGAGCGCCAGACTGCGGGCCCCGGAGGATACCAAGGCTCGGCCAGCTCAGAATTATTCATCTGAAGCTGTTTGGGGGAAGCCAGAATGAGTGTTTGGGATCATCTTTCATTTGCGCAGTTTTTCAAAATTCAGCCACAGGTCTTCCTAGACCCCTAACGGGGTTTTGATTTTTCTAGGCTGAGATGAAAGATGAGGGGATATTTATGTGGTCAGAGCGGGAATGAGACATTACACTGCTTTTTAAATCTTGCAACGAAACCCTTTCTTCTCCCCCTTTTCCTACTTCTGCTCTGGCACTGACTTTGAAAAACCTTCCCAGACTGGCTGAGGCTAAGAGATGAGGAGCTAACTCAGGCCGCTTTGAGAAGCTGGTTTTTGAAATACCGTGGAAACCTATGGCAGCAGGCCCCTCTCACCATGGAGGGGCAGCCCTGCCAGGGGCCTTTGTGGCTGTGTCCCCCCTCCCCTGCCCCCTGTGCCTCCTCCCCACCACCCAGCCCAGAGATAACAGTTTCTGAAAGTCGGTGTTTATCAGGAGAGAGCAGTATGGTCAGAGAGGAGGAACAGAAGCGTCCAGAGGCCTTTCTGCGATGGATGGATGGCAAACTTTTCTTGTGAAGCAAAATCTGCAGATTTGTCTTTCCAAGAGGGAGAGAAATTTAAAGTGAGATAAGTTGGGTTTTTTTTTTTTCCGGTCTGTTGCTTCATGTAGGCTTAACAATCCTAGTAGGGCCCTGAAAATGGCAGAGACCTCAATTCTGTACCCCCCCATTCCCCCCCCCCCCCCCATGTGCTCCCTAACTAGAGAGGTTTGCAAAGCTTAAGGGGATTAATGCTCTTTAAACCTCTGCACTGCTTCCTGCTCCTCCTGGGATCCGGGTGCTAATAAAGATGTACCAGCTTGGAAAGGCTGGTAAACACTGCTTTGTTGCCACGGCAACAGGCGAAACAAGAATGACTCCAAGTATTGCTAACAAGAGTCCTTATGATCAAGAGTTTAAGGAGAAAGAGTGGGGGGAAAAGCCGGTTCTTAAAAATGCAGAGAGTCTTGGCAAGGTAATTAGACTTGGGGCTCTCAAAGTAAATTTATAGTTTTGCAGAGCCTTACTAGAGTGCCTTGTTGCTTGCGATGTCACCGCCATCAAGTATTACCAGCCCTCTAGTTGCTACAAGCCGCCAGCTTTTGCTGCTGGTGGCTCCGGTGAGGCTGGGTCTGGACCTCCACATCCCAGTGAGGTTTTTTTTTCTTCCCCTTCTCACCTTCTCCTCGGCAACTAGCTGCCATGTGTATTGGCCTGGTCGGGAAGTGTTAAAAGGCTCTCATTCCTGCCTCCTGGGTGTGGAAAGGCACGAGGGAAGGTTCTACACCTGCCTTCCAACTGGGATAGCCAGTGATTAACGACAAGGGGACAATACATAACCTTGCCAGAAAGTTCTCTTTATGGCTGGGACACGGGATTGAGCTTCCCTTGCTTTCTCCCACCTCACCTTCATGCTGACCCTGCATGATGTCGCTGTTTTTATACCTATTTTTCAGAGGAAGAAACAGAAGGGTTAAGGAACCAGCCCATGGGGACACAGCCGGCAAGTGGCTGCTGAGCTGGAATTTGAACCCGAGTGTGGCTCTGAGGCCTGGGCTTTTGGCCCCCCGGCCCACGTGTTTGTAGACCTCCTCCTGCTGCTGTAATTTTTATTCCTGAGTCACAAGCAGCAACTGCAGCCCCTGCTGGGATCTTCTGCCCAAACGTGCTGAGATTTCGCAGCGAGCCTAGGACTCTGATTCCACACCCCTCCCTCCATTGTGAGCACTGCTACCAAGCTCCACGAAATGCTATGCTTCTGGTCCGGGATTGAAAGTTCTGTGGGCTGTGGGTGAGAAATCGGGTGGTGTGGGGAGATGGGGTCCCTCGGGAGGGGAAGGCTGCCCCACCACCTCGTGGCCTCCTCCGGTTGCTCACATCAAACCCGAGGCCAGGTTCTGGACCCCTCTTCCTTCCATCCTTGCATCCTGGGCCATGCCCTGCTTCAGGCTCTCATTGCATCTCTCCCTGGTGACCACAGCAACTCTCTCGGGTCTCCTGCCTCCAGACTCCCACTCCCTGATCCATTCACCTCCAGAGGGGTCTTTCTGAACCATGATTCTGAGCCTGCAGGCTTGTTGGCTTCCTGTGCCAGCCTCTGGGGAAGGCCAGCCTCCACCATGCTGCTTGGTTGAGCCTTGCCATGCTCTCCACTCCCCATCAGCCTGGGCTACCTGCTTAGTTAACCCTACCCCTTGGCCACCAGCATCTCAGTTTCTACCTGGGTTGACTCCCCACTACCTTTTCTTTGACAAACTCCTCAGGGCCTCCAGGACTCGGCATGGACCCACCCCATTGTACAAGAATACCCCTTCCTCCTTCCTGAATCCTCTGTCACCATCTGCTCACTCGGACTTCCCCGGTAACCATGAGGACCTAAAGAGCAGGGGGGCTGTGTTCCTCTCAGTGTCCCCAGTCACCTGGGACATAGTAGCTTCTTGGTGTTTACTGAGGGGTGGAATGACGGTATCATTGCCACCAAGGTGCTATGGCAGTAGATGCTTCAGCCCTTGAAGGTCAGGTGACACACCCAAAGCCACCCCAGTACCTGCCTCGGCTCAGCCTGGAATCTCCCTCTGCCTGCCGTCAGGGTGGGCTGTCCGGCCGCAGACCCACGATTAAACCCCATGTCCCGGTGCTGCCTTGAGAACCTGCCTTAGATGCCTTCCACTCTTGATTGTAATGAGAACCCACTATCTGAGTTTTGTTGCTTGTAAATTTACTTTATACTGATAAAATTGGAACTGGATTGGAATTGAATGTGAGATGTTGTCCAGGATCCATCAAGAAAGTAATGGTGAACATTTAACGCTGTCCTCCTCCTTCCCCACAGTATCAGTTTTCTTATTGAATTTAGGAAGCAATAGCAATTGATTAAGTTGCAGTGGAGCTTGCCCTAAAAGGAAATGATTGATAATCTGTTTAGGCCCAGCTTGCTTGCTTTTCCCCTCCTGATTTCCTTGGCCACTTTTTCAATTACCAACTGTATTTAGCTTGGTTTGCTTGCTGTAACTCATTTCCCCTTCCTCCAGGATCTGCAGGGAAGTTGTAATGTAATGTTGGAGTAGTGACATCTAATTATTTCCCTGAGACATCAGTTAGAAATGCAAGAATACATCTTCCTTGAGGTGGCCAAGCAAGGGGTGCAGGGCTGGGAAGCGGAGCCCATCTGTCCCATCATATCGATCCTTCGGGTATTGGGAGGGAGGCCAGGGCATCCTGTGACATCACAGCCTCCGGGTCACCGGCATCAGTTAGAGTCCATGAAGATCTCCTGGGGCAGATGCCATGGACCCATTGGCAGGCTGGCTTATTGCCATTCAGTGACCTTAGCCAGTGCTCCTATTGTAAGTAAAGCTACCTGAAATGAGTGTTACTGTAAGGAGATCCACCCTGTCACCTTCAAAGCCTTATTTTATTTTTATTGCTTTAACTCATATCTTCAAGGCAGTTTGCAGTCTACAGAGTACTTTCACCTGTCCAGGTTCAATAGCTTGAGATCCTCTCAACAGTATTCTAAAGGGAAGGAACAATGAAATTAGCTTCTACATTTGCCCTTCTAAAATTAATACTTGTCCGGCACCAAACCCTTAGTTGATACTCAGTGATGTTCTGTGTCGTGGCCACCTTTTAAAGTGGGTTATGGTTTCCCTGTTTCATAGATGAACAAACGAGGGCTTGAAATAGTAGAAGGACTTGCCATGGAGTATGGAACCCACTATTTGGAATTAGGGAGGGGGAGGGCACCCGATAAATAACATTCCTAATCCTTTGACTTCCAAATGGGATGTCAAAGGAGTGGGAGATGGTGCACCCAAATATCACCTTACTAAGAAATGTTTAATAGAAGGACAACTGCACCCAGCAAGGGGGAGACTCTCACAGGCATAGGCAAGGCTGGCCTAGCTTCCTGAGTTGGGTACGGGCTGACGTAAGGCAGGGGGCACATAGGAGAACATGTCCTCTCTGCAGGAGGATCCCAGAAATGGGGAGAGAGTTACTGCCAGATCATTTTTCCCAATTTACCTGTGAGCTAAATTACACTACCTCTTTCAGGACAGGATGGGTCCAGGAGTGTTACAGAAATTCAGCAGGAGCTAAAGACTTTTCCCAAGATGTCATGGAGTCTTAATGCTTCTGCCCTCAGACCCATGCCCCATTTCCCTCTCCCTCTTTTTCCTGACTAATGAATAACGGGTTTGGAACCCTTCAGTAATGCCAGCATCACCCAGCTCACTTTCTGCCAGCTGTGGACAATGCAAGATCTGATTTCCCAAGGAGAGCCCTGCCCGGAAGGGCATGTGTCTGTGGTGTTGGGTCACTTGGCTGGTGATTGAGCCCCCGCAGCCCCAGGCTGGGGTATTCATTTTGACTCTGCATTGCCCACAGTGAGGCAAGTCTGTCCCTCTGGCAGGTGGGCATTTGCAGCCCCTCCCCGCTAGGGATGGGGAGCAGAAGAAACACAGGGGCTTTCTTGGGAATGCCGAGTCTCTGATTCCAGAATGCTGTTGATGAGGGAGAAAGAGCTCCGATTTTGGTCAGAGTTAATGGCGTGAAGCAGTAGAGCTGTTTTCCTGGGCGCTGAGTATTTCTTCTAAATGTTCAGGTCCATAACCAAGGCAGCTAAGTCAGCAGATTGCCAGCATTCCAGCAAAGAGCCGTCTCCTGGGGAGCGGTGGCACCCTCCGGGACCGCATCTGACTTAGCCTTCTCCTTCCCTTTGTGGTGCCCGTGATTTATTTTATTAAGACGAGTGAGGGGATGGGAGTGACATTTCTCGTGAAACTTACCCCCCGTTTTCCAGGAGTGCTGGGGAATGGAGCTTGCCTGCTTCTGGCTCAGGGAGCTGACAAAATATTTAAATAAAAGCTCTGGGGAAAAGGACATGCTTAGATTACAGAGAGAAACTCCTTACAGCTACGGTCTCGCATAGTATGCGCCTCTATAATTATGCCAGTTCAGCACTGCCATTTCTAGTCACCACGCAGCCATCCGAGGGAAGACAGGCGCTCTAAAAATGGCCCCAAAAACTGTCCTTTAAAAAAGGCCGTTAACAATCTGGAGCCATAAATAGTGTCTTTGCAACGAATAGCAAAGATTGTCCATTCTCCTTTAGGGCTTGGCTGCTATCTGCCCTGGGGGAAGGGGGCTGCGACCAGAGTGTTGGGACCTGCTCCGAGGCTTTGAGAGCTCGAGCTGCCCAGACTCTGGTGGAACCCAGCCTGGGCCGGGAGGGGGGCCTGGAGGTAGGAACCAGGGCCCGCCGGCCTGAGCTGCCTCCTCAAAGTCTGTCTTTAGAGATGCATCTCTCTTGGTGGCAAAACAACAGAAACCCACCACTGTTGGTCACTCACCCTTTCTGTCTGACCTTTGTTAAACCTGGACCAGCTCTTCTACCAGTTCTGAACCATAATGCTGCCATGAGCTGAAGCAAGCCCACTGGATTCCACCAACTCCTTGTGGCATCCCTGAGTCCCAGGGCGTTCCAGGTACTTCTCGGGCTGCCTCATGTATCAAAAACTCAGACTTAATTCATACCCATTCTAAGTTGGTAACACAAAAGGAAATATTTACTGTCCCAGCAGTCACATACACCAACAAAACTACAAAACGGGATCATATCTGCTTTATCCACCTTAGAGGTAAAGTTTGTGGCTAAAGACACCCATACAAGGACGGGTTAGGAAAGTCAAAGCTAAGGGAATGAGAAAGATGGTTATAAAAAGATGACAATGGTTTGTATGGTGTGTGAATGTATCTCAATAAAATTGCATTAAAAAAAAAGATGATAAGCCCTGATATACTTTTATTTGGCCCTCCTCTCACTCTCCTCCTGCCCCACCGCCTCCTCTCGTGACCATGAGGTAGTTTCCCCAGACTCAGCTGTGCCCCATTGGAACACAAACTTCCCTAAGCTGGGGATTGGCCAGAAAGATCCGTGTGTAGCATGGAGATTCTGGCTCCTACTTCCCAGGGCTTATCTCAACCCCATCCTTAGCCAAATATGACCCTGGTGGTAAATATTTAAAACGACCAAGAACCACTGGCAAGGGAGGCACTGGGGTAAAGTAACGTGGAGGAACTGCATGGGACCAGCCTGGCTAATGAGCTCAGCCCGCAGCCCAGAGGATGCTCATCTCTGAGCCCCTGGCTTTGTTCCTGCCACCTCTCCTTGAGCACCTAAATCCACATGCACCTCTCCGACTTCTGCTCAGTGCAGAAGCAGCTGCACATCTGGAGAGGTTTGGGCACAGTGGTCAGCACCCCGGTGGGCTGTCCCATGTTCCTGAAGGGGTGGGGCATGTTAAAGCAGGAGCAGGTGGCTCTAGTCAGAGCTGGGTCCATCTTTTCAGTGTAACTCCTTCGATGGATAGTGGGTGGTGAGTCATAAAATCAATTCTTCTGCAAAATGCCACAGGTTTTCTGAGCACCCCACCACCATCACCACCATCATCTGGATTTGTGCTCTGAGTGCATCATGTTAATAGGTTTTAAAGTAGAAAAACGCATGTGATTCTAGAAGGCTAGAGATAGGGCAGTGGAGGAGACAGTTCAAAATTGCTGTTTGGTGTCTCTGTATAGTAGCAAATGTGAACCTATTATGGTACATGGAAGTGGTTCATTGCAAAATGACATCTTCATAAGTTGCCTTACCAGCTGGCTTTTCTCGTAGCCTTTGGAGGGAAATTTTGCTCTTTTGAGGTATTTTCTTGGGGGTGGTATTGGGTGGAGACTTAGATTGTCCTGAGCCCCTCCGTGGAACTGGGGGTAGGGAGGAAGCTAGGGAGTAGGGGCACTTATAGTCTGCTTCGTGGACTATAACCACCTCTCTGTAGTGCTTCCTCCCACGCCTCCGAACTAACATGTTTGGGGAGAAGAATGGTTGGAAAGCAAAAACTCTGGTATCAGGCTGCCAATCTTCTGAAACTCCAGCTTCCAACCACTCGCTGGCTGAGCAACTTTAGGCCAGTTACAGAGCCCCTCTGTACCTCGGCCCCTGCATCTATAAAATGGGCTGGCACTGACACCTAGCTCCTAGGGTACTGAGAGATGTAACTAAGACAGTGCCAATACAGTTCTCACCAGGGCTGGTTAAAAGCTCAGGAAAGGTTGTAGGTGAGCTGACAGAGGCAGGCTCACAGCTTGCTTTTGGTTGCCTGAGCTGCCGAGTAGCAGTCTGTGATGTTCTATTTGTGAGAGTCCCAAGAAAGGAGGAGGCAGGTGAGAGGAAGGAAGGTGCACAGTCCTCCTGGGGCAGAGAGGTGCCACTGCCCTGATGCAACCTCGGGCTGTCGACAGACAAGGGAGCCTGTTGTGAGGAGAAGAGCAGAGAGAGGCAGAGGATGCTTCTGGTTTTCCTCCTTGGAACCAGTGGTCATTTGGGATGTCCTGTCTCAGCCTGGTGGCCAGATGCCCTGGAAGCCGTGCCCACCAGCCCCCAGGCTGGGTTAGGGTGGTGGCTTCCCAGGACCCTCTTGACTGATGGAGAAGAGTAATGGTGAGGGGGTACCGGGCCTCCCGACGAGACCCCTCTGCCCATCTTGGGAGTGAAAGATGGAAATAGCATGTCCTTCCACCATCTGTTCTTGAGCCATGGTGAAGAGACCTCATGACCCAGGAGAAATCAGGCAAAGAAATGAAACCACACCCCGGCAATGGGAAGCTGCCAACGTGGATAGGGCTGGGTGCCTCGGAGAGGGGTCTGCTGAAGCGGCAGGTGGGAGCATTTGATATTCTGGCCCATCTGCCTCAAAGACCGTATTTCTGTGACTGCTTTGTTCAGGCCCCAGCTATCATGAAAATCTCTAATCTCGCTCCCCAGCCTTGCTGTTTTCCATCGGCAGCATATCCATTTCTGTGCAGTTGACTGAGGAATGCCCTGTGTTGTTTGAACCAGTGGGGTCAGAGAACCTGTGTCCCTCACCCCCTACCCTGGTCTTTCATCCATGCTACAAATAAGAAGCTCTGTGACCCGTTTGCTCAGTTGCCCCTTTTATCTCCTGGGGCCCCCCTTGGGGGAGGAAGCTGTGCTGATGAGTAGGCAGGGCCAGGAGGCCAGGGTCAGAAAAGCTGTGGGAGGACAGAAAGGTAGGAGATCCTCAGTGGTGGTCTTGTGTAGTCCACTGCCCCTCACAAGGTGGCATCCATGGTATTCAGAGAGGGGTCTGATTGCATGTTTAATCATCAGAGCACATTTATCAGAACCTTAGAGAACTGATGGTGCCTACCAGCTGATGGCCATATCCTCATTTTATAGAGAAGGGCACTGACTGCCAAGCAGAGTCTGTCCATATATTATTTGAATTTGCAGCTTTTGAGCCTGGATTCAAATCTGGTTCCTTTCGCTTACTAGATGTGTAAGCCACTCAATCTCTCTGAGCCTTAGTGTCCTCATCTGTAAAGTGGGTATGAGAATGCTTATTTTTCAAGTGGTGGTTGCTGCAAATTGAATGCGGAAGCAAATGTTAAAAGCCCAATATATAAATATATATCCAGTAAATGGCAGAAGTTCTTCTTTCATCCATTCATTCAATGGTGATTGAGCCCCTAAGATGTTCAGAAGAGGATTCTGCCCCAGGGGCTTATGAGTAGTGCTATCTCTAAGGTCCTGTCATCCAGTCCCAGAGATTTCTCTTCTCTGGACTCTTTGTACCCAGAGGAAATGTTCTCCTTTTGGCAGAAGACACATGACTTGCTGGGTCCCAAGCCAGCCCCCACTGGACACTGGCTTCAAGGAAGCTGCACATCCTCCTTGCTGTTGCTGTGGCCTGGGCCCAGGGACCTCACTGCTGTGGGCCGCAGGAAGGTACAGGCAGTGGGACATGGCTTTCCCATCCTTAGGCCTGTGCCGTCACAGCGAATGACCAGTTGACGGTAGAATGTGCCACCTGCCACACGTGTCGACCAGCTTTCTGAAGACTGGAGGAGGGCAGTCTTTAAGAAATACATAAAAGTTAAAGAAAAAACACTTTCGTTCTCACTTCTCTGACTTAAAGAAGCACAGTCGCCGCCACCACTGACAGGCAGACGGGTGGCCAGCAAACCCGGCCCTCAGGGCCTGCGCTGAGGGTCAGTCTGCCTTGTGTGAGTTGTACATCAACCGCTTTCACACTGGTGGCTGCAGGCCTTAGAGGCCCGTTCTCTTTACTGAGCTCATTGTCCCCCTGCCAGTTCCCATGGAACCTTCTCGTCCCCTCCAGTCCTAACCTTATGGAACAGTTATGTTGTGCTGGGTCCTTCCAAGATGTTATAGGCCCTGCCACGGCCCTGGGAGCCAGGGACCCCGTTACAGATGGTCACAGCTGAGAGCAATTAGTCTGCTTGCTAGGATCCCAGGCCAGGCAGCAGCAGAGCTGGGACTCAAGCTTCGGGACTCCCCAACCCCATTTCCCTCCCCCTTTCATAAATAGTGAGACTCTGAATAATGTTCAACCCAAGTCAGGTGCTCTCCCCTCCTCGCTGGCATGAACTGTGGTCTTCCAGAATGTATAATGGCCACACGTTAGCAGGACGCGCGCACACACACACAGGCCTCTGTGTACAGACACACATAGGGAGGCTGTGATGTAGGATTTCCCAAAGACCCCATTGTCTGGCCTGTTGTACACTCGGCTGAACAGCCCACCTGAGCCAGTTGGGGCCCAGCACCGCCTCAGACGCAGGTCGCGTCCTCCGAGCTCGGCGTGATGAATAGGATGTCCTTATGGCCGGGCTCCCTCGTGCGTGTTTCTCGCTGTTCAGCTGATACCGTTGTGCTCCAGACACAAAGGCTCCCGTCACCGGATGCCCTTTCCCTCCACGTTTGTGAGGGTGTGCCGTGTGGTTGTGGCTCTCCTCCTGGAATGGGGGCACAGATGGCTGGGTTTGAGTGCAGCAGTAATTAAGGATTGCCCAGGAGCTAACATATATGGGCATCAGTCCAGAAGGTCACAATGTGACCAGGTATCATGTGTCTCCTACTATCACGTCATCAGCCGGCTGTAGCCTTTGGCTTGCCTTGCATCCTTTGCCCTTATGCCCTCACTTTCCGCTGTTTGAGGAAAACCCTGATGTTTCTGGGCCTCAGTAGATCCAAGCATAGTGGCAGAAGTTACCAATAAGCACAGGAGGTCTTGGTGATGGTGATGGTAGAGGCCTGAGGTTAGAGCCCCATGGAGACCACCTGGAAAGCCCCTACCTCCTGAGAATTTGAGTCTGTAACACACTGGGCCTGTTTTGCTAGTTTGATTTAGGAGGGGCGGGGAGCTACTGCCTTAAAGGTGGATCACTAAGTGTGTTATATGGAGCATGTGCCCTTTGCCCAGCATGGGCTATAAAGAGTCCTTAGCTCAAATATATGATTAAATGCTGAATTATGTGAATTTCCTTGGCTTATTCATTCGCTAAATGGTATGAGCGCATAGTAGGTCCTAAGTGATACTGTTACATGTCCTGGCTGCACGCTCCTGTGGCCCTTATGTGCAGACTTTGTTTGCTGAGGAAATACCTCTTGAGGCCACTACAATGCCTTGGGATATCAATTAGTGTTCCACGTGTGTGTGTGTGTGTGTGTGTGTGTGTGTCTTTCACTGATTTCATTAATAGCCACCATTCATGGAGCATCTCACAGTGCTAGACACTGTCCTTGCGTGCCTTACCTGCGTTGTCTTATGGAACACTTGCAGCATGCTCCTCTATGGAGGAGGAAACAGGCTCAGAGAGGCGGTTACTTACTGAAGACCACACAGCACATGAATGGCAGAGTCTGGATGTACATCCCAGGCAGGCTGACCCAAGAGCAGGGTCCCAAGCTTAGGCTGTGCTGACCCCTGTGTGTCTTGTGATGCTTGTCCAGACCTGGTGCCTGGTGCTGTGCCTAAATGGTACCGATGCTTCCCAAGAAGGGAGAGTTGATGGATCTCCCATTTTCTGTAGGATGAGGGTTGAAATTTTTTTGCATGCCATTCGTGGGTTCTCATATTCTGGTTCCAGCCAGTCTTCCCAGCCTCATCTAATCCTGCCTATTTCCCGATACCCCACAACACACCTCGCCCCCTCAGACCTCCCTGACTTCAAACCTACCCTGGACTCTGCCTGAAATGTGTTTCCCTGCCCCTTTGGTGCCTGGAAACCTCGTTCTCTCACTGCGGGTGTCCACTCAGACTTGGATGCAGAGGGCACCTGCCTGGAAGCTTTCTTGCATATGTGCAGGCGGAGTCCAGACTCACCCTTCCTTTTGTCTGCCCGACCACAGCCTTGTTCGTTTTGTGTTGGGGTGATTCACCTGTCCCTCTCCTGCTAAGGATGGGGTGTCTCTGAAGACAGGCATCCTATCCAAGGCAGGCCTCACGGACAGTTGCTAATGAATCAAATGGATTCATTTGAGCAGCTTCGCAGAGCAGGCAGTGCTTTATACATCTGAGTTTCGAGCCTGCAGAGGAGGGGAGACATTTCAGGCAGGCCCAAGTCCCCTTCTTGCCACTCTCCTCTCTCGGGCTCCCTAGGTTTGGTGAAAATTGTCTGTAGTTGTGAGATACCCCCGTTGCCTCCTAAATAACATCTGCTTACTTTCCCAGGGAGAGTAGCAATTTATGATGAGTGCATAGAAACAAAAACTGTCTTTTCTCCTTCCTGCTGCCTATGCGTGTGGCGGGGCTCTCGGGCAGACACCCAAAGACATTCTCACCGGCTGCAGAAATTGGGGGCGGTGTGACGATGTAGCATCAGCTGGTAGGGCTCACAGTAGAGGGGTCCTTCAGGTTTTCTCCTCACTTGGAGAAGTGGAGAAGTGGCACGGGGGCCTCCAGACCCAAAGCTTGTTCACAGCTCAGCCCTTGACGTCTAAGCCCCGTTCTCTGGGAGCAAGACCCATCTTAGACGTGGAAACAAATACAGCCGAGTGATACATACTTGAGGCTTAATGTAAGTTAATTCCTTTTGGCACAGCCCCAGATATCTTGATTAAATGGCCTGTGAAGTGCTGAGATATCTTGATAATGTACGTTTTACATTTGATTATATAATCAATTATGTTTCTCTTAATAAAATGTAAAATGAGCTGAAAAGCTCTGAGAAGGCTGTACCATATACCAAAAGAAGGTCCCCAGATGGGTGTGAGAAAGCCCTAAACACCTCAAGCGGGGTGTCAGTGTCTGGAGGTGCTGGGGCGAGGCGTGAGCTGGGTGGGTTTATCTGGGTGAAAGTCACCATAGAGAGTAGGGCAGAGTGAGGTATCATTTCAAGGCACTGAGATGTAGCAGAGCATTGGTTTCTGAGATGAAATTTTGGTTTTATTCACTCAGTAGCTGAGGATTTGGCCCATCTTGCGTTCTCCCCTCCTGAGGCTCGGGGCAGAAGTGTGACAAGAGTTCAGCAGAGCCAGGCTTGCTCAAGAGGCGGCCTCCGATCAGGCTGGGGCCACCAGTCTGTTTATGAAACAATGAAAGGAGAAGCATTCCGTGGCACACCAAGGGCCTTGTACAGCCAATTAGGAGAGTTGTTACACGGCTTTCTCTGCCTGCTTCTGTAGCAGCCATTCCCCCCTGGCGATGTGGCAGGATTTAATAGAAGGGGCATGCTCAAACCCATTTTTCCAGAGAGCATTGGAGAGGGACCCATGGGTCCTTTCCATAGATGCCCTGCAGGGTGATGTTTCTCCAAGGACATTTACGTGTGGCAGAGCGCATGGGGAGTTGGGGGGCAAATGCTCATTCTCATTAATGGGGGGAACGGTCTGTACAAAACTGTCCGTTCTGCCTGCAGACAAGCTGCTGCAGCATTTCTGTTTCGTTTAAAACATTGCTATCAACCAGTTGGAATATAGGCCCAGAGTATCGCAGGGAGTAATCTAATTAGTATGAAGTCAATTCAGTCGCTCCTTTTGTATCTCGTGATTAAATAAGTGGGGAAAATGGCTTGAAAATTAGGTGCTAGAACGACCCAATTACATTTCTGTAGCTTTTTGTATTCAATTTCATAAACAATTTTGCTCTTCGCTGGTTAATCAGTGAATGCCTTTTTCCAGTTTGAAAAGCACTTTTGAAATTATAATGCAATTAAATTGTGTGTGGATGTTCTGGCATAGCGAGTGTGAAAGCTGGGGGCTTGGCAGGCCGCCATGTTGTACCTTGACTGTAATGAGTCCCCACACTGGCAGCTTGCGAGTGTCATTCATCATATTGTCCATGCTGGGTTACTGTAAAGTGCAGCTGCCTTAACCGGCAGTTAACCAACAACCGCCAGTCCCCTGTCTTAAGCAGGATGGGCATGCGGCTTGCAGCAAAGCTGAGCTGCAGAGATGCCAGAATGGCAGGGTTTCTCTCGTGGGTTGTCAGGGCCTGGGAAAGTTGGGTGTCCAGTCCCTCAAAGATGATATCCTTACCTGTCACCAGGAAAGGTGGAATGAATCTGTCCCTCTTTTTCAGTTCGGCCATTTAGTCTTCTGTGTCCAGTTAAAATGGATTATGGGAAGGGAAGAGATGGAAGAAGTCTTGGGCCCCTGCTGTGAACCCAGCATTATCATAAATACCTCTATACTACCCTGATAATCACCCTGCAAGAGAAGTATTACCCCATATTACAGATAAGGACTCAGAGGTACAATGAGGTTCAGTGATTTTCTGTACGTGGAGGCTCTGAGAGTGGGACCTGAGTTTATCTAACTCCAAAATGTATATTCTTTCACCGTGTGCAGGCTAGCAGAGCCTGGTGTAACGGAAGATAAGCGGAGGTGAAGGCAGGGATCGTGGATGGAGGCTGGGTGCAGGCGTGTGGTAGGTCCCCTCCTCTCCACGATGGGAAGTGAGGTCGTGAGCCCTCCCTGCTCTAGGAGGGTACTTGCGAGTTCACGGAGGGATGCTATGGTAGAATAAACCATGCTTTTGATTTCTTTTCCAAACTCTTATTTAAGCACATTCCTAGTCCTTTGGGCATTTGGGTGTGAGTCAGCCTGATTTATGACATGGACGCACAGCTGTGACCCAGGATTGGTATTAGGAACTTTTTGTGGGATAAAGAGAAGCTTCCAGGGGAAATGCTGACCACAGCGTAATCCAGCAGGCAAGGTCAGGAGGATCTCTCCTAGACTCCAAATCCTGCCTCGGTCGATGAGGAAGACTCCCGTGTCTCTAGTGATTTAGGATATGCAGCCTATAAGAGGCGAGCTCCCACGGGTGGGCGTGTGATGAACAAATTCTGAGCTTTCCTAGTGACTTTTAGTGGTTCACCTCCAAACAGTTAACACCTTCAAGCTCCAGCCCCTAATTTCCCTTCTTCCCCCTTGATTTTCTTTCCTGATAGAGGCCATCATACTAAACCTGGTTTACTGGAAATGAGTGATATCTCAAATTCTGGGACATTCTGTATAACACATTTTTTTCATGTTAAACTTGACCTGGAATTTCAGCCAGAGGAGGAGAACCTGTGGCCTGGTTGTCATACTGCCCGCTGGGTGGGAATGACAGGTCTTTCCCTGAGGTCAGCCACCAGGAGCTGCGATGGTGTTTATTGGTGGGAGAAAAGGTCAGGAGGTAGGAATGAGCACACCTGGGCTTAGCTAGGAAAGGACGGGGAAGGGGAGCCGAGGGTGATATTTACTGAGCTATCTTGAACTTGGGGAAACTATTTCATGTTGCAGGCTTTTAAAAAATTTTTGGCCCCAGGCCTGGGAGATCTTGGGTCAGGTGCAACATCTGTTTTTCAGTAAAGCTCGACGAAATGAGGATGGGCATGTGAATGGGATGGGATGTGGATTAGAGGAGGAGGGAAGAGAGTGCTCCAGGGACTGAGCCCCTATTCAGCTGGGGGGTGGGGGGTAGACAGGGCAGTCGCTGCTAGCACGTGCTTCTAATCATCTGCTTGCCAGATGTTACCCGAGTGGGAAGTGAAGGAGGCTTGCCTGATGGGGAACAAGTAGCTTTGGATTGGAAATGGGCTCCTGTTTGCTTGCCAGGTGTTTGTTCCTTTTGAGAACATCTGGAGAGAGGATGGTAAAAGAAGCTTCTCTGTCCTAGCCTGGATCTTGGTATTATCCATCTGGCTGGTGGATCGTCTAAACACTGTACACTCTGGTCATGGAAGGAACCATAAGAATCCTCTGAAATAAGCCCCCCGTATCTAGGAACTGATCTCAGAGTTTGGACGTCCACGCCCAAGCCCGAGATTCCAAAACCATGTACATTGCATGCCTGAGCTGATGAGGCCCTGTTTCTGGAGAGAAAGAAGTTTTTCAAGATTCTCAGAGGAAGGAGTGAGAGAAACAGGTATAGGGAGTTGAGAGATCAGCTGCTGACCTCATTTCTGGTCCAAAATGAAAAGGCTCAAAACGTCTGTTAAGGTGGTGACTCTCCTAAACCGATGAGCCTTGTAGGAATTCTGTAAGGATCTTGTGAGTTCAAAAGAGCCTAATTGATTAACACAGACCCCTTCTTGCCATAGAGGTGTCATTTGGGCCCTCTGGGTGCCCCTTCCGTTGGACCGGGGGAGCCTCCTGGCAGAGACGGTCAATCACCCAGTTAGTGACGGATTTCTGGGTATGGTCCAGGATCCCCTGATGGCCATGCAGGCTCCTGAGCTTGTATGCCAGCAGCCAGCCTGTCCGCAGGATGTGCTCACTGACCACCCCTGGGAGCCCAGCTCTCTCCAGGGAACCAAGAGTGGAAGGACATAGGCCTGCCCTAAGAGCAGGGGAGAGGTCTCCCCTCTGGACACCAGCCATATGCTGTCACACTTGGGAGAACCCTTGAACAGGAGAACACTTTAAAAAGTAAATTGAAAGGAAATTATGGTATGTTCACATGATGGATTATTACCCATCCATTGTGTAATATGTTTAACGTGATGTTGGATAAAATGATGTGTACAGAAAGTTTTTAAATGACATGGAAATGCCAGTGCACAGAAAAAGCTTTAAAATTTATAACGTTGTGAATTGTTAGAATTAAAACCACTAGGGGAGTTTTATAGAATACCAGTTCCCAGGCCCCACCTCCATCTAAGGGAGTGAGAATCTCTGAAGCTGGAACTTGGAGATGAGTGTTGTAAAGCCCCCTAGAATCTCCTGATTCTGATGTGCAGCTGGGGCTGACAGTGACTGCGGTAAAGCAGTGTCTGGGGGAGGAGAGAAAGTCTTCATGTTGTTAATAGGGGCTTTCTCTGATGGAAGAATGATGGGTGGGTTCCAAGTCTGCGCCTGAATCATTTCTGCGTTTTCCAAGCACTTCTAGGCTGCATGGGAGCCAAGCTTAGAGTAGGACACTTGGGCTTTGCCTGGGGCCCCCGTCAGCTGGTGGAAATGAATAGTACCAGAGACCCAGGGTCAAGCCCATCCGGGCAACCCTGACAGTCTGTTTTGGGGATACATTCTGGCACTCTGAGACATGAAACCATAAAGCATATTCAGAACATTCGTCAGGAAAACAGGCAAAACAATCTCCTTGAGACAAAGGGAGAAAGCTGACGTAGTCCCTACTGCCTCTGCTCACGTGGGGGTGTCAGGTTAAGAAGAGGTGGCTGAGATGCCTGCTGGACAAGCCATTCCTTGGTGTAGTCCCAGCTGCACCCTCTCTAAGGCAGTATCTCTGGCAAGCTAATCCGGTGTCCAGGTAGTGAGGTGCTGAGTTAGCCACTGTCCCCCTCACAGGACTTCTGGGAGGGCAGCAGGCGCAGGGGGCCAGGGCAGCAAATACAGCCTCTGCGGATTGGGGCAGAGCGTGAGCCACAGGGTGGGTTCAGGGCCTTTCAGCTGCTGTGGCCAGTGGGCATCTGTGATCTTGCTGATGAAGGCCAGGGAAGGAGCCTGCGATCAGCCGTAATTGGCTGCTTCCCTGATGTATTGGGTCCAAGACAAAGCTTTTGAGCAGGAGGACAGGGTGTTGAGTGGTGTTTCATTTCTAGAGCAGTGGCAGCTCTAACTAACAGTCGAGCTTTTGCCTAGTCTTGACATCATTTTATCATTTAGCTCCAAGGAACCAGAGGCTGGGTGAGCACCACTGAAAGGTTAGTTCTTTTACTGCTTGTCACTGTGCAGGAGGAGGGACTGGCCACCCCCGGCCTCAAGAGAATCAAGCCAGGACTGGCTTTTTTTGTCACTTGCTAAATCTTCTCCCCTTGTGTCTTGGGCAGGGGGGCCGACCACAGGCCTATGAGAAGCGGGTGCAGGGAGGCACGGAGGCAGGGGAGGAGAGAGTTTCTGCTCTGAGGCAGCATGGCATCCCCACCCAGGCCCCAGGGAACCTGCCTCTCTGTATCCTGCCTAACCCGGTGAGGCCAGTTTCTGGTGGACCCAGAGGTGTCCAGCTGCCCCTACCTCAGACACCCCTGGGCTTGGGATATCTGATTGGAGGTAGGACTGGGGACTCTGACTTTCCTCTTGTCCTGCTCATTTGACTCATGATGTGGTCAAGGTCAGAGTGCCCCTATCCCATGCCTCAGTTTCCCTACTGGTTAAAATGGGAATAATAATCCCTTTTGAGATACCTTATTGAGTGATTGTGAGAATAAAGTGAAATAACCTAAATACATATACTGCTAACGGTAAGATTTTTAAAAGACAGTGGTAAAATGACAACAATAATTGTAATAATGATGTGGCGAGAACGAATCCAGACACTGACTCATTAGTTCTTTTTCTCTCTCCTTCTGGCTGGACTCATAAGCAGGTCGTTAAACCCCATGGGGAAGCTGATACTTTATACCACTGATCATGTACCTCCAGCCCCCTGGAATAAAAAGATCTCAACCTGGTTCTCTGCAAGTGTTCATTTCCCTCTGTATCAGCTCAACCTTTCCGCGACTGTCCTTGTTCTCCAGACCCCTCAAAAAGGGTTGCTATATAATTAGGGAACTGTGCTTTGGTGGATGTGTCAGGAGAGCTGGAGGGCTGATCAACAGCTCCAAAGAGTAAGTCAGTAGGATGCAGCTAGTTAAGGACAGGTGAGCCTCAGGTGTGGGCCTCAGGCCTAAGCTTGCTGGGAGGCTGTGACAGTTTTGGCATCACTGAGGGGGAATGTCAGAGGCTTGGGTAAGGATTCAGAGGTTTAATCAGCAAAGCTATTTAGGTCCCAGTGAGTCTAACTGTGAGAATTATTTTGAGCCTCCCCCTGTTCCGGAAATGTTGGGTTCTCTAAGCAAGATGGCATGTGGCACCAGAAGCCTAGAAAAGAGTGAGGACTTGGATAGAAGCCTCCAAGGTTAGAGGAGCTTGCATAGCCCTAGAACCCAAGGCTGGTGACCGGCAGTTTTTATGGGGCATAGTCTCAGGACTCCAGCTTCCAAGGAGTTTCCTTTTAATAGATCAATCTATCTATTTACCCTTTTCCTTCAGGAAATCTGTCTTGAATTAGAGCTACTCATGTATATGCTTACGTCCGTTTCGTCACCTCTAGGCATTGCTGATTCAGCCTCAGGTCCCTCACGGCTTAAAAGCTCTAAACAATGCTGATGAGGTCAGAGGAGAGTGGCTGTTTGGAGGGAATGGCGTCCTTGGGTGCAAAGACCCTTCCTTACCCCAGAGCTGACTTTTCTTCCATGGAGGCAGCCACCTGCCAGCTCAGGGACGAGAGCTGAGATCGGCTGACTCTGCACATGAGTATGGCGCCACATTGGGATGGCACCTGCGCTCCCGCCACCCTCATTTAGAGGAGTCTGGATTTAGGTTTCTCTTGTAAACTCTATTTTTAACTAAGCTGAGCAGAGACCGGGCCAAGGTGGCTACAATTTACGGGCATTAGGTGATCTGTGCAGTGGAAACAGGAGGCATTCTTGACGGAATTGCTTTGCAAGTGCAGACGTGCCCAGCAATCCCAAATGGGCACAGTGACCTGGGACAGACCTTTGGAAGGAGCTCCTCCTCCCAGATCCGAGGTGTACATGTCCAGTGGGAAGGTGAGGGGCAGACTCCTGGGAGGCCTCCAGGCTGGGCTCCTCTGTCTTCATGGTGGCCACTTGCCAGGGCCTGCCCTTATTTTTTGGCAGCAGTTACCAGTTATTGTAAAGATATTGTCTTGCATTTATATAAATCTTTATAGTTCCCATATGCTTTGATCCTTATAAACCTTGCAAAGCAATAATATCAGCAACCACAATAATAAGCAGAAACTTCTGCTTAGTCCTCCCTTAGTACGTGTTATGCCCTGTGCAAAATGCTCTGCCACCTTATCTCATTAATAAGGTGGATAAGGGGAATAGTGCCTGGATTTCCGTTTTTCAGATTCATTCACTTATTTGACAGATCTTTGTCAAGCACAGGTTCTAGGCACTGGGAATACAGCAGTGGACAATGAAGACCAAAATCTCTGCCCTCAGGAGGAAGCTGAGGCTGTAGAGGTCACATGAGTCATTCCAGGTGGTAGAGCTCATTGGAGTGGGGCTGGGAATCGATGCCCCATCACTTACCCCAGACCCTATGAACATCCCAGGCCACCGCACTTATTAGCAGGGATGATCCATCAGTCCTTTGACCTCCTTTTATGTGGCTTACCCAGAGCATGTTAGCACTGAGCCTCTGTTTACTCTAGATGCCATCCCAGGAGTGATGGAGAAGAAAGTTCAGGTTTTAGGGACAGACAAACCTGGACTTAGAGCCCAGCTCTGCTATTCACTTGGGCCATGAGCAGATGACTTCATTTAGCTGAGCGTAAGGTTCTTCATTTGTGAAATTGGGATATTACCTGCCTTGAAGGTGGTTTGGAAGGATTAGAAATAATGCATATGAGAGTAACGGTTAAGTAGAGTATATGGTTAACACATGGTGGGTGTCAGTAATAACCCAGTAATGAAACACACACACACACACACACACACACAAGTGGGAAAGAAAAGTGGCTTATCCCAGAGGAGAACAACCTAGGAGGTAACTCTGCCCCCGCCTCAGTGGGCTTTTTCAGCCCCAGGTTGGTAAGTGACTCTCCAACCCTGCCCTGCTGTGCTCCCCCAGCCCCCCAGCACTCATATAATCTGCCCTGGTCCCAGCGATGCTGCTGATCCACTGGGAAGAATGAATGGCCAAAGCATTACTTAACTCCTGGCGTCTCTCCAGCCTTTGCTGAGGCCTCTGCCACTGCCAGCTTCTTTCTCCATCACTATTTGGTTATGTCCCTTTACAAGCCAATGAAATAAAATAAGTGGGTCCATTATACCTTCTGGCTGGCAGAAAACAGATATTAAGAAACAGAAGGCAAAGCCCTCAAGAGTCCACAGCACATGTCACTGGTTAGGAACGTTCTCCTGTAGAGGAAGGGGATGTGGGGACACAGTGGCTGTGGGCCTGGGGCAGGCAGAGGGCCAGTCCGTGGCCCACCCACAGATTCTAGGTTAAGAATGCTGCTCTGAGTCCCCTGTTCCCCAAGATGCAGCCTCCAGTGGCCATCCTCAGTCTCTCCTGGAAATTTGCCTTTCTGGAAAGAAAGGCTAGACATTCTATTGGGCTTGCAGTCACCAGAGACACAGAGTGGGTGATGGTCTGTCTCTGAGTGTGGGTTCCATCCTGGCTCCAGCCTTCTGTCTTCTACCAAGCACACCTGAGCTCCTAATTTATCAGTCTTAGGGGCTGAGCAGGGCAAATGAGACAGCTCTCCTAGGCTTCAGAGAGTCAAGGATGCTGCATTTTGCTTTAAAAAAAAAAAGTCCCAGCTGGCATAGCTTCCCACCCTGGCTGCCTGCTCACTGGTCCCATCACTTCCAGGGCAGCCCTTGGACACTGCGGCTTGTTCATGGGGAAGATGGTGAGTTTGAGATGCCATCCAGTGCTTTGTCTGCCTTGTGGTTTCTGTGGCACCATTTACCCCAGATGCTCAAACATTCTGCCTTGCTAGTAGAAGCTGGAAAACCAAATTTGACTTGGCTCTGGGTGGCAGTTCAGCGGGAGCAAATAATGTACTACACATCTCCAGTTTCATCTTTAAATCATTGGCAGTGCTTCCAAGCTGCCAGCTGCTGGGAGAAATGTGAACTTCTTACCAAAGCCTTTGCAAATGGGCATTTCTAGAGATGGTAGATGGCTTTGTTTGGCCAGGCCCAGAAATCCTGGAATTGGCTTCCTCCTGCCCTCTCTCCTCCCTGTTCCCTCACTCCTCTCCTATCACGGGCTTTCAGGTAAGCAGGTTCTGTCCTCTGGGACCCCGACTCTGGGTAGAAATTGGAAAAGAAGTCTCTGTCTGGCTGAGGAAGAAGCCCAAGCCTCCTTTTCTTTGCTTAAAACTTGGTCTGGTACTGACTGCCTCTGGGCATGACTGATTCAGTCTTTGAAAAAAAGAATCATTTGCCTGTACAGAGAGAAAGGGAGAGACTGGGTGAATAGAAGGGAGTTGGGCTGCTCCCTCTCTGGCTATAGATAACCATATGTGACGTTCCCCAGAGAAAGATTGAACATTTAGGGTAAGAGGAACTTAGTAATGTGGCAGGCTGCCCAACTGTAAACAAGCTGTCATTAGGAAGGATTGAGGTGGTGCCCTTTTCCCCGGAAGTATCTGAGCAGTTATAGAAGGGAGTTGGTGAGGTTAGGAGTTGGGATCAGGGAAGAGAGTGTTGAGTGGACATTTTGCAAAACTCAGGGGTGGGGGAGTCCTTTATGCCCTAAAACATCTCATTTCTAGACCCCTGAAGTCCAGGCAATAATATTTCAGGAGGCCTGTTTATGAAATTTTGCCTTTAAACTCTGGTCTCTCCCTAGTATACATTGGTAGAGAATTATTTACTTTCACACTTGGTATATGTTAGGCATGCAAGGGAAAGACGGGAACAAAAAAAGAAGGTTTTGATAGCAGGAAGGAGCCCCTGCCTGCTAAAGATGATTAAGAAATAAAGAGAGAGCCCTTCTTGGAGTCATGATGTAAGCCCAAAGGGAGAGCAGGTTTTTATTTATGGAAAAGGGTTATAACAAGCTGTTCAGGAGCACAGCAATTACATGGCGCAAGATGCCTCTTAATTCATTTGGCCTCTTTTGTAGGTGACTGAGTGTTTCTGTGTTGTCTTTGCTCCTTCCCTTTTTTTGGTCGATCCTGTTGCTTCAGTTCGCAGCAGGTCGCTGGGAACTCCAGAGGCATTACTGATAATGTCTCTTTCCTCCTCCTTCCCAGACCCCCTACCCAGTAAGCAGAGACTTGGAAAAATAGCAAAGAGCTCAGCAAAGTAAAGCCAGGATCCTTCTTCACTCCCCGCACCTCCCTGGTGGAGAGAGCCCGTTATCTGGGAGAAGGATGGGGAGACTGCGGTCTGCCGGCAGCCCAGCCCGCGGCCCTTCTTCCCTCCCACGCCACCACCCTGGTCCCCTTGTCCGCCTGCAGGGGATGGCGGGTATCTGCATATAAATGCTCTAAGCATCTATGAGTCTGAGTTGCTTCTGTCCTGGTGACAGCCCAAGCCCGTCACCACCCGTCTGACATGATCTCATGGGTTTGCCGTGGTTGCAGGGCTTCTCTGAAGCCAGTGAGAGTTTGTTCCGGGCATCACTGCAGAGCTGGAGGGCCATCTTCAGATGAGCCACCCTTTGCCTCAGCTGCCCTCAGGACTAGGGACACCTCTGGGGGCAGCCTCCACAGAACTCGGTGGAAGGAGCCGGAATTCGGTGGAAGAAGCCGTGAAGGGGGTCCCTGCCATGCTGACCTTTCTGCTGGAAAGATGCCTGGAGGCCCAGCTTAGGAATCATCCTCCAACTGAGTTCCTTTTGCGGGGAAGCTTGGGGCTAATTGGGAACAGGAAGACATGCCCAGGGGATGAAGAGAGGATTCCAGAGAGGGTGGGTCTCACCAAGGTGGAAGAATGACAAATAGATGCTTGCAGCAAACAAGAATGAAAACAAGAGAGATTCCTAATGAGAGCTTTTGGGCATTTTGTGCTTTCAGTTCTCAGGGTGTGATTAGTTGTCTTGCTGCTTGGCACAAGACCAATCCCTCTTTTCAATATCAAGTTTCATAAGCATGGAACAATAACAAATCATTATAAATCCTCTGGTGAATGGTGGGTGGGTGGTTTTGTTGTTCTTTTTTTTTTTCCTCCTCTTCGATAAACTCATCTTTTCTGTTCAGGTACCTTTTTTCCCATTGTCAGTGGAGAATGGCAAGGATGGGATTGTGTCTCGGAAACTTGCTGTATTGTTACTCTGTTATTAGGCAGAAGACTTAACACCAGGCTGGGTGCTCAGATGCCTCATTGTGAGCTCGGGATGGAATTATGCATCATGAATAAAAACCGCTGTCAACATGCATTGGTTTCAAAACATTAGAGCATATGGTATGTGATTATCTGTATTGTCAAGTGCAATAAAGTGAATTTGGAAATAATAAAGAATGTAATTTTTTAGAAATTTGGTAATAAACTAAGGAAGGGATGACAGCTGAGGTTCCTTAAGGCCCCTGACGCAAATAAATTGAAGGTACTGGTCTCTGCAGCCCAGTGGGAGAGTGGCCACGTAGCTGTCTGTGCCCAGTGATGTTTGAGTTGCTGTCTCTGCGTTGCCTTCTCCAGAAAAGGCTGAGGGATCCAGGAGGAGATGGCGGCTCCTTCTTACTTGGCTGAGGATAGGGAGCCCACTCTCCAGCCCCCTTTCCCCACCAATTGGTCAACAAGAAAGGTGTTACTCAAACGCGAGAATAGTGTGTAGCTTCCTTACAGAGGCAGCCACCTTCTAGAGCCCCCAATCCTGCAGGATCAAATTCTGAAATCAATAAAAGCAGGAAAAGCAGCTTTCTAGGCAGGCACTAACTAGTACTTGAGGGTCTGGTTAGGGCTAGGAGCTGTGCTGAGCTTCATGCACGTCATCTCATTTCAACTCTCCACGTTGCTATGAGGCAGGTGTTATCCCAGTTTTATGGGTGAGAAAACTGAGGCACCGATAGACATCGCACAGCTGACCAGTTGTGGAGCTGGGATTACACCCATGCCAGAGCCCAAAGCCCAGGTTCTTTTCACTCACAACCCACAAATAGGGGAATGACATATTTGAAGGCCTCACCACAGGAAACCTTTAAATTCTATGGTCCTAGGGTCTTGAAGGAATGTTCCAGAAAGAAAAAAGAAAATTATATATATACATAAAAATGTATAATTTGAAATCAGGTGACACTCCTTATTCTCAGTTGAGCTTGGCAAATGATGATTTACATTTGTTATTTTATTGGATTTTCCCTTCACTCTTGATTTTGTATCCTGGCTCCAGCTAGGGGAACCCATTTATCTTCACCCTAATAGTTTACCTTGGCCCTGCTCTAACCACCCTCAGGGAAGGTCTCCTGAACCAGTCAAAAGTTTTTTGAGGGTGGAGGCAGAACCTGTTTACTTTTTCTCACTTTCTGACCTGACTGCTGCTATGTTTTCTGACTGCTGGCTTCACCTGGACTCCTGGTTCCGATTCAGGACTAGCCTGGGCCCGGGTGTGGCCTTCCACTCTGGCCTGCTGGGGCTCATCCAGTGCTTGCTGCCAGCCAGGCACAGTATTTCATTACTAAGCGTGAAGAATTGAGAGTACCAGCATCGGGCCAAGCTAAAGCGATTTGGATATCTGGGCAAAGAGAAGAAATTTAGTCCATTTCATGCCTGGATACCTCTGTAATTCCCAGGACAGGGCGAGAAGAGGCTTGAATAACCCCTCTGACCTAGGGATTGTGTGATCAGGTTTCCTTTGGGGATGACAGCAAAGTGAGTCCCAATTCACTTCCAGATTGCTTTTCTTTGGCACCATGGAGTAGACCCCACTAGAACCCATACTGCTGCACTCAACGTTTATTGATAACTAAATTATTTTCAAGCCTCAGCTGGCGACCCACTTATCCAAGCAATGTTGGGCACAAAATTCTTATCTAAAAACTACAAACTTGTGCAGTAATGATAACAGCAGCTCTTGCTACCTTATTTAACCCTCTTTGCAACCCTGTGAAGTGGCATCTTTATCCCTGTTCTACAGGCAGAGAGAACAAGGGTCGGGGAGGTTAATGGCTTGCCCCAAATCACACTGCCAGTGTGCAGCAGACCCGGGATTTCAACCACATCCTCAGATTCCCATCTCCAATCCTTGCAGCCGTCCAGATTCTCACTGATCTGCCTCAAAAGGATGCGTTGCTCTCCTCTTCCTCTCCACCCAAATCCCTTCCGCATCAGTTCTTTTGAGTAGTTTGCACTGAGTGACATCAGATCTTAGAGTAATTTCCTTTGGCGAAAAATAGACCTTGAGCAGAAGGGCTGAGGGTAAACCACAAAGAATATTTCCACCCTTGCTCTCAATTCCCAGCATTGCCCACTGACGACCACCGCCACCCCCACTGGAGAGCTGGGGGAATTGAACCGAATGCTCCTAATGATCTGTGAATGTATTAATCCTACTTCCCGTTAATTAACAATATGATAAAACCAGCATTTCACAAGTCGTCACTTAACACATGTTTTAGCAATTATGTACTTAGTGGTTTGGATTCAGAATGCTAATAGAATAAAATTTTAATGAAGATAGGATGCTATGCAAAATGTATTGAAAAGAGTTCAGGTGTTGTTTCAGTTAACATGTAGGAGGCAGGGGTCTCAGTTTGAAGGGTGAAGCCACCCAGATGCCTTCCAAGCTCTCTATGCTACTGAGCCAGTAGGATCTAGGAGATCTGGAATTAGCTGGTTTCTCACTCCCATGAATCTCATCGGAAGACCCCTCCTTGGGCGTGGGCAGAGGTCCACACCCGCTGGCAGGCGATGAAGGTGATTTGTCAGCCAGGTACCTACTCTCCCCCACCTCCTGGCTTTTAGCTGCCTCTGTGACCAAGGAATGACGTAGAACCAGAACTCTGGACATTCAGCTCCACGTTCTCCCTCTAGAGCAGAAGCCTCCAAAATTTAATTGTGCAGAAAAAACTTAGCATGCATCTCTATGAGATACTATTTAATTTTCAATCATGTACATGTACTATCAAGGTTAATAAAGCAGGTATATCATAAAACTTATATAAATAGAAACAGGAAAAATACATTTGAAATAAGCAATATTTAAAATTTTATCAATAAAGTAATATTTTTGGTGAGTACTGAAATGCTTTTTTGAGTACTAAGATGCTTCTTTTTTTTCTCTCTTGATTTGACACTGTGATACAACTCTAAGGCTTGGATTCTAAGTTTAGTTTGGTTTTAATGGTGTCACAACTGAAAACTACACCTCACAAGATACCCAGGTCCCAATGGAAGAAATGCATTCACTGCGCTGACTAAATCATGCAACTAATTTTTCAATCCCATCCTCCAATTATGCAAAGGAATTTGTTGAAATTCAGCTTGTAAATTTCCATCTTCCCCGATGTCAATCAGTTTTTCATGGGAACTAATCAAGTGTTGCGTTTTTGTATTTTTAACAAATGGGTTCAAAATCCACTGAAATGTTCATTTTAAAAGGTTTTTTAAAAACAGGTTTCACAGTTCTGTTTCCAGGCTTTAAAAGTATGCAGATAGGAAAGCTTTTGTAGGTGACCCAGTTACATCTTTTTTTAGCCACAAAATCACATAACAATAGAAGTAGTTTCCAAATGTTTGTGTTCAGAGTGTTTTCCCTGCAGCCCAAGTTTCTGTTCTAAAGCCCTTTCTTTCTTGCTCACGTGGCTGCTGCTTGTCCCATCTGGAAGCCTAATGTGGCTGGTACCGAGTCTTGCTGACGGTGAGAGAGGGTCAGCTGGCCGTTTTCCCTTTGGTGGCATGGGCATCTAGCATTAGTGTTACCTCCAATCCATGTTTTCTTCGCAGTTGCCTGTTTTACTGGGGTCGGTTTACTTAAAACAAGATCACGTGATCTGTACTTCCATTTCTCTGTCCCATGTAAACAGCTCGAGTCCCAGGTGTGCTGGCAGCAGGTGAGTGACTGCAGGTGCCACCCTATCCTGGCTCCATTGTAGCATCTCCCCTTTTCCACACCATCTAAAACAAGTTCTCCTGACATATGGGCGTGTGATGGCACCTGGATATTTAATTCATATGTTTAAATCGTAATGAAGTGTAAGTTATCTTTTAGATGGAAAATAAATAAAAATGAGATGTTACACCTTTTTTTTTCTTTAGTCCAGTGTTTCTCAACTCTCCCTATACATCTGAATCACCTGGGGAGATTTTTTAAACTACAGATTAACGCAGACCTTTTTCAAGTCAAAATTCTGAGGAGGGGGCATGGGTGTCTGTATTTTTTAAAAGCTTCCCAGGTCATTCTATTGTGCATCCTTGGTTAAAGTAGCTATTCCAGACCACTACTGCTTAAGTTTTAATTTCCATAAACTTGTTAAGATGCAGATTCAGCCTCCATAGGTCTGGGTAAGACCTAAGACTCTGCCTTTAACAAGCTCCCAGGTGCTGATGCACTTGGTTTGTGGACCGCCCTTTGAGACGCAAGCCCCTAGACTGAGCCGGCCCTTGCCTCCCCACCCCCCACCCTTTCTTCTACCCCAGCCCCTGGCCTTTGGCTCGCTCCCTGCAAAGCACTGAAGCACGGTCCAGGCTGCCTCGGCTCCAGTTTCAACTTCTTGGGGAGATCTGGCCTCCAGATGTTAAGAACAGTTCAGAGTGTGTCCTTTACAGCCAGATAAATAAAGTAGGCCAGACCCCACCCTGGGATGAATAAGCGTGCGTGTCTCGTGCAAATCAGGGTTCCTCTGCCAAACGCTTGGCAACACCTACCCACAGACTCCAGGAGGGATTGTTGGCAGCACTGTAGGCTGGGGTCACAGAGATGCCCACAGAAACGATCCTTCTGCGGGGGCCATGGAGGGGCTGTGCACCAGCAGGCATCCAGCCAGGGCTCTGTCCGTGGGGACTATTCTGAAACCATAGCTCATAATAAAAGTCATATAATTTGTGGCAGTGCTGAAAACCTGTTTCCAAGTAGCGGTTTCTTGATGGAGGAGATTTAGACCGTTCTGAAAACTTGTTATAGGAGGCGGGTGGGCATCTCGAGGGGGCTGCTGGGGATGCCGAGGCTCCTGGGTAGAGGGTGTCCTCCCCACCCTTGTCCTGAGGGGAAGGATGCAGGGCTGCTTCTTACACACCCTTGGAGGGCAGGTTTTGTTGGTGCCATTTCTGCCCCCGCTTCCCTCTTTGTTTTCTTCTGTCTTCTTCATGTTCCCTCTTCAGAAGCTACCAGGGCATCTCCTCGAAAACAGGTCATTGGCTTTTTCATCAGCAACCTTTTGTGGGCCCGCCTTGGCAAAGTCTCATGTGAAAGGAATCACGGCCAGACGGCAGCTTCCCAGTCCTGGAATAAGTGAAGGAGCTGCTTGGAGCATCAGTGAGTCAGGGCACTGGGCCACTGTGGCCACATCCTGCTGAATCAGGGTGACCCTCAGGTTTTGCAGACACTCAGGGATCAGAAGATGATTTTTCTTACCTAAAAGAATACAGACGAGGGTCTTTTAAAATAACAAGATAGCTTAGGAATTGTTCCTAATGTCTCATCTTACCTTTCCCTGTCCTGAATCTTGTTATCACTGTAATAGTGGGTAAAGCCCCTTGAATGTCTTCATGATAAACATGTCAAATGAATTCTAATAAATGAGACTTGGGGCAGTGGGCAAAGGAAAGCATGTGTGGAGATAGTGATTGAGATGGGGGAGAAGTCATAAAAAGTCTAGTTTGATCTGTGGGAAGGGGAAGTTGGCCCCTCACTAAGTGCTTTCAAATAGTCCTGCTGGCTGGGACATGGGTTTTATTGTTTCTGTGTCACAGAGGAGGATACTGAGGGTCAGGGTGGTTGAATATCCTATTCAGAGTCATACAGCCCATCATTGCTGGAGCCAGGACTTGAGCCCAAACTTATCTGTCTCCTAAGTCCACCCCACCTCAACAGAAACATGAAGAAAGCAGATGGAAACTCCTTCACATTTTCCAGGAAGCTCTCTGCTTGCAGTTGGAGTAGGGTGGTTGAGGATCAGAAAAGGAGACAGATTTGAAACCCTCTCTTTGGGGAGAGACTGGAGATACCAACCTGAATACCCAACCTTTTAGGGGAGAGCTTTCGGTCTGCATCCCACCTCCCCAGAACCCAGCCCAGGGGGTTAGAAGTCTTAAAGAACATGCGCCTGCCAGTGGAGGCCGCCAAAGCCTCTGTAGGCTCCGTGGTTTCCAGAGCAGACGCGGAGGCGGCACGTCCTCATGCCCTTGCTCCAGCTGCGCCTGCGACCTCAGCCTCCTCCACCCCGCTGGGCGCGCGCGGCAGTCCTGGCACCTTCTGCCGGGGTCCTGATCCGAGCCAGTTGTCTAGCGATTTAATTTGGTGAATTTACCACTGCGTCCCCGAGTTTATATTGGCACTTAACAGCAGTAATATGTGTCTCTCTTGCCAAGAACTGACTATTTTCCTGACCAAGATGGAACACCATGCACAAAAAAATAGGTTTGTGAACTAATCTGCTGCCCTGACAAGTGTCATTCACAGAATCACTGCTATAGAGCGCACTTGGAATGAAATGAGGTTGGGGTTTTCTGGCCTGGATCACAGGTGCTTTTTCCCTCTCGGTTAACAAGAGTCTGGGATGAGACACCCTCTCCCTGCAGCCGCAGGCACTTTGAAATCACACTATCAGTATTCACGGCAGATTTCTCTCTTAGAAAAATGGTTTGGGGATGGTTGGAGGACTCTCTTTTCCTCCCTCGCTCCTCCTCCCTCCTCCTCTCTCTTTCTCTTTCTCTTTTCCTTTCTTCCCTCTCTACCTTCTGTCCTCACTCCTAAATCGTAAAGCCCACCCCGTGCACTAATGTGATTTCATGGGCTCAGGGAGGCACCCCCAGACCCGTAAAAAAAATCTCCCATGGCCCAAATGCCTGTTTGGGATTCTAAAGAGAACACAGTGGCTTTCGCATATTAATTTGATTCAGGCAAGCCACCAACACTCAGGAATTGGAAGCAAGATCTGTCGTTTACACTTTAGTATGAACAGGTTTCCAGTCCTTTACTGAGCCTGGGAGAGAAGCTTTGTGTTTGCCTCTGATCTCCCAGTCGTGTCCTGGATGAGCCGCCCCTGAGGCTGAGAGTTCCAGCTTTCCATGTACCAGATGCCAGAAGCTCCTTAAAAACTGCTTTAGTTTCCCCTTTTGTGTGACAAGGGCCCTGGGGAGTCTCCTTTCTGTGGCAAGTTCTTGATTCTATTTCACCAAATGGTCTCAACTCGGCTCCTCCTGAATTGGGAAACATAGAGGAAAGGTAGATTCCAGTGGGCATCTGAGTCTACTGGAAGCTGAATAAAATGCGGACACCTGGCCACACCCACGGAGCCTGCCTTCGGAACAGGGGCAGGGCGCAGCGATCCGCATTTTTGACAAGCCCTTCCCTACCAGAAGATTCTGCAGCAGGACCACACTGAGAAACGCTGGTCTAGGGGCACACTTTGCTTTCACACCCAGCTTGATTTTTCGGTTTAGGGGCCTTCCTAAGTGGGCCTGGGGCTGTGGTGGCCATTTGAAAAAATTACTTGTAACCGAAGGCTTCATGAAACACTTTCTGGTTCTCTGTTGGCTTCTGACTTTTCGAATGTTTCTCTGCATATTTCAAGGTCAGGTGTCGGTCAGAGCACCCTCAGGCTGAAAGAAAAAGAAAAGCATCTTTCCACTTGAGAAATTGGCTCCCTTCTGGCAAATGTGGCCAACGTAGCTTAATATTAATTTAGGGAATTCAGTCCTGTGCAGTTACTCAGAACTAGATTGGAAATCTGATAGTGCCATTGCTGTTATCTGATTCCCCACACACCTGAGATCGCCCCCACCCCCACCCAGCTCCCTGCATCCCCAAAGGTGGCGGGCGAGGCGCAGGTGTGAGCTGGCTCTCTAAGTAACTTTCCCCCTCCTGATTAAGTGCTGTGTGGGAATAAAGGAGACGCGTGTCAATTCACACAGATCTCTGCCTGGGCTGAGTGAGAGCCACTTGTAATTCCCCACAGCCCCAGCGAGCTCTGCAAGGCAGAAAGAAATATGACCAGGCAAGTTGAGAAAATAAATTAAACTTAAGTGTCAACTTTTCTTGTTTCTCTCTTCATTATTAAGAGATGGAATGGGGCTCGTTTATCAAGGAGGGGGAGAAATTAATTGACACGGCTTTAATATCATGGTGTCTGGCGTGTCTGGCCACATTCCTTCATTTTTCGAAAAGGCATTTTATTACGGTTTACAGCAACCAGCTGCCAGCTCCGGGTGTAAACGGGGAAGCAGGTGCACGAATGACCCACCGTGCGGGGGCCTGGATGCCACCCGAAGAGGGCAAGGCAGGGAAGGACGGCCGGGTCAGAAAAGGCCCCCAAAGAGGCAGCTTCTTGGCTGGGGGCAGGAAGGATGGAAGAAGGGGGTGGGGGAGAACATATGTCCGCAGACCCCTCACATCCCCTGCAGGCCAGTGGATCCACCCTGGGAAGTGGGGAGGTGGCAGGCTCTGCCTCCAGTTGCTTCCTGGCGCTGCAGTCTTCGTTCTGACCAGCCCTGGGGCTGAGACCTGTGTAGGGAAGGGTCAGGGCCAGCCTCTCTGCTTTGTTCTCCCTAAGGTGAGGAAGTGAATGCTTCTCTGTTTACTCCCCTAGGGAGGCTGACTCATTTGAAAGCCAGTTTGCTCTGTAACCCAGCCCCATTTCAGGCCGGTTAGTGGTCGGAGGCTAGAGATGATAAGAGAAGAAACTCGCTGCATGCCTATCCTAGGTTAGACCGGCTCGGAAGATGGTCTAGCTGTTCTTCTTTATAAACATCACGTTTGTCGTGTGCCACTAAAAGCCCCCGGCATCCCCTAACCTTCGGGTTAAGGAGGGCTTTACCTGCTGTGGGCGATCGCTCACATCTCCCCTACTCCCTTCCCCTGCCCTCGGTGTCCTGTGTGGGGAGGACAAAGGGGTTCGTGCGGGAATTGTCGGTGTCCTCACAGGGAAACAAGGCAAGGCAGGGCTCCAGAGCCTGGCTGAGGGCAAGGGTAGGATTAGGATGATGCCAAGTGTGGAAGAGAGTGGGCTGTGGGAGAAAGGACACAGGCTCCAGTGGGGCCTCTGTATAATGGGAACAATCACTCCTTGCCCAGGTGGCTGGGGGAGGGGAGTGAAGGCTGAGTTCAAGAATGTACAAAGAGCACCTAAGTCATTTCGATGATGGAGAGCTGCTCAGTAAGTGTAGACCAGCTTGTTGATTAGAGTATTAAATGATGATGATCATCATTTTTTTGATAGAAGAAAACAACCACATTTGGGATACCAGACAGTTGTAGCTGAAGGAATCCCGTCCTAGCTAGGTGGGCACCGATATTCTTAGCCAAGTTCACATTTGCCGTTTGGGTGTGAAACCAGACACTGCACAACTGTCGCCCCATCCCCTGCCAACACCAATGTCTGAAAATGCCCAGGAAACTCTAAGGGCACTTCAGACTAGTGACGATCCCAAAGAGGCAATCAGTAATTGGAAACATGTCCATTCTTTTGGGAAGGCAGCTTGATTTTTCATGGAACAGCTCTGTGTCCTGAGTTGTATTTTCCTAAGGGCAAGCCCGGGGCAGTGGCCCGCCGGTCCCTACCGTACGCACATGTGGCCTTCCGGAGGGGGTAGGTAGAGCCTCAGACCTCCATCTGGGGTTCCACAAAAACCCTTCCAGGCACAGGAAACCCACTGGCCAAGCCCACATTAGCCCATGGAGGTGGCCCAGAGTGTACTGAGGTAGGCGTGGGGGCAGCGGGGTGCGCAGACCTCTGGGGCTGATTCTACTTTAGGCAGATGGCCCACACGTGCCTCTTCGCCCCCGCTCACCCTTCCTGAGCCATGTGGCCACCTAATTTGTCTTCGGACACTTGCTGATCCAAGGAAGTCCCTGACAACCTGCCCCAGAAGAGCAGTTGGGGTCATAAAGGGGGTTGGCGATCAACTCCTGCTCTGCTTTTAGACACGTCAACATCACCGTGGACCAGTCACTTCGCTGTGCGGAGCAGCTGAGCAGCACGAGGAGAGCGAGACTGCCCTGCCTCGCGCAGACCCACCTGGGGACCCGGTGGGCTGGTGTGTGAAGAAGCGCTTGGAAAGCAGCAGCTGCTCTGCAGGCGGGGAGGATTGGTGTTTAGCTGGAAGCAGCCCATCGATATCGCTGCTTCCCCCAATACTGGGGTTTTAGCAAGAGAGGGAGGGAGTGTGAGTTATGAATGTACTTGCATACACATATCTTATATTCCTTATGGGCCACTCAGAATAAATTTGACAATTTGATTTTGTCCCCTTTTAATTTATTTTCCCCCGTTAACCAATTTTTTGTGTAACCCATGACTTGCATTGATTTTCATTGAAGATGCATTAGGCACTGCCCAATTGCCTATTAGTGTTCATTGACCTATATGATAAGAGAAGGAAATTATTTTTGAGGCTAGAAAGAGGCTGTTCCCATCTTTTCCAAACTGACCTAAAAAAATTCTCTGCAAGTTAACTGTTGAATGTTCCGCAGTGGCTGCATTTGGAGCAAGTCATTTTAATTTTGAGGTATTTTGTTTTCACATTTCTATTCTCCTCTTCTGTGTGTGTGTGTGTGTGTGTGTGTGTGTGTGTGTGTGTGTGTGTGTGTGTTTATAGCCTTGTATTATTCAAATGAATATACAGTTTGATTCATTTGAAGAAAAGAAGGAAAAAAGGTTTGGCTGTTAAATGCTTATCTCTTAAATAGAGCTTTCTTGTTAGTTTCCAATAATAGCGTCATTCAGGAGAAGGCTGTAGAATTTCATTTGTAAATGCCCCCTGTCAACTACCACCGTGTTTTTCCCTGTTTTAGAACTCTTGTCTGGTTGGGGTTAGCCTTCCCACCGCCTTCTCTGAGGCAGTGCTGCTAACTCCTGGGGCCCTGCGGGAAGTATGGGGCAAGGTGGGTGGGGGGGAGGGGGTGCTTCCAAGAGTCCAGACAACTATTTTGCTAGTAACAGGTGAGCAGAACTACTGGGTGCCCCCAAGTTCTGGCGCTTTGACCCAGTCACGTCCCCCAGCTGTCAGTCCCTGGGCGACTCCCAGCCTCCTTGAGTGAGTTTAATACGTGGGGATCCGTTCCCTGATTCCAGGGCCACAGGACAGGCTGAGCAGGGAAGGTTCCAGGACAATCCCGCAGGGCATGAACGGCATGGTGAACCCCAAATCAAAGTCTTCGACCCTGGCAGGTACCAGAGCAGGACACGGTTCTGCCTGCTTTTACGGGGCCCAGAGAGGCAGGGGGCACCCTGGGGTCACACAGCTAGTTTTCAGCCCCTGCTTTTGAGGAGGATGATTGCGTGGTTCTCTTACCTGGCTGCTGTGCCAGGTTTGAGCCTTCATGAGGCTCTATCCCTGATTCTCAGGGTGGGGTCGGGGACTGGGTGGGTTCAGTGGGGGCTCCCTGTTGGGAAAAAGGGGACCAGAGGGATCAGCCCTTTCACCCTGCAGCCTTCCTATGTCTCATGTCTGATCTATACATCCAGGAGATGTGTCAAAAGACGGTGATGCCCAGAGGAGTTTTTCCACCCACCGACCGGTCCTGCCCAAATTTCGAACCTCATTGTTTTTGTCCTTCAGGGCTCAGTTTAATTTATTTGGGGGTTGTTTCCCACTGAGTTACTAATTTGCACCTGTGAGATAAAATGATTATATGTTAAAGAATAATACTTATTGATAATTAGGTGTTTCATTGCTTCTTTGCTTTCCCCAAATAGAATAAATAAATATTTTATACATAATCAAGTTTGTTTTCTCTATTCAGGCCAAACAGATAGGAATGTTAAGCGATATAGATCTTTAAAATACTGCAAATAAGTCTTGACATCAGTGAATTGTTATGCATCCCAGGTACATAGGCTTGAAATCCAGGCTATCTCCTTTAATCAAGACAATCATTTTTGTGATTTCAAGTCCTATGTGGTTAGGGAAGAGACCAGCAGGGAAAATTTCGGAGTCAGAATTTGAAATCATGCGATGAGCCACCGTCCCACCCTTCCCGCTACAGCAGTCTGCATTTTAATTCCTGTCTCCCAGTGCTCGCCCCCTGCGTCCCTCTGAAGGGTGGCTCAGGGCTCTGAATGGTGTTGGGTGTTCAGTGATTTACACAGTGGGCTGGGCAGGAAAGCAGCTCCCGTGGCATGGACCAAACCCTTGTCGCCCGCCTTGACTTGACTTATCCTGATCTCTATTTCAGTATCAGTGACTTGGGCTCGGCAGCAAGGTTGCTTTAAAATAGGCATCCCCTGGGGGACAGTGGCCCCAGCTAGCACCAGCTTCAAGCTTGTTCCCGACAGCAGGGCTGGGTTCTGCTCTCCCGTGCACACTCTCCTGCCTTCTGTCCTCAGAGGGTAGAAGTCAGCCAGCCTGGCTGGAGGAGGCAGTGTGTGACCTGCCCTGTGGGCGTGGAAACCCACGGCCTTGCCCTAACTAGCTAACCCTAAAAGCTAAATCCTCCTGGCTTGTTGAGGGGTTCTCCTGCTGCCTGGGTTGGGGTTCAGGACAGAGGAATGACCCTCAGAGATGGGTGAGACCCAGAGTGGCCCACAGGTGAGCAGTGAGGATGGAGAGGTGAGAGGCAACGTCTGGAAAAGGAAGAGACCTCTGAGTGGGAAACTCTGGCTGTGCCTTTGGAGAGCGGACTTCCTGGAGGGGGAGGGGAAGGGGTCACATTGATCCCATATCCTCTGTCATGCCTGGCGCAGAGGTTCTGTTTGTGAGAGGCAGGAAATGCTGCACAAGGACAGAATCAACCTTGAGGGGAGATAATCACCAGGTGGATTGACAAAGGGGAGCAGAAATGGCTCCGTCGTGCATTTACTCACTCAGCATTCACTCAGCATTTACTGTGAGTTAGGGGCTCTGTTTGGGGACCCTCAGTCCCTGTCCCTGGTGGTCCAGCTTAAAGCCAGTGCTAGAAGATTCTTGCTTCCTCTGCCACCCCCCTTTCTGCTCTGAAGGGTTCTGCCTCTTAACCCGCCCCCCCCCCATTAGGGACCACGTGAGGGGCTGGGCAGGAAGAAGGGGGTTAACCATTAACCCCTCGGGGGGCCTCAGAGCTTCCTGCCTGGCTGGAGGTTTGACCAAGTGGCCTTTAATGCCCCTTCCGACTTGGGCTTCCCAAGCCCCCAGGTGAGCAGAGCATCCATGGAACTGAAACTGCTTGGCTTCGGGGGTGAGGCGCAAACACACCAAAGCCCGGAGATAAGTCATCTGGGGACTGCTCCTGGACGTGGCTCTCATCCAACCCTGCAGATAATAAATGGGACCAAGAGCCGAGGAGGAGACACCCAAACAGAGGGAACCGATGTCCTTGCTGGAGATGACAGCTTCGTAGCTCACTGCAGGGACCTGGTTAGGGGGCCTGTAAACCTGATGGATGTTTTTTGTTGGGCCTCATTTCAAACAAAATATCGTGTCTGATGCCTGCTTCAGGCTGCAGACGTAACTTAGGACCCAGCTTTTACCAGGATGCTGGGAGAAGCTTGCCAACTTTGGAACCCCGTGTCCTCATTGTGGTGGATCTGACATACCTCCTTAGGCACCTGGCAGGGGCTGCACTGTGTCCCGGGGCACTACGCTGGGGAACACATGCTTGGTATTGGGTGTGTGCGAAGCATCTCGCAAAAGATCTTGATTGCCATTCACGTGGGGGTCCCAGCCCTCTGTTTTGTTGGAAATTGCAAGGCTGGAAGTGGCCTCTTCTTTTCCGGAGGAATCTTCTAGACCCTGCAGGAGCTTCACTGTAGGAGCTCAGTGTATCTGCTGCCTGTTCCCAGGTGTTCCTTTGAAGATGAGGGTATCAGAGTTGGAGAGATGAGAGTCAGAGAGACTATAGAGATTCTCTCTCTACCTTGGGTTGCTGGGACCCAAACTAGATATGGGAGCTTGAAAAGGAAGCATCTATATTTAACTCATTGTCCGAACACTTAATTATCATAATATAGAAACACCTGTTCTGATTTTGGCTTCCTGATCAGTGTGTCTGGAGTTGTATTTTTCTAGGTTTATACTTTTGCAGAGGAGAGCCCTGGGGAATACTCATTTGGATTGTGGCCAGAGGTGTGAGACTGAGCGTCCAGTCTCACCACCTTAATTTGTAGGTGCAGAGTCAAGGCTCAGAGAGAGGAAGGGGCTTCCAAGAATTTACACATAAACCAGAGGCAAAATCAGAACTCGAACCCAGCTCTCCTGCCCCCCATCAGCTTGTCTGCAACCACTGCATGACACTGCAGGACACTGCAGGTCTGTACTAAAATTGCAGCGGCATTTCATTCGAGGTGGGGTGTGTTGCTGCCTTCTGACCCAGGTGGCAGGGCAGAACTCAGGAGCGGTGTCACAGGTGGGACAGCATGCTGGGAGCCCTGTCAGGGTGGCAGGAGGAGAAAGAAAGAATCAGGAGGGGGTTAGCGAGAGGAACTAGGGATGCTGGGCAGCAGTTGCCTGCCAAAATTCTTCAGTAGGGCTTGTCGAGCAAAGCCGGTCTCCAGCCGGGTAAATACAGCAGATAGCTGACGGGCTGACAGCAGGCATCAAACAGTCTTAAACTGCCCCAAATCCACAGTGCTTTTGAAGCAGCAGTAGAAAAAGGATGCCTGCGCAGAACAGAGACCCGAAACTTTTAATAGTTTCTTCCAGGCCTCAGGATGTCCTGATGAGGTATTAGAGGAAGTAATTCAGGAAGAAAAGGACAAATAACCACCTCCGTCTGGAGGCTGACCCCAGGGCTGGCCGTTGCTCTGTGCGGAAAGGGCAAGTGTGGCCCTGCGGTGCTCATTAGCCCACCCGCCTGCCTGCGCCTCTGGGCTCTGACCTGGTAAATAACAGACAAGTAAATTTTTTGTTTGCTTCTGGGCAAATGTAAGCCACACAGTGTCCGCTGCATGTGGGCGCGGTCGTTAGCATTTCTTCACTGTTGGATGGGTGCTTCGTTCACATCACAAGTCATTTCCTTCCACCTCAGGGCCCTTCCCGGGGATCCACTCCACCCATCCCCAAATCAGGAACCCTCCACGGCTGCAGGACTTCAAAGAAAAACACTCAGGAGCTTGGGAACTGAACTCACCCCGTCTCTCTCTGTTTTTTCTTTTCCTTTTCCCTTTAGGGTTTGGCTTTGTCACTTTTGAGAATGAAGATGTTGTGGAGAAAGTCTGTGAGATTCATTTCCATGAAATCAATAATAAAATGGTAAGTTTGGGGAGGAGGTGCTGAAATGCTGAAATGCAGCTCTGCTTTGCGGGCCAGCTTCAGCCACTGATGCCTGGGGCGGGGGGGGTGATGCTTGGGGGGTACAGACTTGAAGGTTCAGCCCCGTGAACGGCAGCACTTGTTTAGGACACAGCTTGGCTAACTTTTGCTGTAAGGGGCGAGGTAGTAAATATTTTCAGTCAGGCAAACTCTGCTGTGGTAGCAAGAAAGCAGCCATAGACCGTGGGCAGGGCTGTGTTTCAGAAAAACTTTATTTATGGGTGCAGAAATTTTAATTTTATATAATTTTTCTGTGTCACAAAATACTTGATTTTTTCCTTTTCTTTTCTTTCTTAAAGATGGTACAAAAACAGGCAGGGAAGCCGGATTGGTCTGTGAGGCATGGTTTGCCGACCCCTGGCTTAGGGTATTATTTTGCTGTTTGGGTTTTTGGGGTATATTCTAGCTGTGAAATTTATGTCCCCAAACCATTTCTCTCTTTGGGTCCTGCTGGACAGTTAACATTCTCCCCTTGTGACCACCTCTAGATGGTTTGTGCCTTCATGATCAGCTGCTTCCTTTCCAGCCTTTGGCTCTTTGGGGTTCCTTTCCTGCCCTGGTGTCCTCAAGAAGGATGGAGGTTGAGTGAGAGCAAGTTCGGGGAGCCAGGTGGGCCGCCCAGAGAAGTGGCCACCAGAGGGCGCCATACCATGAGCCGAATGTGCACACTCACTCAAAGTCTCCAACTCTTTCAAATTGAGTAGGGGGTGAGGAACCCCTTCCTCGTTGGTTCCAGAAAATGGAAATCAGTGGTTGTTTCTGGAGCCATCAGCAGGTCCTTTGGCACCAAAACATTTTGATGGGCCAGCCTCTAGCCCCGAGAGAAGAGGGAGGGGAAATTTATGTTTCGGTCGCAGCCATAACTTTGATATTTTCTTCCTTTTGTCAAAACATTCCTTGCTTCTGAAACATGCATTCAGATATGCATTGTATATTGGTCTGATATGTGTTCACCGACTTTAAATTCAATAATAGAGCTTTTAGTGTGGATAAGATCAAAGCAATCTGCTTAGCATGTGGTGCTACAGGCCTGATTCAATATTTGACTTGCTAATTTTCTTCCCAGGGCACTAAAATAATATTGTTCATATTGTTCCTAGCTATAATATGCATCTGAAATGGAAATACAGTTTCTTTGCATACTGTATGTTGGAGATGTCAGCTCAGACGTTAAAACGGCACAGGGGAGATGAGTGCATAGGATTACCACAGAGTCCCTCAATGGCTGTTTCTGCCCCCATGTGCAGGTGCCTTCCAGTTGGTACTTCTCTCTTTCAGTGGGTTCTACTTGTTATTGTTTAAAACTAGAGAGACAGGGAACTTAAAAGGAAACGAGCCTCTAGCACCCCCACTGCCTTGTTTTTCCAAGCCAGAGTCATGCTGTTGACAGAGTCCAGTGAAGGCTGCCTGGGCAGAGGGGAGTGGAGGAGGCCATGCAGAAGGCTGGTAGGCACCACTTCTGTCCTGTGGGGTCTTAATGGTTCATCAGGAAAGGCCTGGTGTACACTGGCAAGAGACTGTACTCTGAGCTACCTCAAATGCATATGGCGGCCTCTCACTATTGCCTGGCTTTGAAACAAACCAGAGAGACAGGTGGGCACAGGCTTTAGTTTCTCACTGTTCCAGCGGGGGTAAACTGAGGCCCAGGAGATATGCCCCAGGGCTTCCCAGATAGTGAAGGAGAATAGATCTTGAACTTATTGGCTGCCAGTAAACTGTGTCGACAGTTGTTTGAGTTGAGAAGGGGAGAAAGCCCCAGAGAACCAGTGAGCCATTGAGAGAGAGAGTTTCAGTCCCAGAAAGATAACTGACTTGAAGCCAGAGAGGTCTGCATTCATTTTCCCTAATTCTTTCATATTTATCACATTCTGTACCGCCCCCAGGTGGAGGCTGACTATGACAGGCACGGGTTACTGGGTTGTCATAGTATGAGGGTTTGTGTTTTCTTTTGAATCGTTAGTACCTGTTATTTAAGAATATGCAGAAGTGGAAGTAGAGGAAGTGGAGGAGGAGGTGGGGGGCCAAGTGTTAAGGATCCCAGGTTGTGAAGGTCCAGAGTCCCACCCCAGCCCCACCAGTTATCAGTTCTGGGGAAGAATTTAAAGGTATTGGAAGATGACCTGGGATGGGTCACTGACTCTCACTGGCCTCCGGTGAGACAGGGATGGTAATGGTACCACCTCGCGGGATTGCTGAGATTGGATGAGGTACCGCGCATAAAGGCCGAGCACAGGGTGTGAGCTTCATGAACATTTGTCTTGTCATCTTCAACCTCAATCACGGTTGAAAAGTCTTCCTCCCCGCCAGTTTCCCCTGCCTGCAAAGTAGGGGGGAATTTAAAGGGTGTTGGGAGAGGAGGCTGAGTCATGAATTGCTTTGGATTCTGTTATACTGGTTTCTACTTCTGAGGCCCACAGAAAAGGAAGTGAATTTAAACTGTGCTATGGACAGAATTCAAATGAGGGATCTGGAAAGACTGAGAACTCAGAGGCTGCCAAGCAGGAACACGGACAGTTGTGAGAATGTACGTAGGAGTGTTTTATAAACTGGACTGTGCTTGGAAACTGTAAAGACGGCTCTCATTTCACCCTCCCGGTCTCCCCATGCATTTGGCAGGAACGGGCAGAGATCTGCGTGCCTGTGAACCTGCCTCAAGCGACGGTTTTCTCATATTCACAGATAAGAAAGTTCTCACCGCTTGTTAGTAACAGAGATAGGACTTAATTGCAGATCTTCTGACCCCCTAGTCCAGTACCCTGAGCCTGGCACGTAGTAGGCCCTCTGTAAATAATTGAGGAATAAATAAGGGATTAGATGAGGGTCCACATGCATGAGGCACGCCGTGGTTCCCAAAGCTCTTTTTCTCCTCTAATCTAGCAGGTGGATCTCCTGCATCTTTTTAAAATCAGGGCCCTCCTCTACTGTCCAGGAGAGCTTGTAGGGGCACTGAGTACTCCTGCCACAGAAGATAGGAGAGCTGCTGTCAAGAAGCTGACATCACAGGAACACCCCCTTCCCCCCCCGCCAATGTAGTGCCAGCCTTAAGGAGATCTCCCATGGGGTGGTGGTGTTGGGGTGGGGGGTTAACAAAGGGCGGTTGGATAGAAAAGATTTCACATGACCCCCCTCCCACATAGGGTTTCCTTGAAGAGCTGACATTGTTTTGAGTGCCAGCAATAGCTCTGCTAAATGCTTTCTGTACCTCATCTCATTTGATTATCATACCTTATTCTTCTGTAGGCATAAGCATTATCCTCTTTTTACATATGAGCATGTTAAGGCAGAGAAAGGTTAAGTCCAAGGTCACATGGCTAGCATATGACAGCATCAGAATGCAGGCCCAGAAAATTGTACTCCAGAGCTCATGTGTATAACCGCTAGACCACACCCTTTCTCCCGGTTATTAAAGGACTTTAATAAAGGTCATCAAGCAAGGCTGCAGGCCACTGTCACTCCATTGGCTCCATGTTCTCTTGAGAATGAAGCAGAGGAGACAAACCCAGCCAGGGTCAGATTCCTGCTGGGGGCAAGGACCAAGCCGGAGCTTAAGGGGACCCATTGACTGCGGATGTCCAGGCTTCTTCCTCCACTGCCCCAGAAGCAGGTCAGCGAGGGGCTGAGCCCTGAGAGCCCAGACCCCACCTCTTTCTCCTGGCACAGGTCAGCGGGAATGCAAATATGGCTCTTTATCAATAAACACACACTTGGACTCTCCGGAGAGGGGCTCCTCTCTGGCCGCTCGGCACCGGTGCCAGTGCAACTAATAAGGCCTCCCGCTGCGTCGCCCTGATTGAAGCGGGGCCCCAGCAGCAGGGACTCTTCCTTGATTGGTCGCCAGAGCGCAGCGGCCTCCTAGCAGCAGAGGGAGGGAAGCAGGCGGGAATTAACAAAGAGCCAGCTCGGGTTTCCTCAGAGGCCTGGCTCAGTCCCCACCTCAAAATGGAGTCAGGGAAAAACCAGCCTCATTGGGAAGAACTTAGGGTACAGTTTGAAAAGTGCCTGGCGGGGAGGGCACCTCGGGTAGAGCATTTCCCACAACGGAGTCAAAGGAAGAAAATGACATTCCCCTGACACAGGGAGAAAGAGGGCCTTGGATGGTGCTGTCTCGCTTAGTCCCCACAGCGTCCTGAGGGAGGTAGAGGTTACTGTCCCATTTTACACATGTGCTCAAAGAAGTGAAGGGATTTTGCCCCTGGTTGCTCAGTTCCCAGCACCAGAGCTGGGATTTGAACCTGGGCTATTCTGGCTCTGTGCCCTGTGTTCTTTCCACACTACCCTGCTGCCAACTTAGGCAAACCTGATATACAGAAAATCTGGACATACATGACTGTGAATATAAGGAAGAGGTTTTATTTGCTTTGTGCAAGGGTAGTCCTTTCATTCTGTTAAGGGAATCTGATTTGCAAAAATGTGCCAAGCAACTTGTGATAAAGCCAAGCCGGCTTGTTTGGTATCCATTGTCTTGGAACGAAGACAAGGTGTGCAGGCCCCTTGGTACTGTGTTCCACGGACCTGCAGCCTTGGCATCACCTGCAGTCTCAGGCCCCGCCCCAGACCTACGCAATTTGAACTGGTGTTTTCACAAATCCACCTGTGCATATTACAGTCTGAATGGCACCACACTAGGATCAATGCTAATGATAGATAACGTGGGAGTTGTGGGTCCTAAGTCATCCAGTCAGTGTCAGTAGGAAGGTACCAGAGAAGGGGGAACTGAAGCCCTGAGAGCAGGGAGCTGGGATGAGCTGGGCCTGCCACCCAGGACCTCAGCTTGGACTGGTGATCTCAGAAGCACCCCAGGCTGCCTTCGGGACCAGAGAGAGACCAGATGATCTCCAGAAGGGGCTCCCAGCACCAAGGGACTCCCCCTACCCCCACCCCCTGAGCGCAGGTCTTAGAGCATTGACTGTAGACGATACCACTGGCAGTGAAAAAGCGTGAGTGCATGTGTCAAGGTGCGGGGCTGCACAGCCTTCTGAGTGTGTGCACACGTCCTGGTTCCCGTCAGGACCTGCCGGGACATTTGGAGGCACTATGGGCATTGGAACCTGGCAGGCCCACCCCCGTTTCAGTGGCCGTGGGCTATTAGCACCGCACCCCACCCCCGCCTGTACTCTTTCCTCCTCTGTGAAATGGAAAGGATGATGCTTTTTGCAGCTTTTGTCAAACCCTGGTCTGGTTCCTGGTCCTGGGAGGTCTCGGCCTATTCTGTCATAGGTCGTGTGATCTGCGGGCCTGGAAAGAATCAGCCCTCCTGACAGCTCCCTTGGTAACTATGAGATTCCTCTACTCGGCCTCAACCAAGGGCCGACAGACTCTTCCTGTAAAGGGCCGGGTGGTAAGTAACTTAGGCTTTGAGGACTGTACCGTCTGTCTAGCATGAGAACAGCCACTGACACTATACAAACAAGTGAGTGTGGCTGTGTTCCAATAAAACTTTATATACAAATACAGACAACAGCCAGTCTGGCCTGCAGGCCGTAGCATGCCAGTTCCTGGCCTCAGCTCATCTAGCTCAGAGCAGGCATGGCAGGGTGCTGCCCATCTCAAGGGACCAGGGAAAACCTTTTAGCCAAGTGGTAGCCATTGTCACTCATGAGTCAGCATCTTACTAGGCAGGCAGAGGCTGGGGAGCAGGTGCCCAGACAAGCAGCAGCGTTTGGGGTGGACAGCAGCCTCCAAAAGCATCAGCGCCTCCCTTCTCAGGAGGGGCCCCAGAGCACTGAGCAGGGAGGGGGCGGAGGGACAGTCGCAGGCAGGTGGTGTCAGCCAGAGAGGCTGTTTTGATTTGTTACAGCTGCCGGAATGCAATATAGGAGAAATGGAATGCTTTAGAGGGGGAATCTAGTAAGTTGCAAGTTTACAGTTCTAAGGCCATAGAAATATAAGGCCCAGAACACCTGTCTCAGCTGGGAGGCAGGTGGGGAAGTCTGCTAGCTCTCTCCCAGCTTCATTTGGCTTCCCCGGGGGCATTTTCTTTCTGCCTCTCCAAAGGTCCCTATCTGTGTGGGCTTAAAGCTTTTCCCAAATGGTTCCCTTTTCAAGGACTCCAGTAAGCGACCCAATGGCTTACTGAATGGGTGGAGACGCATCTCCATGGAAACGACTTAATCAGAAAGATCCCACCCAGCAATATTCAATGAGGCTTAAAGAACAAGGCTTTTCTGGGGTACACAACAGTTTCAAACCAGCACAGAGGACTTCCCGGCAGCGGGGACACCCAACATTGTGCAGCTCTCCCCATCCCTGCAGCGCGATTATCCCGCTGAGCCGCTTACTGGCTCTGTGGGCTTGAGAAGTTCACTTCTCTGCCGGGGTCGGCTGCCTGTGCTGCGGGACCGGGAAGCCGACCCCCACCCCAGAGAGTTGCTGAGAGTGAAGACTTGTACCTGGTTCAGGGCAGAGCTAGGCCAAAGCACACCCCACAGACTGAGGGAGATTTTTACTACTGTTAACATCGTCATCCTTAAAATCGTTTTGTTGAAAAATAATCACAAGGTAAGGCCCTCCTCGATATAAAAGCAGTCAGCGGATTGCAGGTGTGCAGGGACTGGGCTGGGTCGGGACTGAGGTGCCTGGACAAGGAAGGCATGTGTGAGGGGGGCCAGGGACGCTTGTCCAGGAGGAGAGAAGGCGCCCAGCCCCCCACCCACAGAGCAGGAGGGCCCGAGAGGTGAGCTTCTGGGTCCCAGGGTAGCTGGTCTGGCCCTACCCCTGCATCATCCTTTTGGGAGCTTCAGAAAAACCCTCTTCTGAGAGCAGAGCCTGGTGAGCTCTGAGGCCTGGCACCCTCCAGCCCAGGGTGGTCCTGGGGCATTGATCCTCTGATCTGGGACTTCTCGGTGGGAGAGGATAGAGGACCAGAAAGCAGCAGAGTCCTGAGGTGGCCTCTAGGACTCGGGGGGCCAGGCCCCAGGCTAGGGCAGCATTGGGGTGCCGCCACCAGCAGGGTGCCCTGTGGCTGGGCTGCTTTCCCCTCCCTCAGGCTGCTTCTGCTCAGTCCCCATAGGCTGAGGGCACAGTCAGGAGCCGCCCCAAAAGGGGGCAAGGGATGCAGTTGGAATTAACTAGGCTTCTGTGTTCGTGATCCTATTTGTAGCATCGTTCTCACTCGTGAGCTAATTTTAGCCCATCCATTCTGCTTCTGTTGCCATTTATAAAATGAGAATGTCAAATGCAATATTAAACAAGCAGGATGAAGGCAAAAAAGGAAATGCCAGAGAGGCATTTAATAAGTGAATCTCGTGTGTACGTGGGAGAGGGAGAGACCCTGGCCCCCCGCCACGTGCGCTGTGGCATTGTGTACAGGCCCATTAATGAGCAGAGTGGTGCCCGCGGGGAGGGGTGGCTGGGTGGTGAGTGCTGCCAGTGCTGTAGGCAGAGGTGATTTGGCTTGCGAGGTGGCGGCCGTGGCCACACTGGTCAAGTAGCCTGCTGCTGCGTCTGCCTGTTTGCCCTTCACTTGTCCTTTGGCAGCATCACCGCAGGGAGGGCTGAGACTCCCCAGGTTCTGAGCTTCTCCCCATGGTGCTGCAGCCACCCTCCTAACCACCACCCTGGGTGCCCGGCCATGAGAAGGGGAGCACAGAGAGCACCACGAGAGGCTGTCCCCACGCTTTCCTGCCCCTTCCCTGAGGCCTGGGGCTCACCCCTGTTCCTCCTTCCTTTCACCCCCACTCCCTGCTACTCTTTGCCTGACATCCCAGGGAGGTTCAAGCTAATGCTCAAATTGTGCCTTTTATTCTCTTTTAAAAAGAGCAGTTAAATTCCTCTCCATGCAGCCTCTGCAAAGCCCACCGTGGGCTGGGGGTAAGCACCAGCCTTAGGGCAGAATTTGGGCACCTACTGGAGGCTGAGGTTTCTTTTCACTTTGAAATGTCCTTGCAGGTTCCCAGAAATAAAAAGGAGAACAGCTGCTGCTGCTGCCACCATCAGCTTTTCCCCCAAACAGTGCAGCCGGTGACGGTCCCTTTGTGCACCTCACTGGTGATGGTGACTGCAGGGAGGGTGGCCTCTCCTGGCTGGTGGGGGGGAAGGAGGAAGTCAGCTGCAGTGCACGCGAGAGTGCTGGGCTGGGGGCGCCACCCTCTGAGCTCCTCTCTGCTCCCCAGTCCTCTGGATTTAAACAAGCACGGATGTAAGCTGGCATCATCGCCTTTAGACACACTCACCTGGGCTTGGTGTGGAGGAGGGTAAGATGTGACTCAGGTTTAGTTTAGCTTCCTCCGTCCGGTAGCTCAGCTCACTCTGTAGGATCAGCTCACGTACAGCCTCTAAGGTAGGTCCTTCCTTTACTCTGCTTCAGATGAGACAGCTGAGGCCCAGAGAAGTTAGGCAACTTGTCTGAGCCCAGAGAGCCGGCAGGTGGAGCAGGGATTGAAACCTGTTACATCCTAAACGGGTGTGGGCAGGGGGGAAGGCGGCGGTTAGCAGGGGTGCGTGTCTGGAAGAGTGTGGGAGACCAGCTCCTCTCCACCCCTTGCCCAGACCCAGAGCCCCGCACAGGAAGGAGCCATACCCTGTCACATTCACCTTTGTAGCCACCTCCCGCCCCTGCAGGTGCTAAACATCACTGGTTTACAACCTGCCTCACTTCATCGATTATAGCAACACTCTAAACAGGATAAACAGTGGATAAAGTTAATTCTGGAAGTTGTGGAGAAATTAATTCCGGAAGCCAGAATTAAAGACGGCTTTGTGGAAGAAATAGCTTCTTCTAGGCCTTGGGGGCGAGGGCGCAGAGGCGGGAGCAGGGGCCCGGGAGTGGATCCTGGCTGTGTCGTTAACTCACTTTGTGACCTTGAACAAGGCATTACTGGGAGCCTCGTTTCTTTTTCTGCTGTCATTATGGAGTGGGTGAGGCCATCCCAAGAAAAGAAGTCAGTTTGGTAAGGGTGTGGAGAGCAGTGGACGTTTCTAGAGGTCTTCCTGTGTGCCAGGTGCCATCAGGTGTAGCTGCTTTTCAGTGCCTTGAGCCCGTGAGGGTGCGGTGACCGTGCCTGCCGGTGAGGACTGCTCAGTGACGGTGCAGGCCCCCCTCTCCAGAGACATCCTGCTCCCCGGGAGACCACGTCGAGGTGCCGGGCCCTGCAGGACCTTCCGTGCTCTGCACAGATGGGTCTGGCTGTCTGCAGCAAGCACATGTCCTGGGAAGGCACGTGTCCCCGAGCTGAGCAGGCTCCCCACATCTGTGTGCATAGGTACCCCTTCTTCCACAGACTCTGTGGCTGGGTTCCCGTCCACAAGGGAGGGACTGAGCCAGACAAGTTCTTGTGTGAAAGCGGGTCCCCTGTGCTGGGCTGCACGGTGGGCTGAGCCCAATGTCTGGGGCAGGCCGGAGGGGTGAGGGAGCATGGAACTCCTCTTTTCTGTTCTCAGTGACCAGCTGAAAAGCCCCTCTGAGTCTGCAGAGGGCAGAAAGGCTGCGCTGGGGAGGGAAGGTACTGCAGATGGCGTGACATCTTCCCCTGCCAGATTCAAGGGCCAGGTCTTCCGGACACAGCTGCCGGGAAATCTGGGGGTGTGGTTGCTGCCTGACCCCCGTTCTGCCATGATAGTGGTCCCCCCGTGTCCTCAGGTAACCACCTACTCGTGCACGAGAGTCGTGAATCTGCCTCCGGCCCCTGGAAGAAGAGCAGCTCCATAGAATGAGAACCGGGGGGCCCCGCGGGGAACGTGCACTCAGGCCCCTCGGGACAGGGGGCCATGGGCCCTGCCTTCCCCCCGCTGGCATGTTCGTATTCTTGCCATCCCCCCGCTTTCCTACCACGCGCACCTCTTCACCTTTCGTACAGAAGCCATCCCTCGAGCAGGAAGGGCCCTGCCCTTGCTTTGACTCACTGCTCTTGCCACCTTGAAACTCCCAGTAATTGTGGAGCAAGGGCCCCTCGCCTTCATTTGGCTCTCGGCCCCACGGTCTGTGTCCGGGCCCGCGCTTGAGGAAGGCGGTGCCCGGCTCGGTGCCGGGGCGCGCGGTCAAGGCGCCACAGTGGGGACCCCCGTCCTTCGGAACAGGCCCCTTCCTGGAGGAGGACTTTCCAACGTGACCTGTACCGCGCCAGGAGTGAAGCTGCAAACACTTGCCTCTTCAAGCCAAACAGAATCTCCTTGTCTGGGCGGGAAATCGAAGCCAGCAAGGCCTCAGAGCAGGGCTTGGGTTTCCCGGCCCGGCCCCGGGCAGTGCACTGAGTGGCCATTTGTGTAGCGACCAGGGGAAAACAAAAGCCTTTTCACTTCTCAGGCTTCCCCGGAGCTCAGCGCCCTCCTCAGGCAGCCACGGGGAAGCGGCTGGGAAGCCAGCCCCACAGAAGCTCCCCGACCCCCCCCAGAGAGCCTGTGGCGCGGCCCCCACCCCCAGTAAGCAGAGCAGGGGCTGTGGCAGCAGGCAGAGCCGGCACAAACCCCAGCCCCGTGAGGAGCGCGCAGCCGCGGGGCAGGCCCGTGCCGCCCTCAGGCCCCGTCTGCCCCTTCTGTAGGCCACACAACCAGACTCCTAAAGGGAGGCTGGGGTACTGTATCAGTGTCGAATTCCCCGAGGTTGGGAGCTATATTGTAGTTATGTAAGAGAGTGCCCTTGGTCTCAAGAAATGTATACCACAGCGGATGGAGCTTACTCTCTCAAGTGGCTGAGGAAAAGAAAAATTGTATATATAGACACAGACATCTATATCTATATATAGATGCAGAGCGTGGGTGAGCAAATGATAAAGCAAATGGGGCAAAATGTCAACAGTAGGCAAATCTGGGGAAAGGGTATATTGGTGTTCTTTTTGTTTTGCTTGCAAACTGTCTGTGAATTTGAAATTATTTCTAAGTAGAGAGTTAAGAACAACCACTAGTCTCCTTGCTGAGTTATTCTGGACTCTGATAGGAAGAGGCACCCACCCCAGAAGTAGCCTCCTGCCTCTGATGTGTTCTCTGAAGGGGCAGGCTGCTGCCTCAGTCACCCTACATTAGCGAGGGTTTGGTTAGGTCACTGCACCTGTAACTGGTGTGGAATAACGAAGCCATGCCCTCTTCTCCAAGGCCAGTTTCCAAGCCAAGCAGCATATTTGGAGAATGAAATTTTAAAACAAATCCCATCCTTGGGGAGGGGCGGAGGGTGGCGCTTCCTTGGCACTTGGCCCCTGGTACGGGCTTGCTGCCAGGGGCTTTGCCACCCAGGACTCTTAGAAATGGAGACTGACTCTCCCTGACTTGAGCAGTTGGTCACAGGTGGCCTCTGAGGCTTATGACAAGCATGAATCCTGATGGAATTTCCTGATACCCTTCTCGCCCCTCCAGTTGGACTTTTTTTGTTTGCCATTGCGAGAGGCTGCTGAGGTAGAGTCTGGACTGTTGTCTGAGGAGACTAAAAGATTGAAACTTGGAGAAGTTCCTTCCTTCAGACCCTTCCTCCTCCCCAGAGCTGCCCTGTAGAGAATGGAGGGTGGGGAACATTACCAAATGGGGCTTTTAGTGGGTTGGTCTGAAGCAGCTGGGGCAGGAGGCCTGGCAGCCAGGAGACGCACCTCCATGTGGTTTCTGGTGACCGTGGGCAGTGCTGGGAGGGGAGAGTCCGTGCCTGCCCTCCGCCCATGGTGAAAGCCCTCCTCAGAGCTCACTTCTCAGGAAACTAGTCTGCAAAAGGCCCAGGGTAGGGAGAATTGCCTCTTACTATCCTGTCTGCTCACTGCCTTTCCTTGGTCACAAGCAGCAGGAGGTCTCCAAAGATGGCCCCCCGCCATCACCACCTCCTGGGGTCCGCGCCCTTGTGTGCTGCCCTTCCACGCTGAATCTAGGCTGGTCTTGCACAAGCAGTCTGATGTGGCAGGTGTAACACTGCATCTAGTTAGGTGCGGTAAGGCTAGGTGGCAAGGCCCCTGCCCTGGCCTCTGGAATGCCCGTTCCTGGGTAGCCCTCTTAATCTTAAACCCAGCCAGGCGCAGCAGCCACGTAGGTGCCGCCATCGCCAGTCCCAGCTGAGCCAGCGTCTGCTGCCTGCCAAGTGCCGGCAGAGGCCGTCCTGGACCTCCAGCCCAGCCAAGGCTTTAGATGGCTCCAGCTCCAGCCCCAACCACAACCATAAAAGAGACCACAAGCAAAATCCCAGCTGAACCCAGTCAACTCACAGGACCGTGAAAAAGACTAATGAGTTGTTGTTCAAAAACACTAGGTTTGGGGGTAGTTTGTTGCACAGCAGTGGATAAATGGGACATCGTGTCTGCCCATATGACCAAAGTACGTGACTAGAGCTGGGGGGATAGCTTGCTCTGCTTCCCACCTTGGTTCCGACTCTAACCCTTGCAGTTCATGCCAAGTTCATGGCTTACCTAGGGCCCAACTTTGGGGGTTGCGGAGGAGGCTGACAGGCTTGGAAGTGGTTAGGGCGAATTGATGTGTGAGTATGGTAACGTTGGGTGGACAAGACAAAGCCCATCCTTTTTCAAGAGGAGAGTGCTTGGAGATACAGGCTTGCTTTATTTATCTTTGCATCCTCCAAAGCCTAGCACTTGCCTGGCACGTTGAGTTCCTCAGCACATCTCTGTTGCATTCAGTAGACGGGGTCTTCTTGACCCCGATGAGAGTGTCAGTCAGGCCACATTCTGAAACACTGCTGAGGGACCAGGAATTGGGGACAGACCCTGATGCCTGCTCTGGGGACTCTCAGTCTGATGGGAGAGATGCCTCTGCCAGTCTGATGGTGATTGGTGTAGCTTTCATCCTCAGCAAGCCCTTGACCTGCTGCAAGGACTCAGGTACAGGTGGAGAAAAGCTATGCTTTTCTTCCCTTTTGTCTGTTTTCTTTGTACGAGATGATAAAAGGAGCCGGGAGCCTCCTGATCCTGAGAATTCTTTCAAGAAGCGTTCAGGCCAGGCCAGGCCAGGCCAGGCTCCCTGCTGTGACTGCCACCTTTCCCTGTCACTCAAGTGCCTGGGATGTGCCGGGGTTCCCCGGAGAGTGCAGATGCCACAGCCCCTGGCCACTCACAGTCCACACGGCGGGTGGTTGACAGGACCCACGCAGCGAGTGCTCCTCAAAACCCCACACCGCAAAAAGAGAGCAGAATGGAAAGGAGCTACCAGCCCTGTTCTGCCAGAGGAAGAGTAGGTGGGTTTGTTTAAAATACTCCCATTACAGTCAGTTAACCTTTATGTTCCCTAAATGAAAATTGTATAAACCTGAAATTTTCGTTGATCGGGTTGCCTAGGAACAGGCAGCAGGTTTTCATAAGACAATGCAATAGATTGTCACCGATAGGGCTATTAGGAAGTGAGCTGGTTAGCAGTATAATTCCAGCTCCTGGTGTTGGCATTAGGTAATTATCCGTCTGCCTGTACGAAGCACGCCCAGCTTTCCAGGCTCTGGGCAGGCCCGTGCAAATGAGGCTCCTCTCAGGTGCCCGAGTCCGGAAGGAAATCACTGCCAGCCCTGGGCTTATGAGAAAAATCTAAAAGACCCCATACTGATGAATTTATTTCTTTGTAATCACCTCCCCCCCAACCCCCACCCACTGGCAACAGAAATACTCAATTTGGAAAATAAACAACAAAAAGCAATGGAGGGCAGGCCATGTTGGCTTAGCAGGCAGAATTCTTGCCTGCCATGCCAGAGACCTGGGTTCGATTCCCGGTGCCTGTCCATGTGAAAAAAAAAAAGCAATGGAAATTAGAAAACAGTGTTCCTTTAAGATGCTGTAGTGTTTTTCTCTCTCTCTGTGATATATACACTTGTTTATTTTCCATGCAGTTACTGTAATTTGCTTTTTTCCCTTTTGCAGTAAGGGTGACTAACAGGCTCCCAAAACCAACGTGTCCTGCTTTACAGCATGAGTCTCTGTAACTGTGTAGTATTTAGTCAGTGTGGATGAACCAAACTTGGCTTAACCAATCCCCTATTCTTGGGCATTCAGGGTGTTTCCTTGTTTTGTTGTCGTTTGTAATTTTAGTTAATGCTTGTGGTGGATGGCCTCATCCAGTCCTTGCAGGAGAAATGTTTAGAAGTAGAATTATTAAATCAAAGGGATATGTACATTTATGGCTTTTGATATATTGCCAGTTCTCCCTCATAAAAAATGTGCCTTTTCAGCGCTGCCAATCCGATAGTGAAAAATGTGTCTCTTCTTCGGGTGTGTGCTTCAGTAGTGGCCACTTAGAAATTATCTGCTCATATCCTTTACCCATTTCTTTTTCAGGATATTCATCTCTTCCCTTTTAATTTGTGAATATTCTTTGTATTAAGCATATCAGTCATGTGTGCTGGAACCATCCTGTCCATTTTTTAAAAAGCATCTGTAGTTGTCATTCTTTAAAACGTAGAGCAACAAACAGGTTTGGGGGGGGGAAAGTAGAACAACACCTGAGTTATCTGGTGATAATTTTGAAGAAAGAATCAATATTTTACGTAACTGACGCCTCCTCCCAACCTTAAGCACTCACTTATCTTTTACTGGAACTGTTTGGGATGAGAGTGTCTCCATTGTAGATAACTGATGTGTGTCTCTTTTTAACAACATATACCGAACACAGTTTAGCTTTTTCTTGATTTCTCACACTTGCTGTAAACAATAGTAGTTTTCCGTGTTACAGTGATACCCCCAGCAGCTGTTGCTCTACCGGGAGTTTTGCTCCTATACCATGTAGCCCCAGACTGCTTTTTAAGTAGGATACTTGATCTTCTCTTTCCTCCATCACCATCAGACTGTCACATCATTACTTTTTGCTGCTATAAGCATCCCTACCTCACCACTACAACTTCCCATTTTCCTCAGCAATGGGCTTGATTACTGGGTAACCATGCTTGTTAAATTTATCTGTAAACTAAAAGCAAGAAGTCCCAAGTCAAGGGCGTAAGAAGTGCTCTAGTAAAAGCCATGCAGGAACTTTGGCAGGAAAGCTTTTTACTTTTTTCTTGAGGCTCGTATTGCATTTGGTTAAGGTTGTCAAATAAGTGACCTCTGAATGTGTAAGCAGAAGAGGATTAAGCAATTTTGAAGGCAGAAGAGAAACAGAAAGGAAAGATTAGCAGCCACTAGAGGATGGAGCTGCAAAATGAGAAACCAGTAATCCAGATGAGCAGAATCGATGCTTAATCTTATTATTTCACTAAGGAGTGTGATGGTGCAGGGTTTTGTTTTTAATGGCAGCATTAGTGACCTAGAAATTTAAAATTTCTGGCTTCAAAGCCTGGACCGCTGGGGTATGGTCTTAGGCACTTGACTCAAGCCTTCTGATGCTTAGTTTTCTCATCTGTGAAATGGAGCTAAGACCAACTGGCCTCCCTGCTTTGTAAGAGAAGCAGATGATCTAGAGTGAAAAATACCGACCTGAAGGAACCTAACGGGAATTTGTAAACCTGTGCAGAGCCAAAGGATCATGAGAGATTATTATTATTATACCACTGTTGTTATAATTCGCAGACACACACATCAAACAGCCATTGTCTGCCTCTTTAACTCCCCTGCCCTCTGCACAAGCTACAGTCTGCACTCTTGCCCGTGTGTATCTTGAGCTAACATTTTTTGCCGTCCCTCCTGTAACCCAATTTCATCCTTATAGGTTTTTCCAAAGCAGGATTTGCACAAGTGGTGTGTTTTCTTAAATATTTATTTTGCAGGCCATTTACCCAGCACGGCTATTTTTACAGTGAATAAGGAGCAAGGCTAAAAATAACTTAGCTCCTAAGCAGATCGGTTCTGCATTTGACATTTACGTGGAATTCATTTGCATCTCATTTGTTCGCCCTTCTGTTTAACAGGTAGAATGTAAGAAAGCCCAGCCGAAAGAAGTCATGTTCCCACCTGGGACAAGAGGCCGGGCCCGGGGACTGCCTTATACCATGGATGCATTCATGCTCGGCATGGGCATGCTGGGTGAGTCTGGGCGGGACTCTGGGAATGCAGCAGGGTCACAGCAGACCAGGGAGAGCCTGTATCTCCATCTGGGTCTCTAGCGGCAGTGTAGCCTTGGGCAAACCTCTGGACCAACCTGAACTTCCATTTCCCCGTTTGTAGGTGAGGATAGTCCCCTCCTGGCAGCATCCTGCCGGGTGTCTGACGCACAGGAGATACTTGATGTTATTTTCTCTCCACTTCTTCAAAAGAAGGAAAAGCCAATCTCTATTCCCTGGCCCTCTCTGCTGGGTGAAGTACTTAAAGACCCTAGGACACCTGGCTGCTTAAACTTGGGTGGGCTAAAATTTGGGAGTAGAGCGAACTGGTGAGTGGGGGTGGGCGATAATCCTGTCTATTTAAATGATTAACATTTTTCTCTTGGCATATCAAAATTTGCATTTAAATGGATGTTTTAAGTAGCCTGTTTTACTCTTTATTTGAAGAAAAAAAGATAAAAGACAAGAGTGTGTTTGTTCTGACTAAAAATGATCTCTCCTGGCTTTTGAAGGCATTGAGTTGCATATTATGCCCCTTTCCTTAAAGGTATCTCTGTCCGTCCTGCGTAGATAATTGAAAATCTTATTGCTTAAATGGCATGAAAGATGGAGAAAGCAGTGGAGAGGCCTAATAGTGTGTGGGTCGTAACAATAATTAGAAATTTCAAGGCAAGAGAACGGTATTTCAGTGCATTTATTGTGTGTCTGGAAAATACTAATTAAATGGGATAAATGGTAGTTAATGGTAAAATTCCATTCAGGCACATGATCTGTCTAGTTTTAAAGGGTTTTCATTTGGTTTGGCTAAGAGTCCCTCTTCTATATTGTTTGATAATCTCTTTATGTATTTTCAAATCATTCCTGGCTTAGTTTTAAATATATGAGACTTTTCTTGATCTTAAAAGAAAATTGTATCTAGTTATCTGAGGAAATAGCCAGAGCAGGTAATGTTATTTTTGGAACTTAAAAAACAGGGATGCCATGAGAATACAAAAAAATTAACATTTTCTCAAGTTAAAATTTTAAGTTTAATTTAAAAATTTTTAAAACTGGCCAAGTGTTTCTAAAATTTTACCTGAAAGAAGAAACACATGAGAATAAATAACAAAATGTTTTAGAGTAGCTCACCAGATATCAGAACATAGTATAAAGCTATAATAACTAAAACAGTATGGTAAATGGAGGTGTACCTGTTCACAGAAAGGGTTAAAGAGCCTAAACTAAATACATGTATATGAGTGTATAATTATAAAGAAATAATTTAAAACAATGAGTGAGAAGGGAGAATTATTTCCTGGTTGACTATGAGACAACTGATTGGCTTTTGCTTTAAAAAATAATTATTTGGTTGTATACCAAAACAAACTCCAAATGGAATCATAGTTTTTAAATTTTAAAATCAAACCTTTAAAAAGAAAACAAAAAACTGCGTTGTTACCACCTGCTGGCTTTTGGAATCTTGAATTTAAAATGTTGAGTGTAAAGTCCCTAGATTGGCATAAAATGGGAGACTTTTGAAGATCCAGTCTTAGCATGAACCCTCCAAGCACTGTGTGACCTTCAGGAAGTGCTCCCGCCTTACCAAATCGAACTTGATACCTTTTGTGAGCTGGGAAGATTGACCTGGGTTTTCATCAGGGAGACCCAGCAGTGTGGACCAGCACCAGTTCAGCTCATGTCACTGTCACAGCATAGGTGCGCCATGTTGGGCATCCCAGACTCCAGGCCAGGGCTCGGGGCCACAGACATTCAAGCTCGGGTCCCGGAACAGAGGGGAACCCGGAATAGAGGGGAACCAGAACAGAAGGAACCCGGAACAGAGGAGAACCCGGAACAGAGGGGTATCCGGAACAGAGGGGTATCCGGAACAGAGGGGTATCTGGAACAGAGAAGTACCTGGAACAGAGGGGAATCGGAACAGAGGGGTACCCGGAACAGAGGGGTACCCGGAACAGAGGGGTACGCGGAACAGAGGAGTACCCGGAACAGAGGGGAATCGGAACAGAGGGGTACCCGGAACAGAGGAGAACCGGAACAGAGGGATATCCGGAACAGAGGGGTATCGGGAACAGAGAAGGAACCGGAACAGACGAGAACCGGAACAGGCGAGAACCGGAACAGACGAGAACCCGAACAGAGGGTACCCGGAACAGAGGAGTACCCGGAACAGAGGAGAACCGTAACAGAGGGGTACCCGGAACAGAGGAGTACCTGGTGGCTTCTTAATGGGGGCCCAGATGAAGGGAGGAGGTAAGTAGGCAGGAGACGTTCAAGAGCAAATAGTCCTTGAGCTCCACTGTGTGCTGCTCCCTGGGCTAGCACTGGGATGATATGGTGCTTAAAGAGGCAGGTGCGGAACCTTGTCCCAATGGAATTCATATTCTAGTGAGAGAGGTGACATTGCAGTCACATGGATAGATAATTCATTGTAGTAGACATGGAGGTCTGTGAGAGCTCATCATGAAGTACCTAACTAGTCTGAGGAATCAGAGAAACACCCCAGTAGAGGTAACATTTCAGCTGGGATTGGAAGGATGAGTAGGAGTTAGCTCAAAGCATTCAAGGCAGAGAGGGAACAGCCTTGGAATGCCAGGATCCTGGGAAGGGGCCGGCAGGGTATGGAGGAAGAGGAGGGGCTCCGGGATTGGGTCTGATCTCCTCTCCAGCAGATACCCGTGGACTCCTCCTGAGAGTAGCCCCTGAGGTGGGGTCCCCCATTAGTGGGAGGCTGTGGTCCCTGCGCTCCTCCACGCAGACAGTGTCCAGTTGGCTCGAGCTCCCTCAGGGACAGATAAGTGATGAATGACAGATGCTTAATCATCTGCTCCAACTCTTTTCCTGTCCTCTCACCACGTTTCAAGTTACGACTTCTGAGTTAAAAATATTGCCACGGTTAAGAATCTTATTTCTTGAGTGATAATCTCCCCTAGCAAATGATTTAGCCTCTCAGTTCTTCAGTTTCCCCATCCATAAAATGGGGATAATAATCTTACTTCATGAGGTTACTGGGGGATAAATGGACCCATATGGAAAGAAAAATGCCTAGCAAATGGTATATTTCATCAAATCAGAGATGCTGTGACTAGTAGGGTGCACTATTAATTTATGTACCATTCAGAAAGAAAACAAAAACACTGCTACTGAAACTGTATGATGTGTTCTTATCAGCTTGTGAGATGGTTCCCACTTCTAGAGATGTTAAAATGTGAAAAGATGTTTGTCTTCCAATCAACAAAATATGGTGGTATGCATTCGGCCTGGGAGCTGTTATTAATAAAGTGCTGAGCAACCCTGGGCAAATTATCTCACAGTATGCCGCAGCTTCTACAGCCTTTTCCCCACCTCAGACCCACATCCCAAAGAGTTTGAATCTGCCAGGCCCGGACAGAGATCTGTTTGTTGGGTTCAAGGCCATATCAGCCCCTGGCCCTTCCGAATTGCCCTTTGTGGTAAGGCCGTCCAGATCCCTGCCAATACGGGTCCTCCTGGGAGGTCCCCAAATGTGCCCCCAGCCAGGTACCACCCCACCTTGAGGTCTGGGCAGCGGGGTAAATCAGACATGGCACCCAGGAAGAACTCAGTCTCATGGGCCTGTCCTCTTCCCTGCAGCCTAGAGCCTCCTGCGGAGCCTTCTCTAATGCACTTGCTGGTGCTGAAGAGAGCAGGGAACTCCATGGGCTGCCTTCAGTTTCGCCCACTAGCACAGCTTGGCACCCTGGCCTCCGAGTCTTCTTGCTGCTTCTCTCTACAGTGGTGGCACAGCATCAGGAGGAGTCTAATCCTTTGGCTCGATGGCCCGATGTGCCCCCACCCCCCACCTCCAGTGGCCTGGCTCATGGCCTCTGTGGTGCAATTCCTGCATGTCAGTCCTGGAATCAGGACCAGCACCAACAACAACAATTTGGCTGATGAACTCGGCTCATGCAGAAAAGACTTTTTTTTTTTTTAATTAATGAATGAAATGAGATGAAGTTTCAGTGACTAAAATTTTTATTGTTTAAAGATCAGAAAAATATGTAGCACTTCTGGGGGCTTTTAGAAGTAAGACTTGGGTGGGCCATGGTGGCTCAGCAGGCCAAGTTCTCACCTGCCATGCCAGAGACCTGGGTTCGATTCCTGGTGCCTGCTGATGCAGAAAAGAAAAAAAAAAAAAGTAAGACCATACAACATCAAAACTTTTTAATTCATTCATTCAACATTTATCGAGGCACTGTTCCAGATGCTGAGGATGCAGCAGAGAACAAAGTCTGTGATCTCTGGGAGCTGACATTCTAGTGGGAGTGTGGGGGTTATCTCTTAAGAGTTTCTCCATACTTTAGGAGGTCCTATCCCAGGGAAGCTGATGAGCTGATAGTTGTGCAGTTATTCTCTCTTGGACTCTCTTGATATGGCTGCAGAGGTCCTGGGGGGAAACCCACGCCTGTCTTGAATTTAGCTTTCCCAGCCTTTGACACAATCATAGACTAATCAGGCCCAATGGGGATTCCTTAAAAAGAACACAGGAGGGAAGAGGAGGGCTCATCCTTAGGCCAGGCAGCACCCCCTTGGAGCAAGATAAAACCCAATCAACTGAGCCCTTCGGAAAGGTCTTTGCAGCTACCAGGCTTCGTTCTTCTGCCTGCAGCAGCAAAGAGATGCCCACCTCGATGCAGTTGAAGTGCTTTAGTTTTTCTTACTGAAATGGGCTTCATAAAAGTAAATATACGATTATTGTTCATATATTTGCTTCCTCTTAGCCTTCCCTGCCCTCAGCCTCATAATCCCATTGCCTTTAACTCTCTTGACCTCATTGGGCACATGCTATTTAGTTAACATGTTTGATAGCAACGATAGAGAAATGGTGCATTGCTGAGGGGAAGCGTCCCTGCGGCGGGCCCAGGATGGAGAGATGCTAACTGGCTGAAGCGCTTTGGCCAAAGGCATTCTTGCCAGCCTGTGCATTGAGCAGCCCCTGTGACATCATGACCTGGTGTCCCTAACGTTAAGCCCCTGTGAAAGGAAAACTTTATTCTTTAGAACTGATGAGGATCTGTAATCTGGCATTTGCTTGCAGATCAGAACGAGTTTGGCTGCAACTTAAAGCCAGAAGTCTTGACTCATTTCTCATTTGTAGCATTTTTCTTTTCCAAAGTATCTGTATAGATCATTTCCAAGGAGGTCCCATTTATTCAGCTGTTTCCTCTTGGACAGAGGAAATTCAAAATTCAGCTCTTCAGTGCAGTCCAATAGAATTTCTGCAGTGCTGGAAATGGCCCGTATCTGTGCTGCCAGATATGGCAGCCACTAGCCACATGTGGCTTTCAGGTGCTTGAGATGTGACTCATGTCACTGACAAACTGAAATTTTTGTTTCATTTAATTGTAATTAAACCTAAATAATTAGGCTGGTGGCTGTGGAATTGACAGCATATACCTAGAGGACTCAGGATGATTCCGAGGGCCGAGCACCCCTGTGGCCTTTGGCCTTCACGGCAGGCCCGGGAAGGGCTCTGGGCACTTGGTGCTTCTGTATGCTGCCGACATGGGGCTCCCGGCAGTGCTTCTTAGGCCATGCAGCAGACACTTCACATACTGACAGCTCCCTGGATACACGGCCCTTGTCTCTTTCAAGTCAAGGGTCTGGTGGGAGCAGTTTTCCATGACTTTCGAAGTAGCTGAGTAATGGAGCCCGGGAGATGAGTCATGGACCTGTCTAGAATGCAAACATCTTCTAGGGTCGGGGCAAAGATCTAGAACTGCAGTTCTGAGAACCCTGCAAGCATCACCGAAATAGGGTCCAGGAGTGAGTCGACGAGCAAACCCAAATTCTATTGTGGATTTCTGATTTCTGCTCCTACAATAGGAAGCCTGTCTGTAAGAAGGTTGGTCACCCAGGCAGAAGGCTTGGTTTTTTGCTTTAGTGACAAGAGATAATTACTGTGGGATTGATCAGACATCCAGGGTACTGGAGCAAATAAATTGTGCAGTGGCCAGTGTGGGAGGGGCCCCACTGCTAATGGAAGCGGTGGCTGGGTCATCCTGCCGTAATGTGGCTTGATGGAGCATCCGCATGGGTCTGCTGTAATGTGCTATTGATATGCAGCCAACCGATTTCCCCTGTGTGGCTGGGGCTGTGAGCCATTAGAGCAGAGCTGGGCTTCACAGCAGTAAATGAAGAGGAAAATTGAAGTAATGTTGTATTATAAATTTATGATTTCATCTGCCCAGCCTAGAGGATGTTCAGCAATGGGGAGGCGGAGATAAGATCCCCCTCGCTGGCAAATGCCCGATTCTTATCTTTCTTGTCTGGGAGAAGATATAGAAGTGCCCAGGAAGATTGGGGTGAGGCCCAAAGTTGGGGTGAACTTGGCCGTACTTTTCTTCCTTCATATTGGAGACTTGCCAGTATGGCAGAAAGACAGCAGATCTGCCGATGTCGCACTGGGTGTCTGAGTGCAGGGTGGGACTTGGCATCCCACTTCCCACCCATCCCCAAGGGAGCCTTGAAGGTGACACATCGACTTAAGCTTTTGCTGTCAGATTAACACTAAAATATTTAACACCCCAGAGCTGAGCTTAAAAGCAAATGAGTCATTTTTCATCAGGAAAGCCCCATGGGCAGCAGTGATTTGGCTGTATGCATGTAATCCGTTTATCAATATTGTTTAAATAATGGTATAAGAAAATCTAGTGGTAAAAGATCTAATTTGATAATAAATTATTAATTTGGAGGAGAACTGAACTACCCAGCCATGAAATAACTAGCCAGGAAGGAGCCGTCATGGTTGTCCATTGAAGGCGGCAGGTCCTGGCCTCTGCTCCCCTGCAGCCGCCTGCACTCAGCGTCTCATTTGGGTCCCACTACTCAGTAGAGCACAGCGCACTTGGGCAGCCTTCTGCCAGTGAGGCAGCCCCATGGTGCTGGAAAATAAATATACAGGGAATGAGCAGGTGCTAAGTCGCTTTTGAGACACAAGTATTTCAGTTGGCCAGAGAGTTGCAACTGCAGATTTGGAAAGGCTGTAGCTGACAGGAGGAAAAGAAGCCACATAGCCCATCTCAGTTGAGAATCGGGACACATCAGGGCACGGCTCAAGGGACACACATACACACACGCACACACCACACACACACACACACACACACACACACATACACACCAAGACTTCCTACTCAAGGTCAGAGAGAAAAGAGAAGGTCCCTGGGGTATGGTGTTGGGTCAGAGGCAGGACTGGCTCCAGCTTCTGGATCTTTGGGGTCCAGCCTGCAAGCACCTGTCTGGGTCTGATGGCAGGTTGCTCATCGCAGCAGGAGCTACGACACCAGCAGCCATGGGGAAGTGAGGGGAGGGGTTCCCATCTCTGGACCTGAGGCATGAATGCTCTGACCTGGCAGTGGAAAAACCAGAAACAAGCAAACTCTGATCACAGTGCTGGAGTACAGACGAGAAGGAATTTAGTCAAGGATTCTGTTCCTTTAGGCCTGACTTGCAGGGTCAGAAAATTCTGGAAACAGGTACAGATCCACTGAGTGGGTGGCTGGTGAGACCCTGAGTGCTTATGTGAAGGGATGTTTTAAGGGGCTCTATATTCCCCCAGAAACATGGGAGAGGGCATGGAAGCCATCATAAATCAACCTATTAAGGACGATTTCTACCAGTATCCTTGGTGCAAACAGTAGAAACCATTCTAGCCACTGTAAGCAGCAAAGGAGCTTGTTGGAAGGGCCTTGGACAGTGCATAGATCCAACAGAAAGACCGGAGAACAGGAGCCAGGGGACCTGGATGAGCAGAGCCACAGTGAAAGGGACAGCCAGGAACCCAGGTCAGTGGGTCAGTGCTAACCCCACCACGCACCAGACTCTGCTACTGATGCCAGACTGAATTCGGGAACCCGCTCCTCTGCCTCACTGTTGAGGTGCAGACCTGGAGGAAGGCATCCGGTTGGCCCAGCCCTCCCAGCTGCCAAGTTTGGGGAGAGCAAGAAGGGACCTTTCCAGCTCCGGCGATGGAAAGTGGGGCCTCCCTCCAAGACTTGCACAGAGCGAGGGGGTACGATGCTGGGCAACCAAAACAAACAACCATGGACATCGCCTTGTTGGTTAGAGCAAAAGTCAAGCTAGTGGCGGTGGTGGTAGAGTTGCCACAGTGACATTTTAAGGACGTGAATGTGCCAAGACTCCATACTCTGGGAGTGAAGAGCAGCCATGGGTCTCTTACCGGTGAGATTTCCATCTGGGGCGGCCATGCCAACTTTTGCAGCCTGAGTCAGGAGGCAGGGACAACGAAGAGTAGCATGGCCTCAGCAGACCCCGGAGAGCCGCGGGAGCTCAGGTGGCATCTCGTGTGTGGTTGTGTAACAGATGTAGAAGCCCACCCCAGCATCTAGACTTGCCTGTGCTCAGCCCAGCAGCAGTCTCCGCAAGCACCGCAGGTAACCGACGATCCTCTAGTGTCAAGAGCTGCAGGGACAGGTGTCTGGAATGCGCAGCCAGGACTGGGCGGCGCGGGGCTTCTGGGTTTGGGTCACGTTTCGTCTTAACACATTTTCACACAGCCAGCCCCTCACCCTTCTCAGCGGGCCGCCCTGGGGAGTGGCCGAGCAGTGGCCGTGGACTCCCACCTCCTCTGGGCCGTGGCTTATCAGGCCAGGCCTCTTCCAGAGGCCCTGGTCAGCGCCGAGCTTTCTCCGCCGCTAAGCCGCAGCTCCGGGGGGCCTCGCTGCCTGCCACTGGCCCTGCTGTCCCCCTGCCACGGGAGGGGGATTGCGAGGACCTTAATCTCGTACTGTCAATAGTTTTAAGGTAAAGTACATTCCGGGTAAGCTCTCCAAATGTCAAAGCTGGGCGCCGGCCCCATGTTTGGTGCTATCCTGTGGCATTTACTCTGCAGGTTCAAAAAGGCGTGTGGGCTTTAGGGGTCTGGTGCCCAAATAAGGGCTAATCAGCAGCCAGCCGGCAGCGGGAGGACCCCGGGAAGGAGCCCAGCTCAGGCGGGCCCTCGTCCCCACCCTCTGCCTGGATTTGACCCCAGAGCCAAGGCGGCTGTTCTGACTAACGTGCTCCGCTCTCTGTCTCTCTGTGTTCAAGGCTACCCCAACTTTGTGGCAACCTACGGCCGCGGCTACCCCGGTTTTGCTCCGAGCTATGGCTATCAGTTTCCAGGTGAGTGTCTTTGTCTCCTGGGGCTTTGGAAACTCTGGAGGGGGGGCCGCCTTTTGGGGGGGGAGGGGGGAGCCGAAGAGAACGCAGCGCGTTCCTGGTGTCCTTTTCTGAAACAACCGCTCTATGCTGAATTTCAAATCTACTTAACGCCGGGCCAGGAGGCAGCAGAGTTTCTGACTCACCAAAGGATTTCGTTGGTGGCTAGGTATTGAGAGTGGCAGCATTTAAACATGAAAGGGAAAGAGCTGAAAGCAGGAGGCCTCCCTCTGCTCACCCTCGTCTTTCTGAAGCCTGTCACAGGGTCTTTCTCACTGGAGGCTGAACTCTAGACCCGGGCCGCCCCCCTTCCCTCCCCCCTCCCTTCCCCCTCCCCCTCCCCCTCCCTTCCTGCCCTCGCCTGCCTGCCCTGCTCCTGCCCGTTTCTCTCTGCTCTGGCTTCAGTGCCCTTCGGCAGTGTGTTGGTGTTGTGTTGTTGGGGTTTTGTTCCACCCAGCTAGCTGGACCCCCGCCCCAGAAAAGCAGCCAGAGTAGGCGCAGGCTGGTAGGAAGGGGAGGGCTGCTGAAGGAGAGGATGCTTCGTGGGGTTTGCTCGTGCTCTGAGGTCACCCAGCCTCTCCCAGACTTGGAGTTCAGACTTGGGGTGTTTGGCAGTGTCTTCGTGGCAAAGGACAGCTGAGGCTGCTAGAAAGGGCGTTAGAAGTGGGCTTCTGCCCTCCGCAGGCTCTCTGCTGAGGGGAGGGGGCTCTGTGAGGAAGCTGGACATCGGGTGGGCTTCTCTCCTATGGGGTCTTTGGAGGCCTGGGAGCGTCAGGACCTGAGAGAATTAGGGAGCAGCATGATAAGGAGGTGTCCCTGGAAGGGTGGCTCTGGGACGGGAGAGCAGGAGGGCAGGCAGCGGGGTGGTGAGTGAAGGCGGGCTGGCGTTTGCCTTACTCCAGACTCTGGGGCAGAGAAAGCTGGGGGTTGGTTTGGGAGGCAGTGGGGAAGCCAGCCTAGAGCCAGGCCTGGGTGCACAGAGCCCCAGCCAGTGACGAAGCCCCAGGCTCCTGTCCTGGCGCCAGCAGCAGTGGGCCCAGTGGTCCTGACAGCAGGTCTCTCTCCTGAAAAGGAGCGGGTTTGCTGGGGTAGTCTCTGGGGCCTGGGGGTGGGGGCAAGGAGATACAGCAGCAGAAACTCAAGACGGGGTAGTGTAGATGTGGGAGCTGGTCCACGAGCGTGGCCTCTGGGGCTGGGGCAGCTTTCCTGTCCAGGCAGGGACCCTCCACATGCCTGCTTTGGGGCTCCTCTGACTAAAGAGACAAGTGAGTGTGGCGGCAGCCGGCACAGGCAGACGCAGCACGGGGCCGAGGCCCTGCCTACTGCTCTGGGTCCGTGGTCTCTGCTCGGTTCCTCCTGCGTACACACAGGAACCTGGAGCAAGAGGCAGAGGCCTGCTTCAGGTGTCAAACCAGCAGGGCCATGATTCTAAATGCAGGCAGTCCGGTTCCACACCGCCCCGCTCCACCATCTCTCTAGAGTGCACTCACCATTAGGAGAACACTCGCCATGTGTGGCTACTTCAGTTAAGATTTAAATGTACTAAAGTTAAATAAAATAAAAAAGTCCCATTCCTCAGTCACACTGGCCACGTTTCAGTTCCTTAGTAGCTGTATGAGGCCAGTGGCCACCGTTTTAGACAGTGTCAAATAGAAGATGTTTCCATCATCACAGAAAGTTCTAGTGCCCAGCGGTGTTCTAGTGCATCCAGGAGGTGGTGATTGTGGTGGCGGTTGCACCCCTCCCCATGCACGGGCGTGCATTGCCCCTCCCCCAAGAGACAGGTCGTGTCACCATTCCTGTTCTCCATTTCTTGCCTTTCCTGCTTGGCTCAGAAGCTAGTGGTGGTTTCAGGGGCAGATTTTCCTCCCCAGGGGCCGAGCAGATGTGCATGCTCCCCACCACGGGCTCCCCATCATGGGCTTCCCTATCTGCGTCCCCTGACCCGGGCTCCCAGGCTGATCTAGACACTTGATGCAACTTTCCTCCCCTCATGGCCAGTGGTTCTCTCCGCTGCCTCAGTGTGGCGCTCTGCCCAAGGATAGAGCTGGGGGTCTTCTGTGGAGTCATGTTGGGGAAGGCAAAGTAGATCCAAGGCTAAGGCTTCATGTCAGCTGTCTCCGTGACCTCATCCCACCTGCTGCAGTCATGGATACAAGAGTGGCCACAGGGAGGTCCCCCAAGCATCCAGCTCTTCATCACAGCCAAGGCTGTGGGAACTGAGATGGGGGGGATGGGTGGGGGCAGATTGACACTGCATGGGGCCTGTCTGTTTATCACGGTTCCCAGCTCCTCCAGCCTAATACAGTCCCCTGAGTTTGAATGAAACAGAAATTAGGCATTAAAATAGGCAGGGGCTCCCTGACCCATGCGTGTAGGCTGTTTGTTCTCTCTTCACCATCAAACTTCCCATTTCCCCATCCTTTCCATTCGTGCTGTGGAAGCCTCTCCTTTATCCCTGCCAGTGACAAGAAAGGAATCACCAGTGGCCAGGAGAGTGAGGCCATCTGCTGTCAGGAGGGGAGCAGGTGTGGAGGGGCCCTGGGCCGGGAAGGGTTTTCCCAATAGCTGCATCTAGCCACCCACCCTCTTAATGAAGAGCCGGCTTGGTTTCAGAGTTCCGTTACCCTGCTGACCCCACTCCCTAAAGAAACTGTCTCTTGTGGAGTGTTGGCTTGGTCTCTTCCTTCAAAACTGTTCTAGATGCCTCTCCAAGCAGCCTAGTGCTTCTAGACCACAAAGCCTAGGTCCCTTCCACTCAAGAACACACAAAGTGGTTCTTCCTTCTCAAACCAAACTTGGCCCTTCCTAGAGCCTTGGTGTCAGGGGTGGGGCTGTTGAGTCAGGGAAACTTTGGAGTGTTCTGATTCTCTGTAACTTGTCTCATGTCAGCAGTAAATAATGTCTAGTAGATCCAGCTGAGGAGGCTGGGGAGCAGAGGGGAGACCCAGAGCAAGGGCAGCCCAGCTCTGCCCCTTCCTCACCCCCTTTTGCATTGATTCTGTTGACGCCTCCTCCTTTCTCATCCCTTCCCCTCCCTGAGCCCCAGGGACTACAATGGCACAGCTGTCATCAACAAGCTGTCCTGTGGTTTTCTTTGTGGTCTTTCTCTTGAGTGTCATCAGCATGTGCCCACTTTTCCCACTTCCAGTCCCTCTTAGGATGTATATAAATTCCACACCCTCCCTGGCCCTTTCAGAATCCATCCTAGCAAGCGATGCTAGATTGAGAGAAATGCAAGGACACCCAAGCTCCTGGGCTGCTGCTAAAACCCTTTGTTCTGTTTCTTTTCACCGCAAACCCTGTGAGATCATGGGTCCCCCTTTTAGGAGGATGCAGTCTAATCCCTTTAAAAAGGGTCCTCCTTTTCAGCTGAATTTACGCCTATGAATGTCCATCTCCTCACTTAGTCGGGCGTGCAGCTGCCCCTCTCTGTGAGGCCCCAGTTTAGTGTGTGATGTGGGCCTTCATGCAGGTCTCTCTGCGATTCTACAAGCATAAACAGGATATTGCGAGAGAGGGGCTAGACATCTTTGGATAATTATTAGAGTCAGGGGCAGGGGAGGAGTCCTTTTCCAGAAAGGCTGGGTGGTGACCAGCCACTTTGGAAATGGTTTCTTCTCCCCGTGCCCTGAGCCCCCCCATGTGCCCAGCCCTGCCCCATTCCAGTAGTTCAGTATATGGTCTTGAATTATGATCATGGCCAATGGTCTCCCCTGTTTTCCTCTCTTTTCCCCCCTCTGGACTTCTCATTTCAGTTTAATCTGTTAATTTCTGTTCTTATTTCACTTTGCAGACTATTTGCCGATTTCACAAGACATAATTTTTATCAACTAGCTCTTAAGAGAGTCATAAAAATTTGGGGTTTGCTACCATTGCTAGAGAGAGAACACACAGTCCAGGCCTGGGTCACCCCAGCTGCCGACAGTGTCCACTGAAACTCTGTCCTAGCTGCCGGTTTGAATGAATGCTCTTTTTCTCATTTTTAATTCTTGGAAAAGACTTCACATCCTCATTGCTTCACCCTACAATTTTTTTTTTAATAAATTTTGTTCTCCAGTCCTCGCCCATTTTGCTTCTTGTATTGTGAACAACCCTCACCCCCCCATCCCGCCTCCCCAGAATGTAACGGGGCCAGAGGGAAGCTTCTCACAAACTTTGTAAAGCCTCCTCAGGGCAACCCAGGAAGAGGGTCTCAAATTATTTTAAATAAAGACCAAACAGGCTTATTAGGGCATTTCACTGGATGTGCTTTTAAGTGACAGTGGGCCAGAGGGGCTGCCACTGTGTGCTCGGAGCCCCTATGATGGACGGTACCGAAAATGAACACGTGCATGCCACGCACACACGGACTATTCTAGAAATACTGATCTGAAAAAAATTAATCTGGAAGACTAACTCTATAAGAATGATCGGATTGTCTCCATCTCTCGGGGCCAGTTCCTCAGCGGCTGTTGCCGTAGTAATAAGCACGTCTGCCGAGAAGGGCAAGACATCCAGGCGCTGTTACGTCTCAGGGACAGGGGGTTTCAATCTGCTGGACTCCTTCGTCCCCAGCCTCACCTCCCTGCCCATGCCAGCCTGGCTTTGGGGCCTCCTGGCACACTGGGAAGCAAGGGATGGAGCACAGAAGGCTTGTCCCGGTGGTGGCACCCTGACAGTCACCCCCAGAAGGGGTGTCTCTTCCCAGCATCTTGACCGCTTCATTCCCTGTTTGAAGACCCCTAGCTCTCTTGGATTAATGAGGTACAGCTCAATGGGACCCCTCGAGTCACCCCTTAGTCGGGGCTTGTAGTTTGTGAGAAGTGACCTGTGTGCTTCCATTTGATGCATTTAATGTGAGCTAATCCTTATGTTTGAATGTCAGTGTCCTTGAGACTCAACATATGCAGTTTTGCTCATCTCATTAAAGATGCTTGATGTAATTAATAATTGGTTAGTTTCCTTTTATTTTCCTGTAGGCTTTTTCATGAGTATTATTTTTTTTTTCAAACAATCTGTATGGCTTTTTTTCTCCCCACATTTTGTTTTGCTATGAATTGCTTTGCTTTGGTGAACTTGTCCTAGTATGCTTGACTCACAAACGTTTTAGCCATTGTGAATTTTCTTCATCTCTGTAAATAGTTCATCTGTGCTTCTCCCTAATGACGTTTTATTTTTTTCCCTGTAAGCAACTGAGGTAGAAAAATAAATTGTTTACCACGGACATGCTGTGTGCTGCCGTCTCTTAGCCTTACAGTGTCCTGTTCTCGCTCCGGGGGAGGTGAATGCACTAAATAACCAGTCCCAGTGACAGCCTAATGCAGTCTCTAAAAGCATGTGCACTCCACCTGCTTCTACACGTCCCCTGCACTTGCCGGAGGTGATCCGTCCTGGAGCAGCGGGGCTGAGCATCTGCACCTCGCAGCTGCACGGGCTCGCCCCCATGCCCCTTTCTCTGTCACCACTCCCACCCTCCAGGCAACACGCCACTGGAACATCTGGAATCCCCACATCTGTGCACCGGGTGTGTGTGTGTGTGCTCATGCACGTGCTGTTGCACACAGGCCTCTGTGTGGTTGTGCATGTGGCTCATTTTCCTAACTCCTTGGAGTAGTGCAGGTCAGATGAGGCACTTGCCATCTCATGGAAATATTTCTGGATGTGAAACTAGAGACCTCGTTTCCAGGTCCCCTTTGGCTACTTAGTAGCTGTGACACCTTGAGCAAGTTTCCCCTCTAAGCTCTGCAGATAATAATAGTGCTCAGCCGCCAGTCAGTTTGTGAGGAAGATGAAGGGGGATCTGTGTATGTGTAATATGTGAAAGTGCACTCGTAAATGCTTTAAAATTAGAAGTTATGAAAGTAGTAGGCTTTGAGTTCTTATTAGGTTAGCTCTCTAGGGTAGTTTTCCCTTCCCCACCACCCCTGATGGAGCTGCCTGATAGATTTGCTGTTGGGAGAAAAGGATGCCAGGAGATCTACAGGTGATTCCAGAAAGTTTCTAGGAATTCCTCCCATCTTCATGTCCTGTCCTTCCCTTCCTCCCCCTTTGTTGATCATCGGGCTCTGGGTTAGGTACCAGATATCTAGACATGCATAAGAGTCACTCCTTCAGAGTGCTTATAGTCAGGCTGAGGGAGAGAGAACAAGTGATCAGACCACTAAGAATCATGGGGCAGTGCTCAACTAGAGAAAAAAACTCTCTGGGCTATGTGAGCCAGAGGTGGGCTGTTTGTCCTGTATGCAAGGCAGTCAGGAATGGTTTCCTGGAAGAGGTGCTCCCAGAACAGGGCCTCAAAAGATCAAATTAAATTAGCTGGATGAAAAATGGAAGGGAGTATATCCAAGGCAGAGGAATGACATGCTTAGATGCTGAATCAGGAAATTTTAAGTTTGGCTATAAGAAAACACAAAATAATAATGGTCTAACAAAAATTAGAGTATGTTTCCCTCTCTCATGTAAAAGAAATCTGGATTTGGCTCCATATTATTAAGAGTCTGGGTTTCTTCTATCTTGTTGTTTTACCCTCTTCACCCTAAGACCCCTGCTTCCTGGCCCAATAAGACTGCTCAAGCTCCAGCCATCAAATACCCATCCTAGCTATCGGAAGAGTAGAAGGGGTGATGAAGAGCAAAGCTCTTCCCTTTAATGACACTTCTCAATAGGCATGCATGGCACTCTGCATGGATCCCATTGGTCAGAACTGTCATGTAGTTAGTTTCAGGTGCCAGGGAGCCTCCGAAATATCTTTATTCCAGGTAACCATGTGCCCAACTTAAAAACAGGGGGTCCTGGTGCTGATGAAGAAAAGTAGAACAGATATTAGGGGATAATTAGTGATCTGTGCCATGAACCTGAGAAAGGAAGCACTGGAGATTCCAGGAATTATGAGTAGTTAATAATAAGTATAATAGTAAGAGCCTGCAGGAGCAACTTGGGTTGGAGTGGGAGTTAGAAAAAAGGGTAGTGGGGTGGAAAGGGCCGAGTCATGGTGGGCTCTGTGAGTCAGGTTCCAGAATTCAAATTTGATCCCCAAAGCAGATGAAAGACCCTTAGAGGATCTTAAGTAGGGGAGTGGTGAGACTTGCGAAGTCAAGCCGCAAGGACTTGGAGAGGGTAAGGGGGGTCAACAGCAAAGAAGGCACAAGGGTGAGTTTGAAAGAATATCCCCATCTTTCTCCACTCCCAGCTCCTCTCCTTCCTGCTTTACTCTCTCGGCTCTATTCCTGTTCCCCAGCCTCAGGCTGGCTGGTGGCTCTTTGGGACCTTTCCACTCCAGTTGGGGACAGCAGGGTTAATACAGTATGGTCCCCCCATCTTCCAACCTGGATCAGAGTCGACTTCCAACAGTGGCTTCAGAAATTGGGGCTCTTGGGGCTGCCAGGAGAGCCAGGCTCGTGGCTAAGTGCTCACACCTCCCTCCAAGGACCCCACATGTGTGTGTCAACGGTGGGGGGCCCTTCCCTGGCTGGCTTGGCCCAGACTCTAGTTCTGGAAGTGCCAGCGTGTGCTCCTTTCTCTGCAGTACTGGAAAACAGGTTTCATCTCAGGTGCTGATGTTGACTGATGGGTACCGGCTTCCAGCAGCCCTGGCTTAAGGATTTTGAGGCCAAGTCCCAGCTCAGCAGAAAGGAGGGCTGTGATTGATTCGGGATACCTGCTGTGGCTGCTGGGTCAGGGACCCACGGCCGCTCGCCACATATTTTGCCTTCAGTCTAACGATGGTTCGTTGGTGCTGGGTGATTTTTCATTCACTCTAAAAGGCAACCATTCTGCATTTTACAGGAGGGTGGGGGCTGGTCTGAGGAGAGGTGGCCTAGCCAGGGGACTTGTGCCCTCTGGAAGAGAAACCTCTAACTATCGTCAGTAGGGGATGCTGCAAGGTAAGCTTTAAAGTTCTCTGTTTTGGGGGCACAAAGACAGAGTCTCAGTGATCCGTCTTATCCAGGGCATCTGGCTGGAACATGGGGAGCAAAGTGAGGAAAGCCCAGTGTCTTAGGAGGGAAGGCGCTGCCCTGAATGGGAGGCTAAGACAGTATCAGCGCAGTCCCAGCCTGTCAGTTCTGTCCGGTTCACGACATTTTGCAGACCATTGAGATGTGCTGAATAGCTGCTCTGTCAGAGGCCTAGGGTGCTGCCTGGAGTGGTAACCGGGCCCCTGTGGGGAGCCCCCTTCTGCGTACCCCTCCAGAGAACACCGGCCCACCCAGAGAGCAGGATGCCTCGTGGTCAGTCCCCACTCAGCAGAGCGGGACCTGGGCATGCCACTCAGGAAGCCACGCCTGCCTCGGTTTCCTCACATTCTGCATTTTCTGGCCTAGTTCTGGGAGGGAAAGGAGCCTCCCCCCTCTCCAGCCTCTGTGGTCTTGTCAAAGGAGGCAATTCCAGGAGCACCAGCTATGGAATCATGAAACCAGTGGCCCCTTATTTGGGTAGAAATTTAGACTCCAGAATTCTTTTCCTCCTGCTTAAGTGCAGGTCCCCAAACCCCCCTGCTGTGACACCCAGCAGACTCCCTAAGCGGTGGACCTGAGGCTCTGTCAGCACTGCCTGGCCCGCTGCTTCCACTGGGAGTCAAGAATGGAGCCCAGACCGTGTACAGGCTATTGCTCACAGACAGGGAAGCAGAGCTTGACATACAAAGACTGAGGTTGGCTTTGCAGGTACATTGCTATAAACACGGACTCACACTCCCGGGCACCCCCAGATTTATGCCACAATACCTAGATGGAAATGCTCCCAGCTAAAAGATCATGGCATCCTTCCCAGGAGTCCCCACACATCTGTCATCACCTGCCCTCTGTCTCTGGGAATTATCCCCTTCTCAGATTCGATTTTAAATCACTAGCCAGCCCCACTGTGGCCAGCCTGCCCTTGTGTTACCCAGCCGGGTATGGATTTGGGGATTTGTATTCTCTTAAAGGCAAACTTGGGGAAAAATGTCTTTTGCTTTAAAAAAAAATACAATGGAGAAGTACAGTTCAGCATTTCCCAGTCCAGACGGGCCTGGCGGGTGGCTCACTGGGGCAGTGGATAGGCCCTGCCTCGCTCCCCTCCCTCGGAGTGAAAAATCAGGAGTTGACTGTATTCCCAGATGAGAGCAGAGAGCAGTGCCTAATAGGCACTTAATAAATGTTTGTGGAAATGAATTGAAACAATCTGAATTGACAGGAATTGTGGGTTTCACTTTCGATCAGCTTTCTGGGCCTCTTGAAGCTTCTCTGCATAAATAAAGGGAAATATGACTAAGTGAGCGCCCAGCTCCCCTGGTGAAGCCCAGAGCCCTGTGCTCTCAGGGTGGAAGTCAGGAACTGAGCTGTTGCTTCAAGCTTGCTTAGGATGGTGAGGCCATCTCTGAGCCTCGGTTTCCCCATCTGCCAAATTGGGCTGTATCTGCCTTCTTCACAGGTAGTTGAGAGTCCAGTGGAACCAGGCATGACCTGGTGCTTTGGAAAAGGGGGTGTCCAAGGAGGGGGACCCTGACAAGCAGAGGCCTCGCCAGCTGCATCTGGGGCAGCCATAAGGACAGCTGTTTGTAGCTTCTGCACCACACCCTCTGTGGACTGAGAGCTGGTGTCCACCAAGATGGTGTCCCATCTCCCCCCAGCACTGCTGGCCTCGGCTCGCCCTCACACCTAGCACCACCAGGTCCCCATTAGATATGTCAGCAGGAACTTAATCACACTTCTTCAAGCCTTTCGGTTTTAATTTCCATCAATAAAGGCAAGTGGCAGAGGGTGGAACTTCAAAAAAAATAAACATGAATTACAGAGTGTGAAATCGTAGAGAGAAGGCAGTACCAGTACCATGCTCTCCAGGACAGCCAAGGACAAACCAGAAGGCTGACGGGTATACCTCCACACCCTACTCCTCTCCAGGCTGAAAAGATGGCACGGGGTCCTGCCCAGAGACATCTTCAGTGAGTTCAAGTCAGCTTGCCCCCGAGGGACCCCAGCCAACTGGGTCACCCCATGCATTCCCTGTCCTGTCGGTCAGGGGGATAAGAGAGCACGTCCTCTGCAGTGTACCGGAGACAGCCACTGGGACCTGCTCTGGGCCAGCATGTCCTGGGATGTGGGATGCTGTTGTAGCAAGCAAGCAGGGGGTTCAGATCCTGGAAGGTCATGCCCCATGCGGCCACATGTGTTCCTGGCAGTGTGATCCCAGCCGCGTGCACAGGCTGCTGAGTCAGCACAGAGGAGGGCGTCATCCGCTCTGCTGGGAACACTTTCAGGAACTGGGGACACCACAGCTGGGTTGGAAGCACAAATAGAAGCTCACCAGGCAGACAAGGAGGAAAAGGTTATTCCAGGTGGAGGGAGTGGCAGGTGCAATGGCAGGCATGAAAGCGTCACATGACTTCCATCACTGGCATTCCTGCCTTCATTGACTCTGTTGTCCTCCACCTGGGCCAGGACATCCGGATGACAGACTTTGGCATTGGGAAGTCCGTGCCACTTCTTCCCAGACCCAAGGAATCACTGCAGACACTTTGTGAAGCAGACATGCTGACCCACGCTTCCATAGGAACCATTCCCTGACGTGGACCTTTTGCAAATGCCACTGAGCCAGCCCCATGGGCTCTGCATGCTGGCTGGCCAGGGCTGACTTCCTCTGAGGCGGGAGACCTTGCCCAGATGCACCCGTGTGCAGAGTTGAGCACAGCCTGCTGTTCCCCCTTGTGGAGGCACTGCCCCATTCCAAGCAAGTGTTTGGCAGGTCCCAGGGCACTCACAGTTTTGTGAGGAAAGGGTCTGTGGCCAGTCCTGCAGCACTTTTAGCAGTGCCTGCTTAGGGTCTCTCCAGCCTTTCTCCAGCTGATCTCCAGCCCCAACCTTGAACATGCTGGGATTCAGGTAAGGCTAGGAGCAGGGAGAGGCACCTTCTATCCCTACTGCCCTGTATCTGTCCGTGCCTCCTCCATCCATCCACTGTGCATTCGGCATAGCACCTCCCGTGCCACAGGCCCCTGCCTCAGATGCTGGGGACACTGTAGTGAACAAAAGAGATGCACCCCTGCCTTCATAGGGCACTTGTAGGGCCCAGAGGAGCAAACAGGAATCCACACAGATGGACGGACCCAAGGGCAGCACATCAGGGCAAAAGGGCAGTGGAGGTTGTTAGTGCAGCAGCAGAGTGCTGCATCCACACCTGTGGTGACCATCTCCCAGGGCCCTGGACACCCCAGGCCAGCCTTTCCTGAACTCCCGCAAGCCCCTTACTTCCCACAGTCACACTGCTCCACCAAAATTAGAGCTCATGCTTCGAATAAAACTTAGCCTTATCAGTCATGAGCAAATTATAAATATTATCTATGAAAGCCCTTTGACTATGAAATGTCATGTAAATTAATAGGATTTTAGACTAGGGAGGCACCAAAGGATTTCTCGGCTCCACTACTGTTATTACCTTGGGCAATAATAATAAAAATAGAAGTGAAAGTTATTATTGCACTTAGCGAACATTTATAGAGTGCCAGATAACTGCGAGCTCCTAACGCCATCCTCGCGTTCAATCATCACAGCAGGCTTATGAGAAGGTATCACGTTAACTATATGTTGTATTTTACAAAGAAGGAGAATGAGGTTGAAAGAGAAGTAAAGTAACTTGTCTTGGTTTGTACAACTAGCAAGTGTTGGAGGTGGGACATTTTTTTAACCACTGTTGTTACGTTTCCTTTTGCCTCTCTGGACCTTGGGTTGCTCATCTGTTCAGTGGAATAGTCTTGTCCTCCTTTGAGGTTGTGGTGCGATTCATCGAGATGATGTGTGGAAGCTCCTTGGCCCATGGAAAGTACTCAATTGTACCTGCTATTATTATCTTTAGTGTAATGATTATTTTTTTCATCATTGAGGATGAACACTTTATTTTATAGGTAAGGAAACTGAGGCATGGAGAAGGCTATTGTACCATTCACCTTTTTAATCTAGGGCCCAGTGGTCTGATCCACTGGCCGTTGCAATTTTTTAAATATTTTATTTAAAAAATATTTATGACTATTCAATGCTGGGTCCATAGTTGCTGACCCGAGCCGCTGCGTGCCTCGCCCCCAATGCTGAGCTCTCCTCTGAGCCTCCCTGACCACCCTCCACGCCCAACAGAAAGGCCAGTGCACAGGATAGCACCGTCTGTCATTCAACATGAGACATCCTAGCTCCGGAGACAGAAAGTGGTAGAATCTCCACCTTTTGCAGGGGCGGAAACTTAAGGTCCACAGATGTTTGTTTACTCACTGGCCAGTGAGGGGACCAAGGCAGAGACTTTCCGCCAGAAGTGCTGGGGTACTCAAGACTGGAGTTCTTCCTGTCCTGATCTGCAGTGGTGGGAGCTACAGAGCAGCTGTTTGGAATCGTGCTGCCAAGAATTCCATCGAGGGCGGGGGCCACGGTGGCTCAGCTGGCAGAGTTCTCGCCTGCCATGCTGGAGACCCGGGTTCGATTCACAGTGCCTGCCCATAGAAAACAACAACAGAAAAAAATTCTATCAAAAAGTTCCATCTAGGATGAAACTGAGGGTGAGGTAGGCATGGTGTGGGGGTCTTGAGAGAGCTGAGCTCCTAACTGGCTTAGAAATGGTATCCTGTGGCGAGGAAGCAACATTTTGATTCTCTGGCTATCAGGTGTCAGATGTGGGAACAGGGAGAGGTGTAAACAGCCATCTGAACAGTCCACTCTAGAAGGACCAAAAAGGTCACCCCACTGGTTTGTCCTGATATCTGCTGGCGGTAAGTGGGAGGGCATCTCAGAAGCAGAAATTGCAGCTGTTTGTCTGAAGAGTTGGGGGAGGGATACGGCGCAGCATTACTTCTCTTTAGGGGTCTTTGTCTCCAGGAGACAGGCGGATGTTTGACTTGTGTGCAAGTGGGTATCCTTGCTCTATCTAGGACCCACAGACTGCTGGTACCACACACAAGGGCTGGCTTTAGAAGGGACTCCCTGTGGCCATTTTCGCCCTTGGAGTCTCACTGGTGAGAGAGAATGATGCTGACCAGTGTCCTCTTGGGGCCGGAAGCCGGTGCCAGCCCTTCATGATGTGTCATTCATTCCTGATGCAGACCTGGGCCGGCACTGCAGGGTACCTCGCCTCACCCCAAGGCCCTGAGGTGTCCGGCCAAGGGGGAAGGGGCCTGGGATGCGTGCAAGCCCTGGAAGGCGAGGATTTGCCCCAGCTCCCTGGGTAGTGACTGAAAAGAATTGGAGGGACCCGTGTATTGGTCATAAGTGTCCCAGTGCCAAGGTCAGCGATTTTTTTTTAACCAATTGAATTCAACTGAATTGAATCAAAGTGGTGAGACCTTTAGGAGACTAGGTCAAGATCATAACCATTATTTTTCCTCTTAGTTCCTCAATTTTGGAAAAAATAATTAGTGTGAATGGCTCCCCCTATAGTCTTATCTTTGCTAAGGGCTTAATTTTCTGATAGCTGCCTCTGTCTTCAAGTGGGATCCAGCTGTAAGACCCTAAAGTGGACACAGGCAGGACCCTGGTTCTAAATCAGGGGGATGAGCAGCACCCCCACCCCCACCCCAGCCTTTAACTCATGGCCCAGCTTCTCTTTAGCCAATTTTCTCTCCTGCAGGAAGCCGGTTTGTGTTCAGCCTGGCTCCTGGGACCCCAGTCCCACAGGTGAAGCTTCCCTTCCCCAGCCATGGCTAGCAACTGTAAGCGCCACGAGGGCAGGGATTGTGTGTTTTCCTCACTGCCATGATCCCAGTGCTTGGAGCAATTCCCGGCGTGTAATAGGTGCTCATTAGCTATTACGCAGGGGGTGGGGGCTGGAAGCGGGGGCGGGGGTGGGGGGTGTATTGTGTTAGAGGTTGAGAACGGGGAGTTGCAAAAGCTCAAATGCAGTTTACCGCAGAGGTTCTGCGTGAGTGAAGGTCCTGAGTTTGGGGCTCTAGCTCTCCATTGGGAGGGATTGAATGATTCAGAGACAAATAAGTCCCTGATGAGAAGGCTGCTGGCCCGAAGTCTCCAGACAGAGCTTCCTGCTTCTTGCCTTCCCGGGAAAATGCCTCCTGCTAGGGTTCTCAACCCTGGCTGCACATTAGAGGCCCTGGAGAGCTTTTCAAGTTCCCCATGTCTGGGCTGTGCCCCAGAATGTTTATATTTGACTCTCGGGGGGTAGGGCACAGGCATCAGTATTTTTCCAAGCTAGCTCCCCGGGGGATTCCAGTGCTCAGGAAGGATGCCGAATGACAAAGGGAGGTAGGAGGAAGTCCTGGGAGCTGTGGGCCGTGGGGCTGGCCAGGCTTCCAGTGATGGAAAGGGACTTCGCAGTGGGTCTGAACAGCGTCCCTGCCTCCTCCCCACAGCTCCGAATCCTGAACTGGGAGACAGACTAGGGTTGGGACCGAGGCCCATTCCATGAGCTGGAAAATCATTCGCCAAGGAGAAGATCAGAAGCTGCAGAGTGCCACGTGGCAGGGGAACAGGGAGCCAGCCTCACCCCACTCCTGGTCCTCAGGGGGGACAGCAGGTGGCAGACACTCTGCTTCCAAAGCATCTCCAGGGTGGAATCTGCAGCAACACGCACACCTTCCACTCACGGCCCTGTCACCCTGGTCTGCACTTGCCTCTTCCCGCGTCTGCTTCTATGCCCCCGACAAACCCTGTCATCCAAACAGAGTTTCTCTGACAACACAACTAACAAAATTTCACAAAGCTTTTATGTTGCAGTATACCATCCTTTTATCCCCATCAAAATACTTTTCAAAATTTGAGATAAACAACAAATGCTGTTATTTGGGGGCATCGCTCTGCTTTAAGTGATAGCATCCCAGGGGCTCTTGAACCCAGCGCTTCTCCCCTCCCTTAAGCAGCAAGGAGGCTCCAGAGACCAGGCTGGAGAGTTGCGAACCCCTTACTCCTCCTTGGCAGGCAGACCTGGCCTTAGAATTTGGCCCCGCTGCCCTCCTCTTGGAAGAGACATTTGCCAGGTTCCAAATGACTATAATTTTCCCCACTGCAGCCAGGAAAAGGTGTTTCCAGCCCACAACCTGTCCTCACTCTCCTCGGTGCTCTCTCCCTTGCCCTCCTCCGAGCAGCAGCCCCCAGCCCTTTCCTCCATCCAGCAGTTCTCCATGGGAATGAAGCTGGGATCCTTGGGGAATGTCAAGCTTGCTCCTTAGAAGGTGTGTATAAATCAGATTCCTATTTTGAATGCCAGGAACTCAGGGTTTTTCCAAATGGATGTTTATCAGCTTACTTCAAGGCAGAATTTCATAGTTTAATCATGTAAAGGCATCCCTTTGGTTATTGAGTTTTCCTCCTTTTTAGGCCCTCTGTTGTAGGTTTGAACCCTGGGGTTCACCCACCCGCATAATGCACCATCCAACTTTTTTCACCCTCATCCCATTGTAGCTTCCGCCCACTCTCTATCTGCATAGAAGTCAAAGCTACTGATTTCCTTTAAAAGAACTAGCCCTGTCACACCAGGCAGGCCTGTCTGGAGGTGGGGTGGTATGGGGGTCAGCCAGAGTGACAGATGGCAGTATTTCCAAACAGTTTTAGGATGTGTTTCCTATATCCAGGGTGGCGGTAGCCTCTTTTGGTTGCTTATGTTTTAGTGTTGGGATTCAGTAAAGCAAAACTGGGTTCCACCAAGACTGTTTGAACCATCCCTAGAAATGGCTTGGGGGTGGGATGGGACATGGTGGGTATGCTGGGGAAGTGAGTGCAGAGTGCTCTAGGCAAGCATAATATAAGAAAAGTCACCGTTCATAATGGACCATGTAGGTCTGGTCATGGACATTACTAGAGGTTGTCCATAAAGATTCTCCTCAAAACCCCAGCCTGCTGCAGCCATAAGGAACCTTGGAGTTCTCTCCTCTCTTTTTGTTTGAGGTATAGAAGGCATAGAATTCAGTAGTGGCTGAGCCAGAACCACACCGGGGCAGCCCACTCCTAGGCCAGCCTCTTCTTCATCTCAGTGAGGAGAGAGGACACAAAGGGAAAAAAAAGATCGTGACATAATGCTCTGCAGCGGAGAGGACAGGGTGGCGGTGCCCTTTCGGTGTTTACTAAAAACAAAGACCCCTCAGGGATTCCTTGAGATAAGGAGTTCTCTGCCCACGCTGTGCATGAGAATTGTCTGGGGGTGGGGGGCCTCAGAAAGAGAGGGAGGTGCACCCCTCTTTCTGTTGGTCAGAGGTGGCTAGGTTGTCGTATAGTGTTAAAGCTCCTGCCGGCAAAGTCTGGCCACTCCAAATGAGACCTCTGCGGTGGGTCTCAGAGGGGATGGGTCACGAGATTTAGATTCACAATCATAAAGGACAAGGTCCTTTGCTTACTCTTCCTAGTGGGCTTACCGACTGTGCAGATGAATGCTGCCATTTAACTTGTTTTAAAACATTCGAATGCCTTTGAACCATAGGTTTTCAACCCAATGCACATTCAATACACCTGGGGAGCTTTAACGGTCTGGCTAGCAGGGCTGCACCCCAGACCAAACGAGTCAGCATCTTTGTGGGTGGGACCCAGGCATCAGCATTTTCTAAAGTTCCCCCAGTGATGCCAGTGGGCAAACAGGGTTGACAGCCATTGTGTTAGAGTGGGGCGCTCCCACTTGCCACGACCCCAGCACTCTCCCCTGGATTATTCGTGCTCCTGGCCCAGCTGCTGTGGGCATTTGCCATCCTTGGGGTTGGACGACAGTGGGAGCGCAGAGGCTACTTGACCTGCAGGCACTGCCCTCTGGCTACAGTTTACACTCAGCCTCTCCCAGCCCTGGCTCTCAGCCACTGCCCCGGCATATCCTGACCATCATCTGCAGATGCTCCCTGAGAATCTACAGCGGGGCAGACTCTGGGCTCGTCCTAAGTGGGATGGGGGACTAAGGCCCTGCCCTAGAAGAATTTGTCACCCAGTAAAAGAGATAAGATGTGCACATACAAATAACAGTGCTTAGGTAAGGCAGAAGCTGGTAAGTGCCACAGAAACAGTAGAAACAAGATGTGGTATCAAATAATTCTCAAAGAACCAAAATACTTTAACTTCTCATTGCCAAATAGAATATCACAACTCCAAAAAAGTTGAGAAGAGTGTCCCATTTGCTGCCAGTGGGATGGTAAGACCATTCACTCGGACAAGTTAAGGACTAACCCTATAGTTGCGTTAGTGTCAACCAAAAGACACCACTTTCCTAAAACGGAGGGACTTGGGTGTCTCATCTTCTTACACCAAGAGCACCAGCTTATGCAGGGGGTTGAGGACAAAGAGACACTAGACATCAGATGGCCAGACCTCCTTGCAGGAGAGAGGAGTTATTCAGGATCTAAGTCACAGAGCGAGTCAGGAGTCAGCCATGGCTAGAGGACAAGTCCAGGATCCTTCTCTTAGCCACGCAAAAGCCAGAGGAGTCCCAGACTAGGGAGAATGAGCCTTTGGACCTGACTCCCATTTAAACAGTGACAGCCCCTGCAAGGAGTGGCACTTGCCCATGTCTGAAGTTCCACCATCAGTACAGCATTCTTTTATACCCAGGTGCTTTTAGTTTCCTGGCTGCTAAAACAAATATGGAATCATGGGTTGGTTTAACAACAGGAACTTATTGGCTCACAGTTTCAAAGGCTAAGAGGCTTGTTCCTGGGGTCGGTATCTACTGGCTGGTCAGCAGCCATTGGGGTTCCTTGGCTTCTCCGTCCCATGGCAATGCACATGGCAGCATCTTCTTTCTCCTCCAGATTCCATTGATTCCCAGCTTCTGGCTGCTCCCCATGGCTTCTCCTTCTGTGTCCAATTTCATATGCTTATAAGGACTCCAGCCATATTAGATTAAGGGCCACCCTTACTCAGTTTGGGTGCTCCTTAACTAATAACATCTTCAAAGGTCCTATTTACAAATGGGTGACACCCATTGGACCAGGATGGGACTGGAACATGCCTTTTTTGGGGGGGACATAGGTCAATCCCCAACACCAGGCATCTTCTTAAATGTAAGCTTCCCTTACAGGAGAAACATACCACATTCCTAATAGCTAAGTTTCCAGATATCAAGCCTATAGCTGCCAGGCCTTCTGAGATTTTATCAGCAAAAATTTTTTTCTCCTTTTTGCCTAATTTACTACAAACACCTGGGAGCTAGTCGGCCCCTGGGTACCTTGCGGCTCACTTGGCCCAGTCACTATTGTTGGAGCTGCAAATTCAGCTCCCCTAAAATGACATCATGCAGTTGGAACGTTATGGAGGGTTACTGACCACTATTATCAGTACGGGATTGCGTGTATGCTGAAGGCTGGCTGACCATGTGGCCCACCGTGGAGAAAGTAAGACAGCCCTGCATGGGGGCAAATCCTGTCCTGAAGGCAGGACTGATGGCTGGACAGGCTCGACAGGCCTCATTACCATGGCAGCTAACACTCTTTAAGCTTACTGCAGCCAGGCATTCATCTAAGCACTTTGCATATATGAACCAGGCACCGATATAGTCGGCCCTTTATAGTTAGGGACACTGAAGCACAGAGAGGTTAAGCAGCTTACTCAGAGTCATTCAGCTAGTAAGTGGCTGAGCTAAGATTTGAACCCAGGCAGGTACTAGAGTCTGGGCTTGCCTGTACTAAACTGCCTGGCATGGACGACACCTTGCTGCCTCCTTCAGTCATTGGCCAGGTGGGCTGTGTTTAGGAGGGTCTCCCACTACTGTGCATCTCTATAGACAGAGGGAGATGATCAGCTCCCCTCCTGGCTGATGGACCAGGATGCTCTGCCCCAGTTTTGCTTAGGCCTCAGCCCCAACAAGAAGCTCTGGGCCCTGCGTCTTCAGCCCTGCCAGCCCTTCTATCTAATTCTTTGCCGTCTTCCCCTGATATTCCTGCCGGGACAGTTCTCTTCTTTCCTTGGCAACCCAGACTTCTCTTCCTTCAAAAGGAGAATAAGAGAGGTTTCCAAAGGATGTAACCAGATGCTGGGAAATCTGCCACAGGTGACCCCAGTCTCCTCTGGGCCAAGAGGGAAAGGCTGAAAACAGGACCACCAAGGGAATCTGCCTCAATTCCCTGCACTCGCAACTCTTCCAGCCCCAGCCCTGGGAGGGGTTCTTTCCACCAGCATCCGAGCGCTGAGCGCCGGAGCCTCCTGATTGTCACCCCCCTCACACAATCCTAGCCAACCAAAAGGCCTGGCCTGGGGATAGGTTGCTCCCCTGTCAGGGCAGCTCCAGGCCAGAACTGTGATTCTTCTCTGGCTTCTGACAACCTCTGGTTGGGGCAGCCCCCCCTCCCCAACACATGCACACCGTTTCCTGGATCTGTGCTTGCCCATTGCCCGCAGAGAAGTCCATCCACAGAGAAGGGCCCCTGACCCTGGAAACGCGACATCAGGGGCACTCTGGCAGGTCACCTGGCCAGTGAGGTTGGGCAGCTGGACAGGACAGAAGAGGGTAGCAGAGAGCTGGAGGAGTGGGCCAGGCACGCAGCCCAGGGGTCAGGATTCTGCAGTCGGGACCTGCAAGTTGGCGGAGTTGTGGGGGGCAGGGGCTCTGGTGTCTCAGGAGGAAAGGTGCTGGAGCTGCCATCTCTGCTGTGAGTGCTGTGGACCCATCCCCTTCGCACAGGGCAGGCTGGGTGGCTTTCATCCGCTGCCCCTCCCCTCACACCCATCAGTCCGGCTTACCCTCCGTTTGTTTTGATGGTTGAGATTAAATTCCAGCCCTAAGCAGTGTCTGACGCTCAGTCTCCAGCAAGAACCTTTATCTGAGATTAAGGATAATGGATTTCCTTTCTTGGATGAGATTTTTTTCCTTCCCCTTTCTCTCCAACTTTTTGTCCAAAATGCGCTCAACTCCACAAAATAGACCTTTTGTTAACGAGTCTTTTTATTGACTAAACCCCCTCCCCAGATCTGTCTCCCCCACCGCCACCTTTCATGCTTCCAAGGAAACCTTCTGTTCCGAGTGCCTGGTAAGAAAGTGCAAAAGAATAACTTGACCTTCCTTTTCTCCCCCCACCCTCCCCCACCTCCTCCCCCAAACGTTCCCTGAGCCCTGCTCCGTGCCTGGAGGCGGCAGACAGGTGTCCTGAGTGGGGATCGGGGCGGTGAGAAGTAACTGGGCGTCTTAGTTACATCGGTAATTCCCAACAGCACACACATTTTCAGAGATCTAGTCTGCCTGGAAGAAATGGGGAGAGAGCTCGGTGGTGGGTCTCTGACTTCCATCTCCCTCGGGGGTCCAGGCTCCCGGACGAAGGGCGTGGCCCCCTGCGCTGTGCCCAGCTCTCCAGGGCAGCGGGGTCCCACGTCCCACAGCCAGGGACAGCCTGCGCTTTCATTTCACCTGGATCTTTTTTCTCCCCCTTCTACAGCCCTATTACCATACTTAAATGCAAGTACGTCTTTTCATTGACATTTTAAGTAGCTTAGCCTGACCTTTTTAGAGTAGCTCCTTCCCTTTGGAACTTCTTTTCCCCTAGTAGTTGTGTGTAGCTAAGACCATAGTCTTAGAGCTTAGTGTGGGCTTCTAGTTCGCTCTGTTTGGGGTCTCTCTCTCTCTCTCTCCCTCACTCCCCTTTCTTTTTCTCTGCTCCCTACTCTTAATGGTGCATGTCTTCCTCCCTCTTGTCCTATAGAAATTCCTTATCTCAGAGGCTCAATGGCTAAAGTCGGGCAGCTTTGTTGCGGATTTGTTTTGAGTTTGCACTGGCTTCTGGCACATCATTTAAAACAGGTCTTGAGGTCAGGCCTCCAAGTGTCCACCTGGGCTGCAGAGGATGTTTGTATGCGTGTGGGAGTGAGTCAATGTGTGCGTGTGCTGGGGTCCGAGAGAAGCCTAGAGGACTCGCCGCCTCTTCCTCCACATGGACATGAGACAGCCACCCTTAGTGTCCTTGGCATCCTGACTCTCACTCCCACTGCTGCCTGCTGCATTTTTGACAGCACAGGCTGTGATCAAAGACTCCAAGGCCTCTTGGTGACCCTCCCACGCCGGCCTTCTGTGAGCTGTGGTGCTCAGACAGGGGGACCAGACTGAAATCCCCAACACTGTGCCTTAGCAGGTTGAAACCTTAAGAGAGAGCAGAGCCCCGGGACTGGCCCCACGCTCCCTCCCACAGGGCTGCATGTGCACACGCTCAGCCGGGACCCCCAGAATGCTTTGCTCTTCGGCCTGGAGCTGTGACAGAACTGTCCCTAGGACGCTTTGACATGGAGTTTTGACCAAGTCTGGAGTCAGACGGCCAAGCAAACCTCCATTGCCTTTGGGAATAGCCAGGATGACATCGTCACAGGCTGAGGTGCCTGTTCCTGTCAGGTGCTCTCTGCCTGTGGCTCAGAGCTGACGGCTCAGCTGAGGTCCCTGCAGGGAGCCACTGGCCAGGCCAACCATGCTGGGCCTTTCTCCAGGTAGCCCCTAGGGAATCCTCACATGTCAGTGCAGGGACAGCAAGGAGGCTCAGTCCCTGTTCTCAAGGGAAAGCTCCTCCTGAAGCTCTTGAATTGTGTGTCTGGGATTACAAGTGTGCTAGGATTAAGCATACCTAAGGATGCTGTACCTTCCAGAAGCCTGAGAGCCGCTGCTGTATGTCCCCCCTAAAAGCTGACTTGTGAATTCCCATCCCACTCCTGTCTTGTGTGGAGGGTTGGGAGTGTGGCCTGGGCAATGGTCTGGCCATGGTCCTTTGAAGGGTGGCTCCCTGACTCCGACTCCTCTCTGCCCTCCAGGCTTCCCAGCAGCGGCGTATGGACCAGTGGCAGCGGCGGCAGTGGCAGCAGCGAGAGGATCAGGTAGGGAGGTGTATGGGACAGGCGGCCCCCAGGCATGCCCCCAGTGTGCAGGGGAAGGTAAAGGCCCTGTCGGATCTGTGTGGCTGCATCTGTCCAGCACTCCTCTGACTGTAGCCCGGGGGCAGGGAGGCATGGCCCGGGCCCTGCCACCTGGGCAGCCCCTAGTGGGGTCAGTCATGGGACTGCAAACCAATAGATTATTGTTCTTTGATTTTAAAAAAGAAAAATGATTTCTTTTGACCTTGGACCTCCCCTTCCCCTGACATTTTGCTTCAGGGCACCTGTGATCCTTTCTCTCCTTGGGTCTCTAACTGAGCCAGAGAGGTTCTAGGTTGTGAGAGGGGAGCTCAGAGCCTTGGACCAGCCAGCCCTCTCAGGGTTTTGCACCTGGCAGGTGGGTGCGTTGTTCTGGCCAAACCCACAGGGCCCCTCGAGGCCAGGCGTGGTGAACCGAAGCTGCTGTTTCCTGAGGCCCCATTGCATCCTAGTCTCCTTCTTAGCAGAGCCCCAGCGGCCACTGACCTCCAGTTGCCGAGGAAATTGGGGCTTTCTCTCCCATGTAGTTATCCCAGCCCCTCATCTCCAAATCCAACCTTTTAAGTGGTTGGGAGCCTCTCAAGGGCACTATGGGATCAGACCAGAGTTGGACTGGGGTACTTCCGTCTCCCCCAAGTGCCCACTACCTTCCTGGGCGAGCAGGACCCCTGCTGTGCACTGGCCCTATCAGGCCAGCTGCCCCCACCCCCTCACCCTCGTCATGGTTTGCAGCTCTTCCCCCACACCCCGTGGACAGGGCTCTGGGGAGTGGGTGGTTGGGGGTGCTGGTGAGGGGATGGGAAGATGGGCCATGAGAAGCCCGGAGGGCACATGCCCCAACACCCGAACCCTCGGTGATGAGAAACTGGCACAGTGAGGCCCATTAGAAAGCGTCAGTAAAAATCCGTTCCATGCAAACTGGCACTGCCTTGGAGCTACAAAGGATCCACTTCCCTGAAACATCCATTGGGTTTTGTTTGGAGGGGGCCAGGGAGTTTGGGGTGGGGGGCAGCTGAGGGGCAGTTTGTCAGGGAGCTGGGGAGCGGCAGACTGGTAGGCAGGTCCAGGTAGCTGGGCACCCTTTCTCAGCCCCCACAGGCCCTCCCTGCCTCTGGCCAGTGCCCCTTGGTATCCCCATGGGGGTAAGGGGTGCACAACTCCCTTGTGCTGCCCTGTTCCATTTGGGTTTTAACTTGAGTGTTGTCTTGGTATCATTTTAAATGACATTTGGTCCTACCTGTGCCTGGGGGCGGGGGGAGGGAGGGGAGATAAAAAGAAAAACCTTGAGATTTTTGAGTGTTGTTGGTCGTTGTTTTCTCCGTTCAGTTTCTTTCTTTTTATAACTTGGATTATGAAACTAAACTTTAACCCAAAATTAACCCTGCCTCTCTCCCCACCCCCGGTTCTCCTTGACTTCATGGCAAGTTTAAAGGGCAGCACGGGGCTCTTTGTGAGTCTGAGAGTGGTCTTCTCCTCCCCCGCCCCCACCCTAGCCCCTAGGCTCTCCCCCCTTCTGCCCCCATCCCACCCCCTCATGGAGCCCCAGGGCCAGGTGGGAGGCCCCCCCCCCATTCCCTCTAACTCCTAACTGCCAGAGGTCAGACCCATCTCCAACACACATTTTTTTTCAGGATCAGTGCTGTTTTATTTGTAGCCATCTTCATCTGGAGCCAAGTCTCCCACAGCCCATTTTAGGTCAGCCATGCTCATCGCTGCACTGCTAGTGAACTGTATTCAGGAGTGTCCCAGACCACCTGCCCACACCAACCTGGGTTAGTGCCGGGAGTGAGTCCTCAGCTCCGAGGGGCCCGCCCCTGGGGTGCCGGCTGGAGCAGGCCATGCGGCAAGCCCACCATGCTGCCCAGGATCAGGGATTTGGGGTGGGCCTCAGGGCAGTGGCTAGATGGTGCCCACTGCAGTTAGAACCCCCCTCTGGGCCAGAGGACACCTGCCTGCGTGGATTCGGGGTCCCACCTCCACCTACCTTTGAGCCTGGAGCAGGGCTACAAGGGTGGAGAAGGAAGCTCTCCACCTTTCTTTTACTCATTTTGGCCCCTCAGGACTATCATCTCCCTCCTGAAAATGATCTGGACTCCTGAGCCTGGCAGGACGCTGGTTCTCTGTCTTTTGTCCGGCCTCTCAATGGCAGCAGCCCCCTGGCCTATGTCAGAGGCTCCACACAGATTTTCTCAGATTGTGCTCCAGTCCAGCTGCCACTGCAGGCCATGGAGGGTTCCCTGAGGGCTCATTGCCCAGTCCTGCCTTTACCAGCCCTACAACCCTACCCCTCCCATCCCAGTTCCTTCCCAGGGAGTAAGTCTGCTCCTTCAGCCTCTGCTGAAAGAGCATGGTTCAGGGAGAGTCTGTTGAGTACCTACCATGAGCTGGGCACCCTGCTAAACCTGTTAGGCAATTCAGAATAGTAGGAGATGTGGCCTCTGCCCCACCAAGGGGCTCCCAGGATGAGATTAGGGATTAGGCATCCTATGGAAAGCCCTTTTTCGTCTTTCTTTTTGTCTAGCTCCTCCGATTGTTTTGTTTTGTTTTTTCCCCTACCATCATTACTTATAAGGAGAGCTTCCTGAGGTAGGAAGCACCTGCTGAAGGCCGTGAGGGTGGGACGCAACTTGGGTTTTCTTAGGTTGGCAACTTGTGTCTGTCAGGGCTATGGTGTCAGGGTAGGGGGTCCAGGGGGCCCTTGCGCTCTACACCCACCTCAGCCAACTCCTCTGGGCCGGCTGCCCTCCTTTTCCTAATCCACCCAGGTCCCGAGGTGAGCAGGGCTCAGGAGACCCCACCAGGTGAGGTCCCTACTGACTCCTCGATAACTTCACTATCAGTGGTCACTTTTCTTTTACCTTCACCTGGTAGTTTGAAATGTCATCTTTTCTTGTGCTCAGTCTAGAGTTTGTTTGTTTATTTTGATCGATTTCATTCAGTTCCAATAGCCCCATCATGTCCCACCCAAACCCAAATCCAGTTTGACCAATGCAATGACTTCCCCCATAGGTGAGGGAAGTGGTGTGGATTTTCAGGCTACTTTATTTCTGGGCAACATTCTGGGTGGGTCGGTGTATCAATCTCAGAGCTTCTGAGCCCCCTGGTGTCCCCCAGTCCCATCTCCAGCCCCAGCCAGGACCCCTTACTGTACTTTATACTTGCCAGCTTTATCCCAATCTAGTGCCATGATCTCCCGATGGTGGTGGTGAGTGTCAGCAGTTATGTTTCTGTTGTCTTTTCTCTTGCTTGGTTGGGGCTGCGGTGAGAGAGTGTCTCTGAGGCATACTTTCCTGCCTCTCTTACACTAGGATCTGCACACCTCCTCTCAAACACTCTTCTGAGCACGCTCAGCGGGAAGGTTTGTCCACACCTATTAATCCTCTCTCAGTGTCCAGCTTCCTGTTAGTACCAGCTGGTTTGCATGTTTTTGCTTGTTCAGATGAAACAGTTCAAGAAACAAATTCATATCCAACTCTCGAGAAATGTCTTTTTTTGTACACTTTCGTTTTCAATTTTTTTTTATTAGTTAAAACTCCAAAACACCTGTTGTCCAGTAAAACATTTCACACCTCCCCTGCCTGTTCTTAGACTGTATGTATCTGTGGGACTGAACTAAATGCATGCACTGTAGTAGATGTACCGGTAGCTGTAGCTGTAGTTGTAGAACATGCATTGTTGAGTTGATATTACAGGGTCTCCAATGGCTCGGCACAGCACGACTGTCTGAAGCATAGCGTGGGGAACCAGGAAGAGAAGGGGCTCCATATTTTCAATGGTGCCATGGGGCTTGGATCCATGCTCTCGCCATCAGCCACCACCACCTCCCCTCACACTCCCTGCTCCCCCAGACAGAACTGGGTCACCACCCTCAGCTCTAGCCTTCCCAACTGAGTTCTCTATTGATGGTATCAGGTAGGGAGGTGAAAGAAGATGGAAGGAATCTTCGAGTTCTTCTTTGTTCTTGTCTTCCTCACGTTTTTCTTGAAAAGAGCATATCTTTTCTTATTTCTTGTGGCTTGCCAAGCCCCTCCATTCCTTGAGTCCTTTCCCAGCTCACATCCAATCCTTCAGGGAGACAGATCCATGCAACAGCCCAATCTCTATGGTCCACTCCTTGGGGTCAGGGGGAAGTGAGACATGGTAGGGACAAGGATTGAGATCCTAAGACCCTCGGTCTACAGACAGGGAATGCATTCGGTCCTAGTGAACGCTGGCATTTGTTCTTATGGTTGGTAAAGGAAAAGGAGAAGCTTTTCAGTTTGCCCCAAGGGGGAAAGTTGAGCAACATTCCTCGCGTGGGGACATTCCTGGTTGGAGACTTTGGGCACATCCTCATGGGGAGGGGGGGTAAGGTGGGTCTGTAATATCTGCAGAAGAGGCCCCATCTCCCCAGGAAGACTCCCTAGAGGGGGAAGGGGCAGCCCCAGCCTTAGCCCTAAGCCCAGAGGTATGGGCTCAGTGGCCTTTGGACAGATGTCTTCCCTACATTTGTGACGCTGTGATAAGGGAGCACCAGAAGCCTCTTAAAGCCTTTGGAGATGTCCCTCATCTTGAAAAGTTGATGTCTAGTGAGATGGTACTTGCTGCCTCAAGCCTCCTCTTTAAGTAAAGTGGTTGGTGGCTCTGACCCGCCCTGAGATCGGAGGCTCTGGGAGCTGCTAGAGGAAACCAGCATGATCTGAGCCCTCAGGGTATGCAAGCTGGAAGCCCAGGAGGAGGTCAGCGAGTCCACAAAGTACTCAAATGAGCATGAAGTGATAGATCAAAATGGTAGCTCAACAGAGAGAAGCTCTGGGGCTGCAGAAACCAGCAGCATAATCGAGGTGAGTAAGGATTAAATTTGAACTTGGCCAGTCTGCCACCAGACAGAATAAGGACAGCCAGGCACAGGAAGAGAAGTCTAAGAGGAACCTTCCTTCCAGCTTGGCTGTCCTGGAGGCAAGGAAGCCGGCAGAGGAAAGTGGTGGGAGCTGTCAGACTTTGGGGCTGCTGAAGCTGCAAACTGTCCTTAGGCAGGGGAGAGACAGGCAGGGGGGTGGGGGGCACATCAGAAGGCAGAAATAGAGCAGAAAATCCCCCCTCCCACTGGCCTAAATCCTGGCTCTGGCTCTGCTCGGAAAATGGCTTCGGTGCCCTATGGCTGGAATTCCTAAGAAGTCTAGTTCCAGTAGGTGAAATGAGCAAATTAATGTTCATATCAGAGGGATAGAATAAATCATTTAAGTTGAACCAGAAAAGAAAGTATTTTGAGGAGACTAGATCTCAAGAAGCAGGCCTGCCCATTCTCCCGTTTCAAGATATCTTCCATTCCCACATTGACAGCCTCTGCCTAGATGTGTTCGGGGCTGCAGGCTGTGAAAGGTCATGACCGGCTGCTGGAGGGATCCTGGAGCTGTTTGGGTCAATTCTGGCCTAAGCTTTAGGGTTCCCAGATATTCCTACCAGCATTTATTGAGGGTCTGCTTTGTGCCAGGCACCAAGGAATATAAAGAAAAATAAACACTTCTTACCTCCAAGAGCCTGAGAATCTGGTTGTTTCTCCTAAAAGCCCCTGTTTCCCATAATACATGGCTTCCAACCTGAAAATGACCACTGGCAGCTTCATTGAAAAGGGAAAGTAGATCAACGTGCTGGTCTTCACTTCTGAAGATGGCTTTTCTGAGCCTCCATCAGCAGGAGCTGATGCCCAGGGCTTCAGGAGGACTCAGACCACTGTCTACGTCCCTCCCCTAGCCTCCCTGGTGCTAGCAGCAAGCATCCTCTGGGGCCGTGACCCCAAGTCTGGCCTCTGGGGGGTAGGGTCATGGAGATACCCTCTAGCTGACAGTAGAGGCACATCTGCAGCCACGGAATGAGCCAGCACCATAGCCCAGAGGGAGAGCGAACCTGTGACCCAACAGGACCAGCCACTGTCACCAGCCAGAGTTTCCCACAGGATCTTTGATGAACACCCATCTCTCAGTCCACTGCCTTGTGCCTTGTTTTCCTGTTTGTCATTTTTTTTTTTCATGTCAGGGAGAGCCTGCACTTTCACTCTAGAGAGTCCAGCATAGATGTCAGTAACCCCAGTGAATTTATAATAATGTGCAAAGCTGCCCGCCGCTGACCTCAGCAGCTTCATTCATTTTCCAAGGGCTTTCAAGACCAGCCCTGTTGAGGATAAAATACATCAGCTTTAATCAATAATTTTATTATAGAAATACCAAGCACTTGATAAATCAACTCTAGTACAATTAGTGACTAGCCTTGAAGCCCAGACTTAAGAATGAGTTAATCCTAAAGCGAATGGAGTGAGGGAATGTTAATGATCTTTTAAATGGGTGGAATGATTTTCAGTGGGTGACACATCCCTGCCTGCCCACTAAGCTGGGTGGCCCTCCCTCTCAGGCCGGCTCAGGAGCCCAGGCCCAGCTGTCTGGAGGGGCGCCCTTGGCAGCCCCATACGATCATATAGAACACAAAGGAAGGGGGCTGGGTAGGGACACTTCAGGGTCCTAAAGGCCCCCCCAAACCTGTAAAAGCCCCATGTTGATGAGAATCATCAAAGGAGCATGTTTTAGGTGCGTCATGATTCCTTATATTTCTGTACAACTTTGAAATATCAAACACTATCATAGCAACCCCATGAGGCAGGCAAGGGGGCAGACAATTTGGGCCAAATACCTGTTTATTTGTTGTTGTTTTTTTGTATGAGAAGGCTGGGCTTCAGAATGGTTCTGACTTACCCAAAGTCACATGCCTGGTTCCCTGGGGAGCAGGGATCTGGTCAAGGGTGAAGAGCCCTAAACTCGAACCCAAGTCTTTGGCCTCCTTGAAGTAGCCCTGGGGTAGCCGTGTTCACTCGTGAAGGACTCACAGCCCAGGTGACCTCAAGTGCTAGCAGCAGGCCAAGGACTTGGGATCCAGCCCAAGGTCACTCAGCCTCACCTTTCTGATGCAGATTTCAGAACTGGGTCCAGGGCATGTCTGCCACGGAGTTATAATTCAGCAGGTATTTGTTAAGCATATAACAACGAATTATTATTATAGGTGGCAGGCTGTATTGAATCAGGGTGCTTTGGGCTGTGTCAGAAAACCCAACTTAGTGCGGCTTAAATATTAGAGGGGATTTATTAGCGCACATACTGAGAGGTCCACAGACGAGTGGACATTGTTTGCTTTGCTCAGGGCTCTATATCTGCACTTCTTTTAGCTCTGTCCCCCTTTTCGTTTCAATATTGTGTTTGTGTCGGGTTTTCTTATGGTGGCAAGTTTTCAGCTTCACACCACCCTGGCTAGAAAAGGGGTCATATGGTCCAGAATCCTAACAAAAGTGCAGAGCTTTGTGCTGCTTGGCTAAAAAAGCTTGGGTTATAGCAACTGATCGCTGAGGGTGGGGCCCTTCCCCTTCTAAACTGAATGGCTTTTACAAAGTGGAGGAAGCCCAAAGGAAAATCTGGGTCCCGATAAGAGGGCAAAGGAGGGAATGGATGCTGTGTAGACAACCAGTGATGTCCACCACAGCCCTGGAAGCTCATGGATGAACACCGAGCACAGTCGTGTCCTTGAGGACCACCCAGCCTTAGGGTGGGGACCAACAGGTAATTACAATGAGACATGGCCGGGGGAGCTTGCCGTGGACAGAAACATCGAAGGCGGATCAGCCTGGCAGAGGCCCCATAGGGCACAGCCTGACCACTAATCCCAAAGCTCGGGGCTGGGTTTGTGACCTGGAACAAGAGGAAGGAGTGACCCAGCCAGAAGGCAGACACCAGAGGGCATTCCAGCCCAGGGCCTCCGCCTCCTCCCCCTCAGTGATGCCACCTTGGATTCCCTCAATGGCCTTTGCTTTGCTTGGGCTGCTGGGTGTCCCTCCTGGACGCTTGTGGCAGCCACTGCCCCCCACTGCCCCCAGCCTTTCAGCCAGCCCATTTCCCCATGTCCTTGCCCTTGCTGCCTCGGTAAAATTCCAGCTGGGACTGCTAAGAAGCCTCGCCCGATTACCCCTCCCTGGGGCGCCCCCATCTTTACTCCCATCTTCTCAGCACAGCCTTGTGCCCGCAGTTCTCCTGAGTGGTGAGTTCGCTTGAATGAAAGGTGGGTCCGTGGGTCATTGGAAGACTTTTGTATGTGTCTCAGGGTGACCCCTGCTCTTGCCAGCAGTATATTTCCAGTCCTCTAGGAGGCAACATCAGTCTAGCCCTCATTCTTTCTTGTGCCCGCAGTTCTCCTGAGTGGTGAGTTTGCTTGAATGAAAGGTGGGTCCGTGGGTCATTGGAAGACTTTTGTATGTGTCTCAGGGTGACCCCTGCTCTTGCCAGCAGTATACTTCCAGTCCTCTAGGAGGCAACGTCAGTCTAGCCCTCATTCTTAGTATAGAGGAATAATTACTGTGCAGTTAGAGAAAGCAGACATTAAAGGGGCCCTTTGTTCCTGGATATATATATTAATATTAATTAAAAGGCTTCCCCTTACTGGTCTGGGATCATATAGAACAAGAGGAGGGCAAATAATGCTTTTGGTCAGCTGTTGGGTGTTGCCCTTATACCTGCCAGAGGGTGAGTGTCATGGTGAACCCCACCCATGGTGCAGATGGGAGCGGTCCAGCCAGGATCTCCAAATGCAGACCCACACCCCACCCCGCCACCTGGGAGGTCCCTTGCAAGAGGTGGATGGAATGTTAGAGACAATTCCCAGTCAACTTGATTGAGATAATGATAACAGTAATATATTAATGATAATAGCTAACATTTATTGTTTAATGTGAACCATCTCTGTGGCATCGTCACCAGCCAAGCCCAAACGCCTTATCCTATTTAATTTTCACAGCAACCCTATGAAGTGGTCATTCCCATTTTAAAGATTAACGAGCTGGGGCTTAGGGAGAATATGTGGCTCGTCCGGGGTAGCAGACACAGGACTTGAGCCCGGCCGGTCTGATCGGTCTGCATTCTCAGCGGCCCTGAGGAGACGATGCCCGCCACCGTACCAGCCCGGTGAGCAAGACTCGGCATCTTTAAAACATACACTTAGGAAAAAAGAAAGAAAAAAAAAAAAAAAAAACCACGGCTGCTCCCAACTCAATTCTCCATATCCTTGGGGAAGGAGAAAACTCAAAATCCTTTACAACAGGCCTGGGGGGCATTATATGTATTTTTTGCACCTGCTTTCTACTGTTGCAGACTTAACGTCACGGCACTGTCGGGCTTTGGCTGACATTTCTGTTCTGACTGCGGGTCCCTGAATCCATTCAGACCAATGTCAGACAAAGGCGTCCGAGAGGAGGGGTGCTGGCGTAAAAGGGAGCCAGCCTGAAGGTCACTGTTTGGAGGGACTTCGGCTCCAACAAAGCTGAAGAAAGTTAGGCACTGCCCAAAAGAAACTAGGCGGGGGAACAAGGGAGAGCGTCTCTGGGAAAAGACAGACGTTCTCCGTGGGGGTGAGTCAACAGCCCTTCCCGTGGGCTCCGAGGACAGAATCCGGAAGGTCGCCGGCAGGCACTGCCCAGCCCTAGGACCGGGAGGGGATTGGCCGCCCAGTTGCTGGGGCTTTGCTTTGGGCCAATGGCTGTGGGGAGGGGCGGGGCCACAGCCGAGAGCAGCGACTCCTCGGCCAATCATCCTGCAGAGAGGCTGGACTCCGGGAACCATGGCAACCGCGAGCAGGGGCTCATTTGTTTTGTAGATGAGTAATTACTACGCAATTAGAGAAGGCTAAAAATAAAGGGGCCCTTTGTTCCTGGTTACTTATTAATATTAATAAAATGGTCTGTCCAGGTCTGTGGTAAACAATTAATGCAAACCTGTGAGGGTGCGGTAGAGGCCGCAGTGGAAGGGAAAGGCTGTCCCCCACCCACCCACTCTTTCCCCTCTTCTAGAACTTACTTTCTGAATGTCACCCGGAGAGGCTTGGCTTTCCTCGGCATAGGGAGAAGAGAAAAGGCTCAGCTTCGCAACACACGCAGGGTCCAGGACGCCCTGCGGTCAGGGGACCAGGCAGGCACTGACCCATGCGGAAGGACCTCCTGAGAGAAGACCAGACACAGCAGCCAAACCAGAAAACAGGACCAGTGTTGGAGGAAACCCCTAATCCAGTTTTGCTGTGTGTCCTTGACCAAGTTATTTGTCTTTTCTGGGTCTTGCTCATTCAGACCTAAGTGTGTAAAATAGTTTTTAAACCTTCCACCGAAGTAGCCCCAGAGATTAGTTCGTCTGCCTTTCCAGCCTTCTTCCCCAACCTACCTGGCTTGTAGAACACATTCGGCTCAGGTTTGGAAATGACCTGCTGGAAAACTACATGGTGTTCAGGGATTGTCCCCTGGCTTTTGGTGTTGGAACTGCTGACAGCGTCCCTTACAACCCGTCCCCCTCCTGGTGGGGGAGGGGTTGCCTTGAGGATGAATCCAGTAAGAAAGAACAATAGAGGCAGTGCAAGAGCTTAGGTGATCTGAAGTCTTGGTCCCAAGCTAGGTTCTGCCACCAACAGGGCTGTTTCCATCTCGATAAAAGGCGGCCTTAAGAGGGTCCTTGGGGGCCATTTCAGCCTCTCGCTGTTGTTGCCGAAGCTCTCCATCCCTTGTCCTTGGGGGTAAAAGATGTGACAGTGACAATACCTTAAGGTCCCAGAAGAGCAACGAAAGAGAAAGCCAGAGGTCGTGAGAAAGCTTGGTGGGCTGCATTTGAAAATACTCGGGCATACATTTTTTAATGCACAAAGGCAGAGGGAGAGACAGTATTTTCCAGGATGGTGTATCATTTTAAAAATTCGATTCCCCCAAATTTCCATCCTTGGGTGTGGTTGATAAGCCCTGGAGGGCTTGGCATGCATCGGTGGATGGTATTCATTAGTTAAGGTGGACCTCTTAAAAACTGCTGTGGATGAGAAATCAGACCTGAGCTTGGCACCAACACAGTGGTTCTCAAATTTTGGCACACATTAGAATCACCTAGGGAGTTCTCAAAATTCCCAGTGTCAGGGCCACACTGCAGGCCAATCAACTCAGAATCTACTAGGGTGGGGCCCAGGCCTCAGGAGGATTTACAGCTCCCTAGGTGATTCCAGTGTGTAACCATGGACTCAGATACCACCAAGCTCTTCCTGGATGTAGATGTTCACGCCATCTCTGTGGCATCATCACCAGCATCCCGTTCTCAGAAATGGATAAATGGCACTCAGTCAGGCAATTCATCCCAACTCCACAAATGTGAGCCTGCAGTCTAGAAGCCCAGGGCTCTCCTGTCCCCCGTTGCTCCTCCTAGCAGAGCCAAGAAGTCCACCCCTTCAGGGTGGGGTGAAGGGGCCTCTGTCCTCATACAAGGAACTCTCCTGCCTTCCTGCCTCCCAGCCTCCCAGCCCCCCACCTCCCAGACTACCTTGGCTGAGGTTAAGAGCACCCACACCTAGAACTAGCAAAACACCGCCCTTCTTGACTGTTGGAGGAGTGGGGCCTTTTGGTAAGGTCGGAGTTTGTTTGTTATTAAAGACCTAATTAGAAACGAGAGGGAGCAGAATGGCTCTGTGCCTGGCTAATTAGTGACATGTATGTGCCCGCTTTGAACTTCAAGGACACAGAACTATTAGCACATACATCAAAAATGGATTTAACGCCTGTCCCTTTATAGTCATTAAAGACTGGCTGCTCAAGTGGAAAGCCTTTTGTACAGGTCCTCAAGGAGCTGCCCCTTGGGCCTCCTCCCCACTGCATCCTCTCGATGCTGGAACCCCAGGCAATGCGTTTCCATTAGATTGGGCAGTAAATGCTGATCTGTCTTTAGGGCAAACTAGCTGTCCAAAGGACTTGCCCACAGAATGGAGTGGTCTTTTGGGACTTTTGGTCTTTTGGGTCCCTATATGAAGGGGCCCCAGTGAGAGGCAAGGCATGGCAAGCTCTTTCTCTCCTATACTGCCCTCTCCACCCCTCACCCACCAATGCCACACACTTGCTTTGTACACAACCTTGTTCTCTGGGTGTGGCACAGATGAGGATGGCCCAGTCCTTGGGAGAGAGGCAGCCCCCTATCTCATGTGGCAGGCACGATCTGCCCTCAGAGAGCCCCCAGACTTACAGGGGAGCTGTGTCTCCATCACCAGGACCTCCCAGTTTGAGGAGGGTAACAGGGTTCAAGCCTTCAGGAGCTTCCACTCCGGGGTTGGAGAGTAGATTCCTTGTCCTTGAATTTGTGATCTCTCTAAGGCAAAGAAAGATCCACATGAACAGAGGAAACCATTTCAAACTGTGATTCAGGGAAGGACACCTGGGCAGCGTGATACAGTTTAAAACATACATGCTTCCGAGTTAGCAAAGCTGGGTCAGTCCTGTTAGAGACACTTCACTGGCTGTGTGAGGCTGGATGTGTCACTGCATGGCTCTAAACCTCAGTCTCCTAATCTGCAGTGCAGGGCTATAGAGCTACTCTTCCAGGGTGTAAGGCCTGTGAAAAAAAGATGGTGTAAAACACTTACCACTTGCCTGGTACCCTCAGAAGCCAGAGCTCCTAGAACTCTGCGGTCTCAACCCATTGGTGCAGCCCTATTTTATCCCCACTGGTATAGCAGATAGGGTGTTCTCTAATTCTTACATCATTTTTCATCATGACTAAGAATGCCATGCTAGGCATTCTTTTAAGTATGTAGTGTTGACTTTGGATTTCACAGTGTATCCTTTTTGTGACAGCATATCATACAGAAAATTTGCACTGGTCTGTGATGGGTGGGATCATTTACAAGACACAAGAGAGGACCGACCTCTCTGGTTGGGGGCGGGAAGTGAAGGTAGCTTTCAGGGTAGGAATTAGAAACAGCCTAGCATGAGGCAGAGGCTGGGGGTAAGTGGGAAAAAGCCAGACTGGTTTCTTATTTGAAAAGGTAAAGAAATGGATGTGCGTCAAGGATGAAGGCAGGCACCAGATCAAAACAAAGCAAAGGATGTTCACAGGAGTAAACTAAGAGAAACCTGGAGAGCCACACCACTTGGGCACATGCTCCCTTGTCTCCATTTTCTTTTAAGTCTCAGGCGGATTTAGGCTGGATGAGAAGCAGAGGCTTTAGCATCATCCCATGGCACCCTACCTCTCCAGGGCCGTGGGTGCTGCTGGTTTCTGGCCGTGGTGCTGCTGCTCAGGCGGATTTAGGCTGGATGAGGAAGCAGAGGCTTTAGCATCATCCCATGGCACCCTACCTCCCCAGGGCCGTGGGTGCTGCAATTCATTTAGGGACAAGGCAGCAGGATATTAGTGTTAGCCGAGCCATAAACATTTGTTTCCCTGGTTGGATTTCACCTTGTCCTCCAAAGCCCTTTGGAGGTTTAGGATGGAGGCGCCATTGAAACACCTGTCCACACTGGGGACGGCTTGGGGATACCACTTCACTTTTGAGACCCAAAGCCGGGCCTGTGGCAGCCTGCTGAGGTCCTTTCATTGGTGAAGTGTGCACATGGTTTACACTGGCCGGGCAGGCAGCTTCACCCCACCAGCCATCCCCATGATGCCTGGTCACTAAGTAGAGCTTTTCCCTTCTTGGGGTCCCTCCCCCATGTTCCCCTTGAAAGCATACAAACAAGGTCATTCCCTGGAGACCCCTGGCTGGCAAAGGGGGTTTGAGGCAGAAACGGGAACCTGCCATGAGCTCCAGAAAAAGTTTCATTTTTGCTCTCATGGCAAAAGTCTCTTTGGCCACCAGGCCGAGGCCCATGCAAGACTGCTTCATCTCCAGAATTTGCACCACAAGTGGATGCCCGCCAGCCACTAACAGCCAACCAGCCAGCCAAGAACCCACCCAGCCTGGTCCTTTCTGAGTAGGAGAGACACACCCACAGACCCAGATCAGGGCCCATAAGGAAAGAGCGTCAAGTTGGAAAGAGAGCCATTCTCTGATGAGACTGTGTCTCAACATTAAGTATAGTTCTGGCCACAAAGCATTCCTCAAACAGTTCTGTTCTGGGCGTTTGGGACCTCTTCCCTGCATCCATTTGAATGGCAGCATGAATCCCCAGGTTCACCATTAGCAAGTTGCATTAGGGCTTTAGAGCCAGCCAGTAGTGAATTTATCTCTTGATGGTATTGCATGTGATTTGACTGGAAGCACAGAGAGTTCTACGAAACAGTCTTAAGTTCCTCCATCAGTTCCCTGCTTGGGACTTTCCAGCCTAACCAGCAGACATCATCAGCACTAGCCATGGTGGTCTGAAGCAGGTTCAGTTTTGAGAGAACAAGCAGACACTGCAATCTTAGAAGGCTGGCACCGTTGTCACCAACACTTGGAGCGTTTGTGTCGCAGTGACTCCCCTGTCAGGCCAGTGAATGGGCAAACGCTCTCCACCTGTCCTGTGCAGTTTTAAAGATGAGCCGGCGGTCTCTGGATAATGCCAAAACTGGCCAGTCGATAATGACAACAGGCTGAGTCCGTACCTCTCAATAGTGTATTTGTTTACATACTGAGACAATGCAAAAGAAATAACTTCACATTGCTCTCTTAATCCTCCCCCAGTTTTAAAGTGTATTTTCTCCTTCCCTCCTGAAATAGCCTGAATTTCAGCAGGAAAAAAAGTATTATGTGTAAAATTGATTGTCCCTGCATCTGGGGTCTCTGAACTGATTTGATTTTAATTTAGAGTGTCAAGCAATTTTCCCAGCTTGGACATAATTGCTGGCCCTCTCTCTCTGTCTCTCCCACCTTCAGGCTACACTCTAGAAGGGAAGCTGAGCCAAGGATCCCTGGCCAATAGCTGGCTGGGCAGACTTCTGGAGTGTAATCCCACCTTGCTTAGCTCGGGAGACATGCTTTAATAATTTGCCATGCATGCTGACCTTCCCCATTTGACCATTTGCATAAATTTATGGTGGGCCCTCTTTGGAGGACACAAGAAAGAGACAACAGGGTGGAGTTCCCAATCCGTTATCCAGGAAAGGCCTTGGCTGACCAGCTGCCATTCTTCAGAGCCATGAGCAAGGAGTGGCCAGATGTCAGAAGGGATCCATGAAGGTTTCCACAATCAAAAACTTCTTTTTTCCCCTGCTCCTTCCTTTTTCAGTTAGTTTAATTTCTTTAAAACAAGCAAAACCTCTCAAGTCCAGTATAAAGGATTAACACAGCCCCTGGCTTCAAAGAAGGATATCAGCAGACTGGTGGTCTCACCAGCTTTGGTTCCCCACCCTGTCGGGAGCTGGGGGGTGGGGAACGGGGGCTGTGACACCCACCAATCACCTGAAACTGCCTTCTGCTTGGCTCTGAAATGCACGGTGTGATTCATTCTGTTTGGGCAGCACATGACCTTCTGGACTGGACTTTATAAGGACCGGCCGTCCATTGCATTTGCCTAGCCCTGAAGCAGTGCATGCTGGCTGGCCAAGGAGAAGGCTGTGTCCCAGAAACGTGCCAGGGACCACAGGGGTCTCCAGCCTTAGATTAAACCCAGTGGGGGCAGATAATATACAAAAGGAATGGTTGCAATTGCGTCGAGGGCTGGCCCTGCCCTTTGGGGACCCACCAAACCAGAAACTAGCTCTAGGGCTGGAACTTATCCCAGATATGCCAGCTGAGCTCATCTGGAAACTTCGTCGATAGTTGCTCTCTCTTGGTCATACTAAAATCCATTTTTCAGGACTTAGAGACCGAGGTGCCCTCTGAGGGGTGCCCCTTTCACAGTCTCAGGTTCTAGTTTTTTGCCTCAGGTCCGTGGCATCACTTAGGGCCAATGCAGAAATACCCTTGCCTCCAGCTACTTCTAGCTTCCAGGCTTCTGGGCCTTTTGTAGACCCACGGTGAGGCTGTTCTGCCCGTCACTGTCCCCCTCCCCACCACCACTTCCATTTCCCTGCCCTCATGGACTAATTCCGCTCTCAGACCAGCCCCATCAGACCACAGCTGGGCAGAGGCACCTGCAGACGGTGTGCCAGCCTAAGGCAGGCAGCTGTCTTGGCTCACCTAGAACCCTTGAGGGGAAAGGTGCCTGTGAGCTGTGGGTCCAGCTCTGCCGGTGAGGGCCTCAGCCTGCAGCAGGCCTTTGTGAAGGTTTCCAGAATAAGTTTCCCTAGCCTTCCCAAGTCAGCAGTCACCGTAGTTTATTCCCTCGAAGAGCAGGAGTCCCTCCCTTATCCACCCTAAAATTCCTCCAGCTTATTGTCTCTTGCTGGCCTCTGTGACACTTGCATGTCCCTGCCTTACTACCCTCCATTCCCAGGAGTCATTTCTTCAAACCCAAGATAATCAAGTGCACCAGGTGAACAAATTGCTTCTTTTTTTTGTAAACCACCTACCGATTTGTGTGGTGAACAAATTGTATTTTCCTGGACTAGATCAGATTTTCCTGAATCTGCATATGTAACCTGCCTTGCTAGGCTGTGTCTGTACCATGATCTCAAGAATAGTCAGGGGCATTTGCTTTACACTTTGCATTTGCCGTAAGTTACAGAGCCCTTTCTCTTTTCCATCCTCAGAGCAGTCTGTGAGTCAGATTAAATAAGGAAGGCACCACTCAGATTTTACAGACGAGGAGACTGGGGCTCAGGCTGGTGAGCAGCGTACAAGGAGGCACGCAGCCGGCGGGGTCCGGGCCAGGTCCCACTCAGAGCTTCTGACTCCAAGTCCAGTGTGCCCTTAGTCTACACCATAGCTGCCTCCCTCGAGGTACTTCCTGGATCAGGAGAGCCCAGAGGATCCTGGGGGACAGGGTGAGAGGTAAAGAGGAAACTGCCTCTGCCCGGATTAAACAGTTGCTCTGGTCCCTGCCCAGAGAAGATGATAGAGAAGTGACCTGCTCACCCAACTTGCCAGGCCACTTAACAGCCATAGCTTCTGGAACAGAAATACCAAGGTGTTTGCAAAGCATTGTCCTGTTCTGGAACTAGAGCCATTATAGCCAGTTGAGGATTCTCAGCATTACTTATTCACCCACACTTACTGAGAACCCTCTTCCATGCACGCACACATGCACACGCACACTGGCTGACAACAGGCAGGTACAGCTGCACATTAGGGGTGATGTCCCATTCGCTCTGCCTGACCTGATCTCGGCCTGTGGAACTGGTTCTCCTCCCTCAAAATGAGTCCCAGTGTCTGGGGAAAGGCCCCTCCATGAGGCCAGGTCATCGGGAATTGATGGCAGAGGGAGCGGCCTCTGGTTGGGAACTTGGCTTCAGAAGGTCGAGTGTGCATGCTTTCTCCCCCAGCCTCTCCTCTGGAGGACACAGCTTAGGGGAGACCAGATCCCCACAGGGCTCCCTTTTCCATGTAGCCAGCCGGCCTTTAGCCAGTAGTTACGCCAACTTCCCAGGGTAGAAAATTACCTTGTCCCAGTGCCTGCCCTCCACTAGACCTCGGGAACAACTACTGACAAGTTCATGTGAGAAGTGGCATCCCTGATTCTTTTCCTGAGCCACCAGCACCTGCTTTTTGTGTCTTCCCAAAGATGCATGGGTTCCCAGCTGGCTTGGTCAGGGTTGTTAGCGGGCTCTATGGAGCCCAGATGTGCCTCTCGTCCATGCCCCACATCTTGCAGGTTCACTGCCCAGGAGCCTAGAAGAGAGGGGACCGGGAGGACTGGGTGATTAGTGTCTGCAGACTGCGCCCTCTGGTGGAGACCCACCAGCCTGCTCTTTCACCCCTGGCTGGGAGATATCTGCAAGTTGTTTTTCAGCTGGGACTCAGGCATTGTGACCTGCAAGTTTAAAATAAAATGGGACTTGAAAGTTTAAAGCTTCATTCCAATGCAGTGCCTTCTCCGTGGTGATTTTAGTGTCATTTGATGGACGATGACCAGTGAGGAGGGGTGATACAGCCCTAAGAGCAGCTGTTTTTGGGGAGGGATTTCAGGCCAGCTTGTAGTCCCAGGTTTCCCTAGAATCTGAGCCAACATGTTTGCAAGACGTTGTCCTGAGTACACAAGAGTGGGAGGGGTTGCCAGGGATGGGCATAGTACCTCTTGTCTTCTAAGCCTACAGCAGGGCATCTCTGGACAACATCCTTCTGTGCACACGTTACATCTTGTCTCTGATGCTGCTTCTGCTGGATGGATTGGTCTCTAGGTGGCTCTCCCTGTTGGAAGGTACCGTGACCAAAACCTCCGTTCACCCCATCCCCTACACAGGCAGGCTGCCCAGGACCTTCCTGGATCTTCATTCAGCCCCAGGGAAAAGAAGGCAAAAGCTTTATCTTCTACCACCTTCCCACCCCCACCCCCACCCCCGACTCCTACCTCATCCTTTTCCTCTAAAACAGAACAGGACCATGAGTTACTTTATGTAGGAAGGGGGTTCCGCTGCCTGGGGAAACCAGGCACTGTCTGAGCTCTCTCTATTTTCCCAAGCCCAGAAGAAAAAGTATGTTAGACCAAGATAATAACCGCTTTTTGAATATCTCCGCTTGATATTTGCCTCCACGAGTGAAAAGGACCAAATGTTATCTGCAAGTTTAATCTTCTGTGTTCAAAACTCCCCATGCCAGCACATTCCCAAATAAGCTGTTCACTTGCTCTCAGCCTCTTTGTTGTTATTGTTGTTTTCTTTTTCTCTTTAACCCGCTCTTTCCTTTGGCCAATGTATTCCATTCTCGGCCACGGCTTCAAAGGGGTCTCACCTGGGGCTTCCTGCCCCAACGGGCACGCGGAGGTATAACCGCATCTGTCTGTGCGGAGTCAGGCGCCCAGCCCAGCTGCTTTGGTCTCCTTGTTTCTTCGTGTAATAGCTTCGGTCTCCCACCAGCCTGGCTTTCCCCTTGATGCATCATCCATCTCTTCTCATCCCAACGACAAGTGGGCAAAATCCACTTCTGGCTCTTCCAGCCTCCCCAGAAGGGGAGCCCCCAGCCACAGGCCTGCGAGCAGGGCAGAGGCCGAGGGTCGAGCTGGCCGATGCTCTTTCCTTCTGCCCTGGAAAGCAGCCGGTGGCGGGGCAGGGAGGGGGCAGCTGAGAGAGGTGGGAGGGAGAAATGACCGGGGCCGGGAGCTGCCCCCCCACCCGGGGCCAAGGAAGTGGAGCTCAGACTGCCTGTTTTTCCAAGTCCAGTTAGCATCGGCCTGAAATGGCCGGCCCCAGACTCATCTCCATGCTTAAAAATCAGAAAATTTGCTTTTATAAGTAAAATGTGTGCTTTTCCATTCTGGAAAAAAAAATAATGATTTAAGTTACCGAGGGAAAATAAAGACAAGACAAAATTCATGAGGTCGAGGGGTGCGGAGACAAGGGTGGGATTCAGGGGAGGCCGGGGTGGCAGCTGAAGGCGGCGTCTCCCTCCCCCTGGCTCCCCGCCCGCAGCCCCCGCCCTGGATCTGTGGGCACCAAGTCCCACCCTTCGATAGCAAGGGCGTCTTCTGAGCTTTCTTTTTCTCAGTCTGGATTTTGTGTTTGAGGACAGCTAACAGATAGCAAGCATTTAGGTCAGATATGCTTCAGCTATAAATTGGTTCAGTCGCCATGCCCTGGATTCATACTTCTTTTTTTGTGTTTTTTTTTAAACAAAAGGAAAAAAAAGTTTAAATCCCCCCTTCCTTCTACTGCAGGAGGTGAGTGTGTGGGTGTCCTGTAGCGTCATTGGCTTTCACCCCAGCTTTGACCCCAGCCTCCAGGTTTACCATCCCCACCCCATCCCCTGCTCTCCACCCCAAAAGGGACTCCTCTCCCGCCACCATTACTGTTATGTTGAGATGCCCAAACTTTCCATGACATATCCCATCCTCTGACCACCTCCAGTATTGACGACTCATGCGGGGATGTAAATGGTGGGGGGCGGGGGGAGTAGGGAGAGGGGAGGGGGATGGGTGGGGGGATGGAGAATGGAGATCTTTTTGGTCTTTTTTTAAAAAAAAAATTTTTTTTTTCATCAAATGGATCCAAAAAGCAAAAAAAGAAAAAGTGAAACAAACGAAAGAATCCAAAATCCCCTCCCCAGAGATTTTTTTTTTCCTGGACACAAATTGCTTTGTTTTCTGTCACGTTTTAATATCAATATTAACACAATGTGTAGTCTAAAACTAGTTCCTTTGTAGTTTGCATGGGATGTGAATGCTGTCTCCACGTGCCCAGACCTAGAAAAGACTGCATGAGCGTCAATTCAGATGTGAAAAAAATTCTCTCTCTCTCTCTCTCTTCCATATATCTCTCTATTTCTATTGTGATAATTTGGTGGGCAGTGAAGCACTTCCGGTTGGTTGCCGTAGTGTGTTGAATGATTGTTTTTTTCTTCTCTATATTTTTGGAGCTCCAAGCTTCTTAGTAGTAGCCTGGGCTGAATATTTTTGAGTCCCTGCTGATGTTCTCGCATGGCCTTGGTTGAGTGTTAGAAGTTGGGCCTCAGCTGTTTTTCTCGAGTGTTTGGCTTGTAATGACCGGTGCATGCCTGGCTTCTGGCCTCATACCCAGCTCTATTCTCTGCACACCAGTCCTGAATAGCTACAGTGCTCAACCGAATTTTGGCGCGCCCGCTTCCCCGGCAGGCTCCAACCCGGCGCGGCCCGGAGGCTTCCCGGGGGCCAACAGCCCAGGACCCGTCGCCGATCTCTACGGCCCTGCCAGCCAGGACTCCGCAGTGGGGAATTACATAAGCGCCGCCAGCCCACAGCCGGGCTCCGGCTTTGGCCACGGCATCGCTGTGAGTACCTCCCTCTCCCTGCCCTCCCGCCTCCTTCCTGACCAACCTTGCGGCCAGTGGGGAGGCTGGGCCAGGAAAGCCCAGGATTGGGGAGGCAGAGAAGGGTGGGTCCCCAGCAACAGCACGTCCATGAGTGGACTTGACATTTGTCACCCGGAGCTGAAGCTTAGCTCCTCGGTGTAGCTGTTTCCTGCCTCCTCGTGGGCCATGCAGAAGCAGCGTGGGCAGGCCAGGGTGCCAATCCCCTCTCCATCCCCTTCAGCCCCTGAGCCCGTATTCCTTTATACAGCCCTGGCTGCAAAAATGAGATGGCATGAGAATTGGCAGAAGGTGCCTGGCCCGTGCCTGGCACATAGTAGGTCTTCCCATGATCCTTGCTTTCTGGGGACTTTCTTGCTGTTTTTCTCAGATCTGGGCCCCCCACCCCCACCCCACCCCACCCCATGGTAGCCACCTTAGCCGACAGGGTGCCCAGCCTAATTTCCAGTGGCAATGTTGGTGTCTGGGAGACAGAGGGTGGGGTGCAAGCCCTCCCCGCCGCTGGCTTCCTTTGCTAATGTTTTTTCCAGTTTCCAGGTTCCAAGTAAGTTCCCACTTGAGTTCTTTAGCCATGGCCCCCTGAAGGCCAGATGCATTTGATATTTGTATTGCTCTGTGGTTCTATAATCTGACTAATCCAGGCAATGGAAATTTGCTTAACAGATTTGCATGCTGTTTTCAGATTGTATTGTTCTTCTCCCTCCTGGTGTGTGAGCATGAATGTGCCTGAGTCCATGCCCTCGCTGCCCCTTCCATTTTGGAAACAGAAAACCGGCCAACCTCTGTCCTGGCCTCACTCCACACTTTGGAGACAATTTTGAGCTCAGATGGAAGCGTCTGCTGTCCCAGGGCATGTCCCTGTCAGACTTCACTTCTGGGAGGCAGCAGAGGAGCCCTACCTTGGGGGCCACGCTGGGAGAACATACGTGTGCACAGTTGGGGGCACCAAGCAACCCGATTCCCGTCCATTGTAAGCCAGACACACACACACACACACTCACACTCACACACACACACTCCCCTCTCTCACATACACTCACACCTACATAGATACACAACTTCCTCGCTCACGCACCCATGCACTCACACACACACACACGCTCACATACATACTTACACAGTCTTGTACATTGCCAGCCCTGGCCTGTGCAAGCTGGGTCTTTGTTCAATTCCATACCCAAGCCAATATCACTTGAGTCAGTCACATCCCTGGGATCAGCTGTAGTACCAAGTCCAGAGTATTAGTATTCAGCTTATAGCTACCTCAACGTGAGGGACCGTCCATCACCACTTAGAACACAGCCATTTCCATTTTTGGCATTCAGAAACGCAGACCCTGTTTGTTCTTGAAAACCCCGTTCTTTGGACCTTTGTGCAGTCCTGGTTTTCTGAAATAACTACAAAACAGCATCAAATTTTGTCAGCACAGGATTTCCTTCTCCCAAGCGGAAGCTGTTGGAATTGTGGACAGAGACATCTGATATCTCTGCTCTCTGGGGTTCAGGGCCACAGTGCCCATCAGTTTGGGGCATGAACCTCCATTTCCCAAGATCTACCCACTCCCTCCGAATCTGGCTCTTGATTTGCCCCTGGTGGACAAACAGACTTAGGGCTGGAGCTGGGGGTGGGGAGTGGGGGGATGGGAGAGGCTGGAGGGGGTGGGGCTCGGGAGAATGGCAGCCTGGCCCCTGGGGCATTGTGTCTCAGAATCACATATTCATGCTGGCAACCACAGACTAGTCCTAGAGATAATTTCCTTTCCCAGAATATGACAATCTGTTCCCATGTATAGCGCACTGATGACCTTAACAATTGTGCAATTTTAGGGACCTTTGATTGCAACGGCCTTTACAAATGGATACCATTGAGCAGGTGCTTTCGTTGCCATCTCACTCTGAGGTATTACCGTGTCTGCCTTGTGTCTCCGCCCTGCCGGGCGTGTCCGTACATGTATGTGACCAGTCATACATTTAAGCGCACGCCCTTCTCTCATCACGTCCACATGTCTTCATCTCTCTCCCCTCTTTCTGGACCCCTTTTCGGGGGGATGGGGGGTAAACCTCCAATCTTTTAATCTCATCCTTTCCTCCAGCTTTAATCATGGCACACACACACATCCCTTTTTTTTACTCTCTTTTTTTTTCTTCCTTTAGTTCTTTTGATTCCTTTTCTTTATCTTCCCCACCCCTCATCTTTCTCTGTCTCGAAGTCACAAGTGTGGGAAACTGGAAGGAGATCTCGTGTCTCGTGCTATGCCCAAACCGGGGGTGGGGTGGGGGGGGGAGGTAGGAAAGCACTGGGCTTCCAACCCGCCTAGAAAAGGGGGGGCAAAGCCACCCCTCAATGTCCTGACAGCTGACCTTGTGGGTCTCCAGGCCCCTTCAGCTCCCCAGGGCTGGCTGATTGGCGCTCAGCCAATGGGGTTTGTACAGTCAAACAGTCGGACTACATCTTTTAGTGAAAAGAAAACATTTTTTGCCAATAACTACTGAGCAATTATCCAGATTATGGCACAAAAAGCAAATTAAATTAACGACATCACCTGTGTAACATGGATTTGGATCCCTGCCAGTTTCCTAACCTTTTAAACTGAGCTCAAGTTAATTAAACATTTTTAAATCTTTTTGATGGGGATATGGAGGGGGTTGGAGTGGAGGAGAAGGGAGGTTGGGGCAGTCAGCGAGGAAGCCTCTTACCACATTCTCATCTGAAAATGCATTTCTGTCATTCTTGGCAAGAACCCCAAGAATGAAAAGGGGTTTCTTCTTGTGTAAGCATCAAATGCACACCAGGTTCAGATGTTACCTGGGGGGTTGAAACGTGGGTCTGTCTTTTTGGAAGAGGGAAGGCTACAGCTGAGGCCTGGGAATGGGTCATTCTGTGCAACTCCCTGCTGGGACCCGAGAACTGGAGGAGGCTTCACTCTTGCAGTAGGGACATAGGAGGAGCAAAGCTAGGGATGAATTTGCCACTTTCGGTTTGCAGTTAATAGAATGGCTTCCTGACGGAGGGACACCTCTGCAGGCCCTGGAGTCAGCTGGGACTGTAGGGTGGGACCATTCAGGGAACCGAGCTGAATTGAGCTCCATCCATCTCTTTTGTATTTCTCTAATGTTGCTGCTAAAGAATCACAACAACTAACACAACTGCCTCTCTTAACCAAATAAACCACGTGTGTGAATTCTCCCCGCTCCTCACTGCCCTTTGTGCGCTGACCCAGCCATTGCTGGCTGGAGCCAGAAGCCACTAACAGTTTGAAGGAGAGCTACTCATTACTAATTAAGCTGGGTTTGGGGGCCCAGGGGAAATAAGATTCCTTTGAGAGCAAGCAGGGGAGCGGGATGTCCGAAAGCCTTTGGGAATTGAAGGTGACTCCGGACTTCATAGAGTCAGATGAAGTTGGAATTAAACAACTAGCAGATCCCTGGAAGGCCAGAGGCTGGGGCTGCCAGTGCTTCTCCCCTGGAAAAGGATGAGTGGCCCAGGGCTCTCCCACCACTCAGCCCCCACGCCCCTCCGGCACCACTGCGGCTGCTCCCCCTGTGGGAGGCCATTCCCAGCCCATCTTCCCTCATCCGCCTCCAGGACTCATCTCCAGAGAAGGATGAAGTAGCCAACCTGGTCCCCTCCAAAAGGGAATAAATGAGCTAGTTGAGCCTCGTGGCTGCACCTCAGCAGTTAAGGGGGACTGGTCAGACACCACCGTGTCCCCAGCAGAGGTGACCCTCTGGCATACAGTACCATCTGCAAAGAAAGGGCCCACAGTCCCCTAACTGTGATCTCAGCAGAGAGGCTGCTAGCTTGGCCATTTTCAAGATACTCGATAGCCAAATGTCGTCACTCTTCAAACTCTGATTGAAAAGTCTGAATAAATCTCAGCCTCGTGTAACACGTCTTCTTTCTCCTCCCACCCCCACCTTATGGTCTCCTGTGGAACCCCTGACCTTCCCCACCACGCAGAGCATACCTGGATGTCCAGGCAAGACTGGGCGAAGTTTCTGAGTGGCCCTTTGTTCAGGTGATGCCATCAGACCCGGCTCCCACCAGCCTCACTTCTCGTCCCAACCAGAGATGGCGCTACAGAGGGTCAGCTACATCTCATCATCTCACGAGTCTGCTGTAATATGCGACAACAGCTTTTAAATGTGTATATAACCCATGATTTTGGTTGGGTGGTTTTTGTTTTGTTTTTTTTCTCGATGGTTTCCCTTCCCCCCTCTCTTCCCCTTCTCCTTTAAAACCTCTTTGAATCACATTTGGTAGTGATTTTGACTTAGTCCAGTAGTCATATAGCTTTAAATCTAGTTAAAAGCTAACCATAGTATAATTGTTATATTAAGGAGTTATTTTTTTCTTAAAAAAAAAAACGATTTTTTTTTTTTGCTTGTTTTGATTCTGTTCTCACTTTTAAGGGATGCTGAGATGGGAATAATACTCTCAATATTTTGGTACCAGTTCTGAGACTGTATGAATTTTCAGGTGGAACTTGAGCACACACTGAATCGAAGTTAAGAAATGTGGAGTGGGAGGTGGACATAAACTTTCTATTTTGCGTTGTAGAAGAATTGAGATGTAGTCGGCTAATTAACAGACTCTATAGCAGTTCTTTTTTGTGATGTCTCTTTGTTAACCTAAGTATACCTATTTTCGGCAATAAGATAAGGACGACCATGTTTTGAGTGTCCTCCCTTTCTATAAGTGCTTTTTTTCTGTTGAAAGAGGTGATATTATAAGGTTTTTTGAAATTGCGAATTCTAAAAAAAAAAGAGAGATGTTGTAAATACAATTCCATTAACTACATAGAAACTATTAAGAAAGAGAGAATCAAAAATATTTTTGTGAGGGAGTCAGTCCCAGGCAGTTTGATGCTCTGTGCAAGGAAGAGGGGAAAGAAGGATGACACGGTCAGTTGCTGAGACGGGAGACCAGCCAGCTGCCAGGGCGACCCCAGGAGAAGGTACAACGCCGTCAGCTCCTTTTGTCTGTGTGCTAGACCTGAGCACTGTTAGTGTCATGCCAGCATATCAGCCTCTCGTCTGTGCACAGCTTCAAATGCTACCATCTAGGTAGGTTTTTATTTAAAATATGAAAAACCGCTTTTCCCAAGACGTTTTTTAAGAACAAAGCTACAATTTTAATATTTAAAACATATTTAAAGTTTCAAAGCACACCTGTTTGGCTTGGGTGGGAGGGGGTGGGGAACATTCTTTTTCAGTCTTAATTTTTAAATATTTGATCATTTTCTATCGTCCAGTCATTTCAGCACCTCCAAAGGTCCCCAGGACACTTTGTCTCTCTTCTCCCCGCCCCCACCTCTTGGGCCGTGGCGACGAGCGGATAAGCCTGCATTAATGAAACCTTTTCTCCATTCACTTTCTATTTACAAATTAGGAAAGCAACCTTTTGATTTATATATTTTTTTTAATACCTCAGTGCTGCAAGTATCACCGGAGAGGCTATGGAAGAATTTTTTTTTTTAATTTATTGTAGATGTAAGCAGAATTTTAAAAATAAAAAAAAGTATAAACATCACTGCACTGTGACCGGTAGGAAAAACTGACAGTTTCCTGTTTGCACATGTTTAACATTTGGCTGTTATAATATATGGTCCTCGGTTGGGGAAAGATACTTATGATGAAGGATATTTTTTAATTTAACTTTTTTTTTTAAATATTGGTAATAGGTCGGCAAACAGCAACTATAGAAGTACAACGCAATAGATGGCATTAAAACCTATTGTAGTGTGGATATATATTTTTTTCTTTTTTAAAATGTGATATTGACGTTTTATTAATATTTTTTAAATTGTTACGTTTATAAATTTGGTACTTAAGGCACAGCCAGTATGAGACACTGAATGCGACATTTATTATAAAGAGCTGCTGCACTCCTATTTTTATAAATTTTACTAACAAAGTAGACTAATGTAGACATTCACAGACATGGTAGGGCAAAAGCATCTTCAAACAAAAGGCTCCAAAATGCTAACTCGGAAAGAAAGAAAAAAAGCCTTTTTCAATTCTCATTAAAAAGCAAGAACATAAAAAGAAAAAAAAAAAACATGTAACATGTTCTTTGTTTTTCCAATAAAATGTTAGGCTGTTTGGAGAGGCTTTTTTTCTTTCTTTCTTTCTTTTTTTTTTTTCTTTCTTTCTTTTTTTTAATTTCTAAACAACCAGGTTAAGTAAAATGCTGAGCGCTTTTAAAAATATCAAAACTTGTCAAGTAATAATATAACAAAATAGAAGTTTTCTTTAAAAACAACAGCAACAAAGAAAATTAAAAAGAGACAGTAAATTCCCAGAAATTCAGTGTCTAGACTAGGGAATTTAATTACTATTAAGTCCCTGTTGGTGTTGTACTGCATCACCCTCCGTTCCTCTGCATCTCCCATCACCTCTTAGAAAACTCTGTTGATCATTGTCTGTTAATAATGTATAAAATGACTATCTTGTAAGTGTGCCGTCCTGGTACTAGTGTAGTGACTTTTTTTCTCCTCTTTCTTCTAGTACATATTGATAGGTATAACGTAATTAAGGTTAAAAAAAATTAGACATAGTTATTCAGATTTAGGACCAGTAAGGATAGAACTTTCTCTTATTTATGAAAAAAAAAAAAAAGCTAATAATTTGGGGGCAGTTTTTTTCCTTTAATTTTTTTTTTCAATTTTAAGTTTAATTTTCTTTTTGCTGATCTGATGTGGTTTCCACTAACCCAAGGTCTCACAATGTTAAAACGCCGGGCAGACTCTACGGTGTTTTGTAGATCCCCACTTCCCCCCCCCCAAACTGTGAAGGGGTGTGCCATACTACCTTAAATGCTAATGCTAGATATGCAAAACTGGATTTTTTTAATTTATTTTTTAAAAGAGGGAGGCATGGTATATTAAAATGATTTTACTAAGAGAAAAAAAAATATTTTTTTAAGAATGCTCAGAAGAAATCGATAATCTGTGTGAATATGTTTTAGATGTTTATATACCTTTTGAAGAGACCCAGTAGCCCATAGCACAAATCTCGTGGGAATCTGATATGTTTTCATGTGGCTACCTAGGTTAAGGTTCGCGTTAGTCCCCCACCCATCTAGAAGTCCATTTTGAATGATTTTTGTAAATTATTTTTAGCACTGTTGTTCAGCCTTCTCTTTGTTTCAGTTGAGCTCAGTGGTGATACCATGGGAGCCACTTTTCGCCTTCCCTGGGGGAGAAACCCTCTAGGCTGATGGCTTTTCCCCGGAATTATGAAACAGCCACCGGGTGACTTTCTGGCTTCCAGATCCATCTGCCTGGGACCCCCGAGTTCCTCTCCTCCCAAGCAGAGGAGAGCAAATCGCATTCGCTCCTTGACCCATTCCCAGTCCTTGTTGGGTGGGGAGCTGGGGGAGGTGGCCGAGCTCTTGGCATCCTCTGAGGAGCCTCTGTCACCGCGGTCGGTCGTGGCCTTCTCACACCCATGCGGGAAAACCAAGCAGCCCAGCGCCACCCCGGGCGCCCGTGGGCGTGATTCAGACGGAGGAGCCCCAGTGGCCTTTGCGTTTCTCTCCTTCATCTTAATTTGAACTCTTAGCTTGGACTTTAAGGTAGCATGGCTCTATTGCTGTCCATGTAACGTTTCACCACACAGCAATCCACAGCCAGTGAATGTTACACACATCTTGCTAGACTAGTATAAAAATCATCGGGTCATTGTTGGTTCTAACGACCTGAAAGGTGTTCGGTTTTTGTTTTCACTTTTGTTTTGTTCTTGTTTTTTGGTTTTGCTTTGTTTTGTTTTTATTTTTTTATTTTATTTTCCTTTGGGGAACGTGAAAAAAAATTTTTTTTTTTTGTTCCAAAGAGAGAAATAAAACCTATTTTTTTGATTTTTTAGTGCAAATGAGGGCTAGGGACTTAGCCTCCACCGCCACCATACTGCTTCACTCTGCCGTTCACTCACTGCAGCATAATCAAGAATAAAGCAATATAGTTTACTACATTTTTTTATTGAAGGTCAGCCATGCTTTCTGTATTATATTGCATATGAAATTGTTTACAAAAGAAACACTAACTCATACCTATCTTTATCAGTTGGAAGTGGCACGCAGGGACAGAGGGAAACTGGGGGGGAGGGGCGGGGTGGGACAGGGGAGATTTTTTCTTGAATGTGCTTCACAGGCCAGCCTGTCTTCCAAGGGGGGCAGCGGGCAGGGAAGAGGGATGGACTGCAGGCAAGCACATTGAAGAGAGACCCTCACCCTCACCCTCACCAGAAAACAAGCAGAAGTCAGCTCAGCCCCGTCCTGGGCACAGACACTACACAAGGAGACGCTGTAAGTTAAGCAATACTTTAATACTGTAATACGTTCGTTTTCGTTTTCTTTCCTTTAACCAAAACAATAATAATAATACATAAACTAAAACACATAAAAAGTATATATATATAAATAAAACCCACCCCTCTGGGGGAACAACCTTAATCTAAACACTTGGCTATCAAATAATGAGAATGTATTGTCTTGGACTAAACTTCATTTTCCAGGAGGCAGGGGGCCGGGGGGCGGGGGGTGGGGACTGAGAAAGTTCCAGGGCCTCCGGACAAGGCCCTCTGCTACTGTATTCTGTACATACTGTGCCATCCTGTGTGCACCCTGTGAGTGTCCTCTGAGTAGCGTGGGCTAGCCGATCTGTTCATGGCGTACTGTAAACTCGGAATTCCATATGTAATAGGATGCAAGTCTAAGCGTTTCATGTGGACATAAATGTATCGAAATAAAACCTTCCCTAGCACTGTGGCTGACCTCACCCTTACTTTTATACTTTAGTATGAAACTGATGAGAACTTTGGTAGTGAGTATTTTTTTTATATATATACATATATATGTATCTATCTATATATATATATATCTCAAGCATCTTTCAGGTCTTTGTGTGTGGCTTTCTTAAAGCCCTGTTGTAAAAAATTACTATGTGGATGGCAGTCTCTCACATCACAGATGTGGAAAGTATAATTTTATATTTGTATTTTCAAATAAATAAGTTTGTGAAAGGTTTCCATCCTCTACTGTGGTCCAGAAATCAATGTGTTTGTCTGACAAAAAAAAAATAAAATAAAATAAACTGTTTTGAACAGAGCTGTCTAGTGTCCTTTCACCTGCAGGGGAGGGGTGGAGTGGAGAGCTTTTGTTCCCGGGCTTGGCGGGGCTGGGGAGGTCACCCCACTACCTGCCTTCCTGCAGCCCTCAGCATGGGCGTTGGTCCCGGGGCCTCCATTGGTCGTGGAGTGTCTGGACAAGAGAACTTGAGATGGAGAAGCAGACCAAAGGGTGGGCGAATTTAACAGTGGAAGGCGTCTCGGTGGGCAGGGTATAAAACACCAAAATCCTGTGGCGTCGTGGGGCCCGGGTGGTGGGGATGTGCCAGGGCCCAGGGCCCTCCCGGCTGCTGGCCGCAGCAAGGAACCAACAGCTTGCAGGAGAGGGGTCTGAGCCTGGGACAGGGGCCCAAAAGCTGCACCAGGAGGCCCACCTCTGCCTGCAAGGAATTCAGTGTTTTGCCTTATGGCAGGAATTTTGTGGACTCACAAAATCTAAGGTGTAGAAATAGACCATCCACTATGTTCCCCATCTTCTATCAAATTATTGAGAGAAAACAGAAGAACTGAGGCACAGTTGGGTGAGGGCAAGTCCCATGACGTAGTGGAAACAGGAACAGCCAAGGCACAAGCTAAGCCAGTGGGATTCTTGAGCTTTTAAGCCTTGGAGATTAAGAGTCAAGCCAAGGGTTGGTAAGGGATTGAGTGTGGGACTGAGAGTGTCCTCCTAGCTGCTTCCTCAAGGCCCCAAAAGCCACAGTCCCTAGGACACGACCTTCTTAGCCTCTCCTCCAATTTCCTGCCACTTTCTCCTGCTACTCTAAGGACCCAGAGGAGGTGTAAGGTGCCCCTCCCTCTCTGGGGCTGGAGTCAGAACTGGTCCAGACCCACCTCTCGAGTGGCCAGCATCACCGGTCCCTGGTGTCTCCATGACACTGGTTGACAACAGGAGAGGAAAGCATAATCCCTGCTGTCCTGCAGAAATGAAGGACCAATGAAGGCTGATTTGAGAATTACCTCTACAAGAATTCTGAGGGAAGTGGGCCAAACAGAGCCCATCTTCGCCATCCTCCTCATCCTGACTGATCTGCTCCAAGGAAGGCGATGCCCAAACACAGTCCAGGAGCCTAAGGGGCAGCAGGGACATGGTGGCACCAGCTGCCGCATGAGTTCCACATGTGGCCTAGTTAGTCTTACGTGTCCCTGTGACTTCATTTGAATGCTCTTAGATGGGAGGTCATTTGCCTTCGGTCATTCAGCTGTTGAGTGGCAGAGTTATGATCTCGTGCCTAGGACCCCCTGCTGCCCCTGGGCTCAAATCCTGTGACAAGGGTGAGCGGTAGTGAGTGTGCCGGGAGGGAGGGAGGAGGAGGGGCTTGGGGAGGCTCCCCAAGCAAGAGCCCACCTGAGCCCACAAAAGGAGGTAGAAAAATATCAGTGTAGAGAAAACCGAACTTTCAGGGAGAAACACTGAAAAAAGCAATAAAAACCAAGTCATCAAAAACTAGGAAAAAGGGGTGCACGGGTGCTCCAGTGGTAGAATGCTCACCTTCCATGTGGGAGACCCGGGTTTGATTCCAGATACACACCCACCCCCCACCCCACACAAAAAAATACTGGGAAAAAGAAGAAACAACAATGTAAGATAAATAATGGGCAAAGTAGGGTGAGATTAAGCGAACCCATCATTGCTCTAAATATGAATGGTTTGAATTTTCTGTCATTCCAAAACAAACAGTCAAACAGTGTTTAGTGAAAAACCAAATGCAGTTATATAAAACAAAATGCAGTTATATGCTGTGTACAGAAGCAAAGTGATAAGGCTGGAGATAAGGGGTGGGCAAAAAATTTATAGGCAAATGTAAACAAAGAAGGGCAAGAAATGAGACGTCCGAATCTGATGGTGGAATTTAAGGTTAAAGGCATTCAGTAGGATATTACATTGTGATAAAGAAGCTCACTCTATTAAGAGGTTATAGTGGTGACAAGCCCTTGGCCCCAGTTACCAGAGCAACTAAACACTTAATCAGAAATCATTGGAAATACAAAGGGAACTTGATAAAAATCCAATTATAGAGATGTTAATAAACCTCTTTCAGAACTGCATATATTTACTAGACAAAAATAGAGGACAGGGGAATCAAATAATGTAATTAGCAAACTTGATCAAATGACTAATATATAGAATGTTTGAATAGAGAATGTACATTTTTTGGTGTATATTCAAGAAGCATACACAAAAGTGAATCCAGTACTTGGTACCCCACCCCCAGTTAAAAAACCCTCAATTATATAGAGAATTAGAAATTTTATATTTCACATTCCGTTGTCATACTCTAGTAATATTATAAAAATAATTAAAATACCCGTTACAATTACAGAATAGTTCAGCAACACAATTCTGTACACTCTTGGCTCAAAGAGGGAAATTAAAGTCACAAACCATTTAGAAACCCACAAAAAAGCACACCTTAGACCCAAACCCATAGAATATAGCAAAATTTGGACTTGGGAAAATGTGGCTCTAAATGCCTTTAATGGAGAAAAATTATGATTTTCAATGAAGGAACTGATTCATCTTATAATATCGAAAAGCAACTAAAAAAGCTAGAAAGAAGAAATTGATAGATTTCTGAAAGCAGTAAAATAGAAAACAAATCAGTCATAGAAAGGATAAATAGCTGCAAAGGCTGGATGTTTACAAAGACTAATAAAATATATAAACCCACCTTGCACCCTCCTCCCTCCCTGCCATCCCCTCTAGCGCCTCCTATTGGCAGAGGCTGACAGGAGTCCAGCTGGCACAGCCCATTGCGGTTTGCAGGGTCCAGCAGCAGCATCACAGAGATGCTTGGAAGCTTGGAAGGCCGAGAGTGGAGCTGAGGGAGGCGGTGATACCGGCGCAGCTCCCCAGTACGAACTCTCTCTCCATCCACAACCATGAATCAGATCATTCCAACATTTACTGAGCGCACATCATGTGCCAAAAGTCACATCAGCGCCCTAGACTACAATCTTGAATGTCGTCTTAAGGAATCTGGAATGTGATCAGTTGGGCGATTGGTGTTCTGGATTTGTATTAAAAGGTTATGTGATCAGCCGTCCTCTTTGCTCAGCCTACTCCTACTCATCTTTCTTCCTCAAACTCTCAGCTCCCCACACTCTCCCCACTTGTGCACTGCATGACTTCTGCTCATTTGTTGTGCATGCACAATTTAATAAGCAGCATATGTGCTTGGAGAGCATTCTACGGAGTCAGAGCTATCTCTGCAGCTGCGCTATGAGCGGGGAGTAGGAGCTACCCCCCAGTAAAAACAGGATTTAGGCCACAGCGAATCCCTAGGGGACAAGGTGAGGGTTCGAGCCCATCATTTCAGCGCCACCACTTTCCACCCACAACATACACATGTGCGCACACACACACACACACACATATACACAGGCTTTCTCACACATTAGCTCTGACTCACACCTACTCACTCTACATGCCACTCCTCTCACTCCCATACTTACATTCACCTAGTCACGCTCTCACTTCACTTCCATTCTCACTCACACGGTCACACTCTCAATCACTCACATTCGCTCATGTTCTCACACTCACCCTGACATTCACCCTTTCAGACTCACAGCCACTCACATGCTCAAATGCTCTCACTACGCTCGCTTTACTCACACTCAACTCTTGCTCTCACTCACGTTCATTGTTACTTTCACTTTCTCACATCCACTTTCTCAGTTTCACACACTTACTCTGCTCAGTCTCCTCTCTTTCCCCTCACAGTCACATATACTCTCTTACACTCTAGCTCTCACACTTACATTATCACTTCCACTCTCACTGCTGCCATCACACACTCTCACTTACTCAAAATCACACTCCCCCATCACTCATTCACTCTGTCACTTGCATTCCCTCCCTCACACTCACATACCCACACTCACTCACTCACTCTTCCTCCTTCACTTCCTCTCTCACACTCTCTCCTTTGGTTACACTTGCTCTCCCTCACACTTTCTGACTCGCTCATTCTCACACTCATCCGCATATACTCTCTTGGCAAAATTCTGCCTCCCACCTTCCTGTCATCTTGGAACTTTCATCCCCTCTCAGCAAACTGGTGGAAACTGGATCGGCTTTTTGGGCTCAGAACAAATATCCAGGGAGTTTTCTCTCTGCCCTCTTTCTCTCAGCAGGAGCAACTTTCCCTGCTCTTGGTTGTGTGGGGAAAAACGACAACTTAGAAGAAAACAGAACAAGTCAGACACAACCCATCCACTCTCAAGGATCCCTCCCACTCCGGTGCCCATTTCCCCTACCGCATGCTGTGGGACCCCAGGCTGCTCCAACCGGGAGCGCCAGCCGCCCAGTGGCTCCCGGCCCCACTCCCAGGTCTCAGCTACATGAGCCTCCGTTTGCTATTCCCAGAAACTCGGTCAGTCCTCCCTTTCTTTACCCCCACTCTCCTACGACTCCCAAAGCACCCACAATGATTGGTGCAGGTACCTTCCAACACTTCATTCCAACTTCAAAAGTGTCCTTCCCTGCTCCTTTTGCTTGTGCCTGGAGCCACAGCCTCCTCCTCAGGCTGAAGACAAATCCTCTTTCCCAGCCCAGCCTTCCTCACCCTCAGAGCCAGCCCAGTTTTGCTAACTCTTCAAGTTCAATGCAATGCAAGTGAGTTGGTCTTCTTGTGCCTGTCTGGATGCCTTTTTTTGCTTTAAGCTGATGCAGATCCCTCTGGAAATAATAGCAATTATCATTATCAGGCGTTTGCTATATGCTACACACTATGATAAGTAATGTATTTATATAACTGAGGTTTTGAGGAGTGATCAGAGAGGAAGCTCTACTAACAAATGAACTCAGCAAAAATACTGTATCAACAGATGAAAATCAGTTGTATTTCTATGCACTAGCAATGAATATTCCAAAAATGAAATTAAGTAAACTGTTCTATTCACAATAGTATCAAAAAGAATAAAACACTGGGAATAAATTTAAGCAAGAAGGTACAACATCTGTAGACCAAAAACTACAAAACATTAATGAAAGAAATTAAGACCTAAATAAATGGAAAGATATTCTATGCTCATGGATTAGGTGATTTAACATTGCCGAGATGGCAATAGTCCTCAAATTTATCTACAGATTCAATGCAATCCCTACCAAAATCCAACTGGTTTTCTTTCAGAAATAGACAAGCTAATCCTAAAATTCTTATGGAATTGCATGAAACCCCAAATAATCAACCAATCTTGAAAAAGAAGAACAAAGTTGGAGGACTCACGCTTCCCGATTTCAGAATTAACAAAGAAGTTGCAGTAATCAGTAGAGCGAGGTACTGACATAAGGATGATAAGGAGGGACCTATGCATCAATGGAACAGAACTGAGAATCGAGGAATAAACTCATACCTCTATATTCAGTTGATTTCCAGCAAGAGTGCCAAGACCATTGAATGGGAGGATAGTCTTTTCAAAAAACAGTGCTGGGACAACTGGATATCCGCATGCAAAAGAAATGAAGTTAGACTCTAACCTCATACCGCATACAAAAATTAACTTCAAAATGAATCAAAGACCTAACTGAAAGAACTAAAGCTACAAAACTCTTGGAAGAAAACATAGGGATAAATCTTCATCCTCTTGGATTTGACACCAACAGCATAAGCAACAAAAGGAAAAATAGAGAAATTGCACTTAATCAAAATTTAAAACTTAGGTACATTAAACAATACTACCAAGACAGTGAAAAGATAATCTACAGGCTGATAGAAAATATCTGCAAGTTTATATCTGATAAGGCCCTAGTATCCAGGCTATATAAAGTACTCTCACAACTCCAACGACAAAAAGACAAGCAACCCTCACTCCCCCAAAAGACACACATATGGTGTTGCATTAATCCTTTGAAGCCAGTGCTATCATTCACCCTTCATGGATAAGATTCAGGAAGGGTGTTTGACTTGCCCAAAGCCAACCCAAGTGGTATGCGGTAGAATTTGCATTTAAACCCAAGCTTGTCTGACTTGAGTGCTCCACAGCCCCCCGCCCCCACCCTCCCTGCCACACACTCATCTAACTGTTTTCCCCCCTTGTTTAATGCTGGCTTCCCTGCCGGGTCCTAAGCTCCCCGAGGACAGGGATTGCCCCGCTCACCGGCACCTGGAGTCTGATGTATTCTCAGTAAACACTGGCTGGCTGAATGGATGGATGAAGCGTTGAGTTTTCAAATTTTACCTTCTCCTCTTTTTTGAAAGTCTGGCTACTGTGCTGCCTCCAGTTTTCTAGGGCCTCTTCTTTTGCCTCATACTTCAAGCTCACACACTATATTTTAACAACCTGATTCAGGATCCTGGAATGTAATTTGTCTGAATGAGAAGACCAGAACTCACGCCGAACCCCTGGGTGTTCCCTTTTCAACTTCGTCTCTCTGCAGGGCCTCATTTCCCCCTTGCCAATATCCATGTAACACCTTTTAGCTCCAAGCTCATTCTCCTTAACTGAAAAGGAGATATGAAATAGAGGCAAGATGCTCTGCTCTCTCTGTCATCTGGTAACATTGCCCCAGCGGCAGGCTGAGCCTCTCTTTGACCTTTGTCTTGCTTTGAACACCCCTACAAAAAGCTTTTTGTCTCTTAAGTTCTTGGTATATTTTACGTGACTCTCCTCACTGGATGTATTAGTTAGGGTTCTCTAGAGAAACAGAATCAACAGGGAACACTTGTAAATAAAAAATTTATGAAAGTGTCTCACGTGACTGCAGGAATGCAGAGTCCAAAATCTGCAGGGCAGGCTGTGAAGCCAACGACTCCAATGGAGGGTTTGGACGAACTCCACAGGAGAGGCTTACCAGAAGAAGCAGGAATGCAACCTGTCTCCTCTGAATCCTCCTTAAAAGGCTTCCCGTGATTAGATTAAGCATCACTCGTTGCAGAAGACACTCCCCTTTGGTTGATTACAAATGGAATCAGCTGTGGATGCAGCTAACGTGATCATGATCTAATTCTATGAAATGTCCTCATTGTAACAGACAGGCCAGCACTTGCCCAACCAGATAAACAGGTACCACCACTTGGCCAAGTTGACACCTGTCCCTGACCATGACACTGGGCTTCAGCCATCTTGGGTTATGCTTACAGATCTGGGCTACCTTTTTAAATTCTCTCCTGGATTTGTGAGGCTCTTTCCATCATTTATAAATGCCCCTTATTTTATTTTAATCTCATGCATTTATTAGAATGGATAATACATTTATGTGTTTCAAAATTCAAAAAGTACAAGGAGGACAGTTTCCCTTCCACCCCATCCCCTTGCTACCCAGTTGTTCTCAGAGGCGGCTGTTCTTTTCACCTTCCCGAATAAATTTCCAGAGACATGTAAAGAATGTGGTATGGGTGTTTTTTATACACGTGAACTTGTTCAGCAGTCTTCACATTGGGACATTACTCATCTCTTCATGGTCATTTGGGATGGCCCTGTGAGAGGTGCATTTCCGTCTTGCAATAAGAAAAGCATGGCTGTATGATTTTTTGGGAATGTTTTGTCATCTGCCTCCCTCAAGTCTAATGGATGCTGCCTTGTTCTCAGCCTCCTTCATCTTGGTTGTCACTGACTGCACTATTATGGAGACGCTTTTCCATGTTTCTCATCATTTCCAATTAGCCAGTCAATTCTTTTTGGCGAGAATTAATTTCAGAGCGGCCTTTTCGCCCCTGGAGAGTACATTGTTGGGCAGGTCAAATGCAACTGTCGGAGAAGGTGCCTCTTTGAGGGTGTCCCTTGTCTGTCCACACCCTTGGCCAACCCTCTAAGGAAGATGCAGGCCTGGAAGCGCCCCTGGGTGGGGGAAGAAGGGACCAGCCAGCCCAGCTGTCCTGCTGCCCTGCCCTGCCCTCCCCTCAGTCCGGTCCCTGGTTAATTGCTGTGACATATCGATGGGCACTCTCGGAGGAAAGAGCAGGCGAGCCGGCCCGAAGTATCCCAGCTCAGCAATCATTGCTGATTAAAAACTAGTTACGAAGCAATGAAGATGGAATCCTGCATTAACATAATGACCCTGTCCATGGCCAAGCCCAGATAGATGGCAGTGATTATGAAAGCATTGCTCACAACTTCGGCAAACGTTAACGGCTGTTTGAGTTTCCGGGAGATTTACGAGGCAGTGACAGCATTTGGCTGGACGGAGCTCTCCCTCTTCCTTCCCAGATGTGCCTGTGCGCTGCGGGGCTCCCACCGACTCGTGGCCTCTTCTAAAGGCTCTAGCTCAGCCAGCTTTCTAGATGGGTCTAATCTGAATATGCTGGCTCGCGTGAAGTTGCAGTTTGTCATTTTGCCAGTTTTCAGAGAATCTGAATTAGCTCAGCTACACTTAACACCGAAACTATCCTGAACATAATTTAATCCTCCTTTAATGATTCAAAAGGTGCTTTGAGGTCTTGCTCTAATCAGAGCCCTGGTTGTGTGTATTGGAACTTGATATTGAAGAAGCATAAAAGTGCTCATAAAAGAATTAGGTGAAGGAAATTATGGAAAGCAATGTATGTGGATGTTTCTGTGAGGGAGCAGGTGTGACTGTGTGTGTGGGTGGGGGGGTGTGGTGTGATAACACTTAACGTGGCTTATGTTGACATCGGCCACATTCAATGAATGTTCCCGTCACAAAGTCAGCCTCTCGCAGGCTCCTGCCTGCCCCCCACCCCTACCCCAGAGAGCTTGGCCTTTGCCATCTTTTTTTTTTTTTTTCTAACAAGGACAGGCACCGGGAATCGAACCCGGGTCCTCTGGCATGGCAGGCAAGCATTCTTGCCTGCTGAGCCACCGTGGCCCACCCGGCCTTTGCCATCTTAGCTCAGTTGTGCAGATCTGGAGTGAGGCGAGAATTGTTCTGCCCAAGAATGGATCAAGAGACAACCACAGGATTCCCTTTAATAGATAAAGGCGAAATGGACAGATAGAAAAGGTGCAAGGGGAGGAGAAACAAGAGCCCCTGAAAGCCAGGTTTGGAAGGAGGAAGAAGAGAGCACTGGGAGGGGCTGCTGTGATGGTGAAGTGTGTGTGTCTGGGTGTGTGTGCATTTCAGGTGAGAATTAAATTGAATCTCCTTTAGTGTGCTTTTAAGCACTTCTAGGAAAGTTTAAATTTCCTCTCAATAATTTTTGACCGTAGATATATCTTTGAATGCCCCCTACCCACCCCCCATCCCCGTGTGGAAACAGGGGTAAGAGGCCTGGCCTTTTCAGGGCTTTGCAACAGTACAGTTTAGGGCTGATGCCCTCATCCAGGTCCCCCCAGAAGTGATGCCCAGTGGCAGGGCCAAGCAGATGGGGCTGGGCCAGCCTGGGAGTCAGCCTGAGAGCATCCATCCTCGGCCAGGCCTCTGCCCTGGACTCTCACACCCCGGCTGACCAGAGAAAATGAAAATGTTCGGTCACTGGGGTAGGAGGAGGACGAGGGGGCGATTCCTCCGGCCTGGGAATAAAAAGCGAATTGCTCTGAGTCATGGGGGCAGCTGCACTTTGCCCAGTTGGCATCCCCCTTCCCTTCCCAAGAGCCAGGCCTAGGAAGTGGAGCCGTGCCTCAGAGCTGGGGATGGAAGGCAAGCTGGTCCTGCGGCTGCAGTGCAGCCAGTACAGGGGCCTGGGGTCAGCAGATGACCAAAGACTCCATTGCCAAAGGCCCCTTGGCCCTGCTCCAGGGGAACACACACCAAAGGGAATTCCTCCTTTGGCCAGAGCCCAAATCTGACCCCTCCCATACCCCTGCCTGACCCACCCCTGGTCCTGGGGCCACAGAGTCCACCAGGCTGTGCTACAGATTGGGGTCTACCCTGGTGTCCTCCCACTGCTGACCTCTCACCTGGGCATACTCCACCAAGCTCCTCTCCCACCCTTCTCCATCTCTCAATAGCTCCAGAGTATGGGCGTTCTGCACGGCCAGTCTGACCTGAGCCCCCTCATACTCCTTATTAGCTCCCAGATGCACAAGAGGTTCTCAGTGTGAGCCTTCGGAAGTTCTGGGGAGCCTTTTGGTGGTCTCCACAATGGCAGATGCTGTCACTTAGTGGGCAGAGCCAGAGACATGGAGGCCGTGAGGTGGGGAGCAAACGCCTGTGAGGACCCCAGGTGGCCTTCCAGGGTCTCACACGATGTCTAAGTAAATTGATCTATAATTAGCTGAGCCTTTTGCCTGATTTTATTAGACAGTCAACTCCAAGTATTTTTTGCATAATTTTAATATACAGTAACTTTTGCTGGAGCACAACTATTGTATCAACAAAGAGCCGATCACAATTGTGTCTACTCAGAACTTTGCCAAGAGTTGTTCAGCATTTTGGAGACTTCAGCCACTGCCTTGGTAGCATCACGTTCACAGTGATCACACATGTAGGTGCCAGCGTCTGACCCCTTCGCCGTGTCCTCTAGTGCACTCTTTCCCAAATAGCCACATGTTGAAATACACATTATTTTATCATAAATTATGTTCCTCCTTCATATTATATACTGAGCATTATACTGAAGTTGTTGTTGCTTTTAAGTACATGTATTCCCAAGTTGCATTACTTGTGAATTTTCTCTGGGGCTAGTGAAGTGGCATTACAACACATTTTTATAGAAGGGGGTTATTGGGTCAGATTGAGCTGAGTAGCACAGGTTCATAGGCTACTGCCCAACCCCCTAGGATGGCTTCTTGACTCTGATGATCTGGCCTCTGCCTGCACCCCAGCCTCACTGCCTATACTTGCCACACACACCCCGGCCTGGCACTTTGGACTCCAGATGCTACAATCCAAACAGCACCATGGAAACACGGTGCAGCTCCACCCATCCATGCAGTTGTACATGCTGCTCCCGCCAACCATACTGGCCTCCCTGCCCCACGCTGTCTTGAGCTGTCACAGTCCCCCTCTGTCACAGTCTGCCTCTACACAACACCACGTCAGAAGGACAGATTGACATTCACCTGTCTGAATCACTCCCTGGGACCAGTTCTCACCTTGCACTCTGTAATTCCACTGCTGCCTCTCCCAGGAAAGCATATGGGAGAGCCAGTGAGTGACGGTGATGTTACCAGAAGATCTTGAGCATGTGACATGTATAATACATGTGATGGAGTAGGGTACTTGATGTCTCAGTAACAAATTGCTTTACATCTGAAGCTACACCTGAGAGTCACACCGGGTTAAAAACCTTGAGCCCAGATAGACTCCGGAGAAAGACACCTTCTCCTCCTTCCCTGGGCTCCTTCCCCAGCTGTCCGCCTCAGGAAGAGGTGATTGCGGCATTCTGTGTCCAGGCAGGATTCTGTCATCTCTTGGCATGGAAGGAAACCCATAGGCCAAATGTCCAATTTTCCGAGTTTAACAAGTCCACTAGAAACTTGCTTCTTTTAACTATCTATAAAGTTTACGTCAATCTGTGTTGGGTGAGAGAGTTTTAATAGCTTTTGAAGATTTCCGTGGAGTTGTGGTTGCCCACTTCTTGTTTGTTTGCTTCAGCATCATCACAGCAATAGATGGAAGTTGCTGGGGCAGAAAGAGGGGGCTGTGCTGAGGGAAGATGGCTTCAGGCCAGCACGCACGGCAGCTCAGGTGGTCAGGCCTGGAGAGGAAGGACAGTGAAGGGCAAAAACAGGTGGAGGCTGGGGGTCAGGTGGGTAGAAGTGGGAGAATGAGGGGGGAGGGGCGGTCTGAAGGCCCCAGAACCTAGCTACTTCCATCCCCATATTATCGACAGCCTCTTCCAATGTGAAACAGTTAGAATGGGCATAACCCAAATACCCCTAAAGAGTGGGAGAAAGATCAAAGGAGAAGGAAGAATTATAACAGAGAAGATAGAGTTTAACAAACGAGGAGGATTGCTGAATCATCATATTGATATTTCTTTTAGTCTCTGGTATCTTGGAATAACTAGAAGTAAAAACCTAAAATTGTGGAATTGTAATCCATACCAAACTCTGAAATCTGTTCTACAACTAACTGCGTGGTGTGCTTTCAAATTCATTGCTTTACATATATATATGTTATTTTTCACAATATAAAAAAAGAAAAAATGTCATTTCAACATATACTAAGTACAACTTTCGCCTTGGGTCTACTTCGGGACTGTATTCTCTCCTCTGATATGTAACAGGAGAAATTTGAAATTCAATGTAGCATTAACTTCAGAGACTAATGTTAATGCTCTTAATAGCAGCAAATCTTAGCAACTAAAACTCCTATTTTAATGGGAAAAATATAATATGTAAACTACAGTAAAATGGATTGTATTCATTAAAAAAAAAAAAATCCACCTAGCAAGACGAAAAGCCACTTCTCAGATGAGGTGGTTGCAAGCCCTTGCCAGAATTTTATTTTGGACTTGCTTATAAAGAAGCGATTCCCATGAATGCCAGCTCGGAGGTGCTTCCTGGTAGAGATATCTGCAGGGAAGGAAGGTGCCTAAACCACGGTAGGCCAGGTACAATGAAGGAGCGTGTGTTTACGTGTGTTTCCGGGCTGAGGAAGAGCCGGGGGCTAAACCTCAATTTCCCCAAGGAGCCGTAGAACACGCCGTGCCTCACAGCACCGCCCAGACCAGGTGTCGAGCAGTTTCCTTTCACAAGGAATTGCAGTGAAGACCACAGCGAAGACACGTGCACGGGCGTGGGGGTGTGCGTGGGTGGGAAGGGGTAAATTTGGCAATAGGACAAAGGAGAGTCTCAAGCACCACTGCTCCCGTCCTGGGCAAAGGAAATATTAACCAATAAACTCCAAGCGTAGCAGCCCATCCACAGGACACTGCGAGGTGGGGTGGGTGCTGGCGTCCAAGCCCATGGGGGTACTAGAATTCCCGACCTACCGCTAAGACCTTCCCTGTCGGGAGACGGGTGCCTCGGCCTATCTTGGTTGATGCAATTAAACATTTGCTCGTCTTGCTCCCTTTGTTCAGGTTGGAAACGGGCCAAGAAACCGTCTAGCTACGATCTGGCTTCCCAAGTGGGCCCTACGGTGTCCACAAGCTGCTGGCATCGCTGCTCGCTCCCCTGGGCGCAGTGAGAGAGTGCACAGAGCCCTCCTCAGCGTGATGAAGGAACTCCCAGGTAGAACCCTGCAGGCCCAGGACCAGAGTCGATTCTGATTCTGCGGGGCAATGACAGCAGCCGGAGAGCCCTGCCGGCCTCCCGCTGGGGAGCCCCCACCCTCCCTTCCCTTCTCACTGAGCACCCTGTCTCATCTGCCACTGCTGCGCCTCAGGCGGTGCTGCACATTGGAGGTTCCGAGTGTGATTCCCACCCAGCCTCAGGGGCCAGGACCACAGGGGGTGCATCTTCGTGATTCCAGCACCTGGAATCCTGCAAAAGCGCGGGCCGGCTGAGGACACATGGTAGGCACGAAATAAAAAAATTACAGAATGAAAGGACAAACAGACCATCCAGCCATTTTTAGCCCACTGTTGGAGGCTGAGTTCAGCCCACCCACTCTGAAGCATACCAAGCTTTCAGAAGTCTGTGACCCTTTCTGGTTTCTGCATTGTCATCAAGACTCCTGCACAGTGTGGCCTTCAGAGCCAGGCCCTCCTGGATCCAAAGCCTCCTGACCTTGGACAAGTCCCTTAACCTCCCTCTGTGCAGCCTCCGTTGCTGCCACCATGAAATGGGAATGAAGATGTTGAACTACCCTGGAGACAGAATAACTTTTTCTATGGGCCCTGCAGGCTTTAGTCCAAGGAAGAAGAGCCACTGAGAGGCAAATATTCTTAAGCTCTCCACTGAATAGTCCTGAGACACAAACTCCGCCTGCCCCCCCTCACCCTCACCTTTGCCCCCACTGCTACCTGGGAGAGGTTGAGCCATGCTTTGCCAAGAGTCAAAGGGGTCCTTTCTTTGCCTGCCTCCTCCCCCTCCCTCATCCCAGGAGCCTCCGAGGTGAGCAATCTCAGCCTGACAACTTCAGAGTCGGTCTTGCGGCCAGGGCAGGAGCTGGCCCCTCCACCTGGAGCAGGGGGCAGGATGTGCGCAGAGAAGCTCCTGCCCTGAGACCCTGCTCCTCCTCCCCTCCACCGCACAGCAGCTGGCTTCCAGGAGAACAGACAGCCCGACTCCAAGAGGGCAGGCCGACCGAGACCAAATTCTGTTGAGTGATCCATGGTGACAGAGGAGCCTCCAGGCCTGGGAAGCTCAGCAGGGGGCTGGGGCAGGACCAAGTTAACCCGTAGAGGGAAGGACAGTCTGGGGGACACTGACTGTAGCTGGCTCCTCGCTCTAATGGGCACTGTCAATGGCCTCATAACCCCCGGAACATGCCGAAGCTGCAAATTGTTGTCTTCCATTCTGCCCACTCAGGGCCTCCTTTTGCCCTGGCACACAGTAGCTTCTACCCCGGGGGGCCTGCCCACCTTTCCAGCCCTCCCATCTGACTACTCACAGTTCTCCAAACACACCATGCACAGCCAGGTCCCTGTCCCGTGACCTGTGTTGCTTCCTCTTCTGCAAGACCCATTCTCACCCTTGGCTGACTCCTCCTCGGCCTTCTCTGCTCGCTTCTGAGCCATGGACCCTGTGGAAGCCTTCTAGGACACCCCAGTGAGATGGATTGCCCCTCTCCTGTGCTCCCCCCAGCCCCAGTGCTTCCCTCTGCCATAGCACTGATCCCTCAGAAGGGGCCCACTTACCTGGCTGAGCGCTGAGCTCCTGGGGGCAGAAATGCCACGTGTCTCCTATTTCTGGATCTGGAGCTCTTAGTGCAAGAGCCTGCCAGAAACCAGGCACTCAACAAATACGTGTTGACTTGAACTGAATTTGGTGAACGATTCTCTAAACAGGGTTTAGAATTACCCTGTTACTCTGGTATTTATATATTTGTGAATCGTGCATATTCAGCTTGCTTTTTTTTATTGGTAATAACTTTGTTGAGATACAATTCATATATCATGCAATTCACCCAAAGTGTACAATGCATGGACTTTTAGTATATTCACAGTTATGCAACCATCACCACAATCAATTTTAGAACATTTCTGTCATCCCCCAAAAAGAAACCCCTTACCCTTTAGCAGAGTCACACACACACACACACACACACACACACACACACACACACACACACCGACCCTGTCCCCTCTTCCACCATCCCCTGGGAACCATTAATCTACTTTTTGTTTCTACCAATTTGCTGATTCTGGACATTTCATGTAAATGGAATCATATAATTGTGGTCTTTTGGGGCTGGTTTCTTTCACTTATAATAATTTCAAAGTTCATCTACATAGTAATAGACGATAATTCCTTTCTATAGCTGAATAATATACTGTTATATGAGTGGACTATGTTTTGTTCATTTATTTCTCAGTGGGCATCGAGGTTGTTTTCACTGCAGGACTGTCATAAGCATCTTGCTTCTTTTAATGCTAAAGATCATTTCATTTGTTCTATAGATTTTTTCAAGGCTGAGATTTTGCTGATTGAAACCCCATAGTGTCCTTCAGTATGTTCTTCCTTCTCCTTCAGAAGAAATTAGTAGTTAGATCCAGAGGTTTGATAAGATTCAGGTTCTGTTTGTTATATTCAGTATTCAGGCAAAAAGGCTTCACAGCGCCTGCTTTGTACTTCCGCCAGCTAGCACAGGATGTAGAGTTGTCATAACTTCACTAAACATTGCAAAATGATGTTATTCTATCTCTCATTCTTCATAGTAAAAGATATCTCTGGGCGGGCCACAGTGGCTCAGTGGCAGAGTTCTCACCTGCCATGCCGGAGACACAGGTTCGATTCCCAGTGCCTGCCCATGAGAAAAAAGAAGGTATTTCTCTTCAACCATTTATTTACCCTGTGATTCATAGAGGAAAGGCAAGAAAATGCTTGATTCTTTCCCTTAATTTGCCACCACACAAAATAATGTGTAGGTTTCCTTAACATCATCCAAGGGTGATCAATGAGTATGTTCTGTATTTCATTAAGAACTCAAATGAAACATATCAGTTGCTTCTACCCATTGCAGATATCATTTCTATTGATCAAATTGTCCCATCTTTGGCCAGTAGGAATATCTTCAAATTGGCCCTACCTAGTAGGGTCTAATGGCTCCTTTTGATGTGACAAGATGTTTCAAGCTCACCTTGTACATTTTGTGCCCCAAAACAGGAGTCAGTCATTTCTCCAAAAAACCTTTGTTTCCCATTTTTTAGGGTAATACAATATTTAGAGGCCATAATCTGGTCTCTAGTGGTGTTCTCTGCTACTGTGTTGCTTGTAGTTTCCAGATCTTTGCAACAGATAGAAAATGGAAAAAGCATGGACAGAGCTATAATATAACAGCATACCTCTGAGTTCATATTGATGCTTCCTATTCAAATTCAGGGTTACCAAACTCTTACTTAGACTCATCTGTCTTGCACTTGTATATCCTTTCTTCCATGCTGAACATCCAAGTTCTCAATGAAACCAAAATAATTACTCCCTTTCTACCTCACAACACACCCCCCATCTCACACCGATGGCACCAGCACAATCATTAATAATATGTATACTGATTAACTGGTTATGGTTTTTTTTCCAATCCTTTTTGTTAGAGTATATCCCACTTGGACTGATAATGGAATTAATTTGACTAATTCACTCAAAATGGGAGTGGTTATGTTGTCGTACAGATCGATACACAGATTTCTTTCCATCACAATTTAGATTGTGGTTTATGATTTTTATAGATTACTTTTTGATATTTAATTTTGTTTTTGTAATTCAAAGAATATTTATATAGTTCTAAGGTCACATCTACAAAACAAGGTTTCATAAAAGAAATCTTCAAACTCCCCCCATAGAGATTGTACATCTTGCATTTTCACTAGCCGTGTCCTCTTTTCCTACAATCTTGCCAACAGAATTTGTTGTCAAGGTTTTGAGTATATTTTTGGTAATGGAATAGAGTTTGAGCAACTCCTAAACATGCTCAGAGCAGTGTAGGCAACAAATTCTTGAGATTCTGTGATATCAATGCGCTGGCCAGTTCTCATTTATTCACATCAAGGAGTTCTATAATTAGCATGGAGGCTCCCTAGCGTAAGAAAGGCCCTAAAATAACAGTAATATAGAACTCTGACAGTAGTTGAAGAATAAGCGCTCTAGGCTAGGGTGGTGGCTCCATGGCCCCAGGGCCGTGGGCTCCTTCTATCCTATTACTCCACCACCCTCCACACATGGCTTCCATCCTGTGATCTAGCATGGCTGCCCCTGATTTTGCCATCACATCCTCAGACCAGGCAAGAAGGGGAAGAGGAGGCCAATTCTCTTTAAGGGCAGGGCCCATGTATTGCACGCGCAACTTCCACTCACTTCCCTTCAGCTATTTAGCTGCAGGAAAACAGGAAAGTACAGTATTTTTCTGGGAAGCACGTGCTCACCTAAAATTTGAGGGTGCCATTGCCAAAGGAAAAACTGGGGGTAGATATTGGGGGACCACTGGCTGTCTCTACTACATCCTCCAAATACTAAACCAAAACACAATTGAAACATTTCTACCAGCAAATTCTCCGTCCTGCTGATACTGTCTTAGGTTCAGGGTGAAATCAAATAGCCAACCAGGAATGCATGCAGACAGAATACAGGAAAGGAACCTACACTTAGTCTATAAAAAATGTGAATTTTTACATAGTCAAATCTAGCTTTTATAAATTCTGCCTTTGTTTCTTTGCTGAGGGAAGCACTTTCCCTTGAGTTGAGACACATGTTCATCTTTATTTTCTGCATATTTTTCATGTACATTTGTTTTCTTTTATACCTGAAATTTTTGTTGAATAGTTATCACTTAAGGACATAACTGCCAATCAGGACAATCAGACCCAGGACAGATGGTCATGTCTAGGGTGTCCATTTGACCAAAACGATCTGGAACAATTCCCAACCTTTGTCAATGTTAGCTGAGCACCCATGATAGGCCGGCTCTCGGTCAGGATCTCAGGTCATGAAGATGGAGAGGACATTGTCCCTGCTGGTGAGAAGTTCCGAGAAGGAGCCACACCTCAGGGGTGTCAGCACCATAGACTGTAATTAGTGCTGGGGTAGGCTCTGTAGAGTCGGGGACAGTTGTTGAGGGTAGAAGGATGGGGAGAGGGTATATGGGAAGCTTCACAAAGGAGGTGACAATTGGGTTGAATTAGGGAAGACAAGAAGATATTTTCCAGGTGACAAGTTGGGGAAGGATACGTGGAGGCAAGTTGTTTAACCTCTCTGAGCCTCAGTGTCTTCATTTAGAAAACACTAAAGAGCAAGAACCCCTTTCAAGAAGGAGATGCCAGCATCTGTGGTTAAATGACGCCTCCATCCGTCATCCCAAGGTAGGTAGGATTTCCAAGCCGCTCAAGGTTTCATGGGGAAAGGGTGCTGAGATGGAGCTGAGCAAAGGCCCCATACACCTGGGCAGGGGTGGGGGGCGTGAGGAGGCTGAGTGGCCCTGGGACTGGATTTGGTCGTCTTCACAGTCTCCACTCAGCCTTTTGCTGCAAAACTGGTTTTGAAGTGGAAGATCCGGGGGGCAGAGCCATGGAGGTCTTGTGATTAACTCACTTCATGACTTTGAGTAAGTCATTTCTCCTCATCAGAGAAATGATGCTTTTAGCTGCAGGACATCTGGAGCTTTTCCTGAGGCCTTGAGTCAGTTCAGAGGTGCAGAGAAAGGAAAAGGGACATATGCCTTTAAGGCTGTCATCCATGCCTTAATGAAGTCCACATGCCAGCTGTCGCCATGCCAGGTCCTCGGGCCAGCAGTTGCTGTGGTGTGTGGCCTCAGAAAGCATCTTGCTATAATAAGACGTGTTTGTTTGAATACGAAGGTCAGGGAGTTAAGTAGTTGGTATTCCAGTCATATAGAGTCATTTGCACAGTGTCACTAATAATTAAAGGGGGTTTTGACTAATCTAGTTGCTCTTCCTAAATATACTCAGCTCAAGAAACTCATCAAAGCAGCAAAGTAATCTTTGAGGTTATTAATCTCCTCTGCTTCACAGCTGGGGCAAATTTATTTGCTTGAATTAGCATGTAATAAACCTATAATAAAGCTGCCAGAGCCCCAGCTTGGTAGAGAGCCACTCTGTGTAATGGGTAGTCACATCTAGGAAATGTGCATCACCTCAGGCCTGGTGGGCTACGGGGCGGTCTTTAGAGACCACACAGAGAGGGGACCTCAAGGGATGAGGAACTCTGAGATGGAGCTGGGTAGACCACTGCAGACTGGCAGGTCCAGCTCCTTTATCTCTGCCCCTCCACATTGCAAAAGCAAGGAAACTGAGGCCCAGAGAAAGGAAGGGCATGTCTGAAATCACCACAGCCCCACCAAGACCTGTTTGCCTTCCCACTTCATTTTCCAAGGAAATGCTGCTCTTCCACCCTGTTGTATGAGCTCATCTGAACAGCTTAGGCCACGACCAGGAGAACTCAGTCTCACTGGCAATCACCCCTGAATACACTGAGAGCACCCAGGAGGGTTCTGAGTGTCTACTTCCTGAGGCCTGGGGTGGGGGGACCTTTCAGTCCAGGTAGACAGACAACCTCAGAAGGACACCTGGATGTCTCTGCTTCTCCCTCTTCTCTTTCCTTTGCTTCCCGCTGCCATCCCCTAGGACGTCAGCTCCACCTAGCTCTCTTTGGGGTTCAGCTATTCCTTGACTCCACTCTGGGGAGGCCCTGATGAATGGACCCAGCCTTAGAAGGGAACAGCTACAAAACAACAGCCTCTCTGATGCCAACATTGACCACCTTACATCACTTTACTTTAATGTATCATACCAGAAATAACCTACCCCATCCACTGAAGGTGGGAAAAAAGGAGGGTGGTGGTGATAGGCAACACCATTCTGCCACACCCAAAACTGAACTCCTTGTCTCCTCTTTCCCCCCACCCCATCATCCCCCAAACCTCATCCACCGTTCCCCATCTCCCATCTCAAAACCCCATCCCCTCATCTCCCATCACTCATCCTTCCATTATTTTATCCCCTCATCCCTTTACCCCTATCACCTTCTGTCCCCTGTTGCTTATCTCCCAATTCCCCATTCCCGTATTCCTCCTTCTTTCAGTATTTGGAAGAGCATGAAGGGAATGCAAGAGAATAGAGACTTTCTGAAGTTTTCTCAGTCCCAGGATTCTGAAACTTCTCTTCAGACATCTCTGGGACATTGACGTGTGTGAAATCCTTCTAGCAAAGTTCACACCCACAACGTTCTCAACACCACAGTTATTTCTCAAGCAACGGATAATAAAAATGCAATGAGTAATCATGGGTGTCTTGAAATTCTAAAAGTTGAAAGTCACAAAGCTAGGCCAAGTCCTTTATTTTGAAGGCCAGAGAGAAAAAGTAATTGGCCACCAAGCTCAGGACAACCACTAGAGTGCAGATGTCCTGATCCTGTCTCCAGGTCTCCTTCCACTATGTCAAATTGCCTTAGAGAGGGACATGTGGTGGGAGTCTCCTCCCTGCCAACCAACAACGGACCTTTGCCCTGGGACCTAGATGACTCTTCAGTTTTCCAAAGAATTTGCTTAAGACCCTCAGAAACCCTTCTTTCCATCTAATCTCCCCACCAGTCTTCATAAGCGACAATTTGGGAATACCCTACCTTGAAAATTTTGAGGCTGGCATGGCTAAGGGCAGCATGGCTTAGACCCCTGGTGGGGTAGAATTATACCAACCATGGGGCGGGGGCGGTATCTGGTGCTGGAAGGATGAACTGCAACTGTAGGTGCCTGTTCTAGTTTGCTAGCTGCCGGAATGCAACACACCAGAGACGGATTGGCTTTTAATAAAAGGGGATTTATTTTGTTGGTTCTTCAGAGGAAAGGCAGCTAACTTTCCACTGAGGCTCTTTTCTTACGTGGAAGGCACAGGATGGTCTCTGCTGGTCTTCTCTCCAGGCCCCTGGGTTCCAACAACTTTCCCCGGGGTGACTTCTTTCTGCATCTCCAAAGGCCCGGGCTGAGCTGCAAGTGCTGAGATGAGGAATGCTGAGCTGCTAGACTGTGCTACATTGCGTTCTCTCATTTAAGCACAAGCCAATTAAGTTAAACTTCACTCATTGCAGCAGACACGCCTCCTAGCTGACTGCGGATGTAATTAGCAACAGATGAGATTCACCTACCATTGGCTCATGTCCACAGCAACAGAACTAGGTGCTTTCACCTGGCCAAGTTGACAACTGAATCTAACTACCACAGTGCCATTGGAGGAAGTCCAGTCTAGAAGGCAGACTGTAACCCCAATGGTGGCAGACTATAACCCCAATGGTGGTCAGTGTCAGGAAAGCCCAATCTATTTGGGACCGGTTGCCTTGGCAGAGCTTTGCTCCGCACTCACACCCCACACTAGCTCAGTGCACATTATTCCCTTCGTCAGGGTGACTCAGCCGGGAAGGCTCTCTCTACCACCATTCACAATCCTATGATTCTACCCTGAAGCTGAGGAGCAAATAACATCAACCCTTTCTTAGAAGGTCCTCTCAATGGTGTCAGGCAAGACATTAAGAAGGTGTCAGTGATGTAGGAGTAGGAAACACAGAAAAGCTATAAACATAGGTATAAAGTCACTGTGGAAGAAGGCAGGGGCCAGAGGGACTTCCAATTATTTTTCATCTCCCCAAGCCTCCTCTGAAAACCTTAGGTAAGATTTTGGTGTGTTTTGTTTGTTTATATTTTTGTTTGTTTTACAAGGAAATTTGGGGAAATGAACAGGGAAAGAATGGACTCTGCCTTCATAAAACCTATCTAAACTGGTCTTAACGGAGGATCAAGTCAATCAGGCAAGGATGGAACAAGATTTAAATTGGGAAAGCTTGAGAGCATGTGTCCCTCAACCAGAGTTTCTAAGCTGTATTTGGGGCAGGGAAAATCCACCACTTGGAATGGCTGGTATAGGGGGACTGGTTGACAATGAGAAAGCAAAACAACTCCACCCTTATTTCAAGCCAGATGTCACTGGCATAGAGGAGGCATTTCAAATCCAAAAAGGTGAAGCAAACAAAGTTAAGAGAACATTGATCTGTTCCTGGAGTTCTAACCAAAGAAAGTAATGTGCGATGAAGAACAAGAGTGTGACAAAGATACTCATTTTAGTGTTGTTTAATGAAACCTTGTAAACCACTTAAAGGAGGACCCCAAGCAGAGCCTATTTAAGCAGTCTACAGAGCTCTATTCTGTGGACTTTTATGAAGTCACCAAAACCCCTCCAAACATGTCATCATGTTAAATGGGGGGAAAAAAACAGGACTCAGATTTGCTTGTGTAGTGTATTTGTTAAATGCTGCCAGAAATACAATACACCAGAAAAGAGTTGAGTTGGTTTTTATGAAGGGAATGTACTAAGTTACAAGTTTACAGTTCTAAGGCCATAAAAATATCCAAACTAAGGCATCCAGGGACAGATACCTTGACTCAAAAAAAGCCTATCTGGGAAGGCACGTGACTGGTGTCTGCTGGTCCTTTGTCTTCTGCTTTCAAACAGCTTCCCTGGAGACATTTTCTTTCTGCATGGCCAAATGTCTCTGTATATTGCATAAGAATAACCTCCAGCATACCATCTCGACTCAGATGCTAAAGCCACGGAAACTTTATTTTGTCTCATTTCCCTCTTCCCCCTTCTGGTCAACAAGACTTTCTCAATCCCATGATGCCAGGTCCCAGCTCCAACGTGGGAGTCTTGTCCCACATTGCCAGAAAGATTTACACCCCTGGGTGTCATGTCCCAAGTAGGGGAGAGGGCAGTGAGTTCACTTGCCAAGTTGGCTTAGACAGAGAGACCACATCTGAGCAACTAAAGAGGTTCCCCAGAGGGTAACTCTATAATTATAAGTAGGTGTATCTGCTTTCTTGAGTGAAAGTAATCTCTTGTTGGTGCCTTCTGTAAACTTGCAACTTAATAAATTCCCTTTTTAAAAGCAGTTCCAGGTGCATGGGTGGCTCAGTGGTAGAATGCTCACCTTCCATGAGGGAGACCCGGATTCGATTCTTGGACCACGCACCTAAAACAAGTTAAAAAGTAGTTCCATTTTTGGTATATTGTATTATGACAGCTTTAGCAAACCAAAGCAATGCACTTATAGCATTTACAGTTGACCCAAAGCCAGAGAGATAGGTAATAGAAAGGAAGACAGAAATAAGATTCAAAAATATCTTTGAATTTTTGAATTCAAAAATTGAAACAGTATTTCAAAGGTGAAAGAATGGACTGAAAACATGGGCTGATAAATGTAAATTCCTGCATTTAGATTTAAAAAAAAAAATGTTTCCTAAACATCAGACGTGACAAACGGTGTAAAAGCAAAAAGACAACTAGGTATGAGCCAGTGTTGGAAGAGAGAAAGTCAGAAAAAGGAAAGGAAGAAAGAACTATTATCTATTAAGTATGTCAGCAACTGTACTATTTCACATCATTTCTAGCAGATAGGTGCTACTGCCAATCCCAAATTGCAGATGAGGATGTTAGTAAGGGATTAAATGATACATATTAAGCTATTAAATGATTTGTATTGAACCCCTAGAGTTAGGCTACAATGGAGTGGAGTCAGAATTTGAGATTGGGTCTTACTGTCGCAAGGGCTAATGCTCTATCCTTCCCCTGCGCTGAAAGGTAAATCTTTCTTTTCTTTTTTCGTTTAGTTTTATGGTTGTGACTTGTACATAAGATTGGCCTTTTAAGCCATTTTTAAGTGTACAATTCAGCAGTATTAATTACATTTACAATGTTGTGCTACCATCACCACCATCCATTACCAAAACCTTCTCGTGGCCCCGAACAGAAACACTGTACAAGAGGTAAATTTTGATTAATTTAAGAAAATCACAGTGATTCTTTTCCCCTTACCAGTAATGGTTTTGGAATAGGCACATCTTCCAACCCTAACCAATGAGACTTGGGGGCAAGTATGCCGCAAGCTTCTGGAAATGTTTTCCTCTTTCTTATAAAGGAGCCCTAGAAAATAGCTGCCCCTGCTCCTCTTATGCCTCTAAATATTGTACCATTGGAGGTCTGGAGCTGTGGCAGCCTTCCAGGCACCTTGAGGAATCTGGCATTAAAGGGCCGGCAAATGAGAAGGAAATAGGGTGGAAAGATGGAAAGGTCCTGGGTTATGACTGTGTGAAAACATTGGATGAACCCAAACTGCCCTACTGTAGGATTCTCCTTTGGAGATATCCGTTTTCATGATTTTTCAAGCCCCCTCTGCTTAGGTCTCTTGTTAACATTCTACAGTGAGCCTTCTAAATGATACCCAAGGCCTAGTGAGCACCCTCTTCCAGCCCCGGCAAGACCACGTGTGGGGCTGACAAACTGGCATCAATCTGAGCCGAACCCATGCCCACTCCATCCCTCACTCACTTGGCATCTTGAGGAGATGTAGAAGGATTCGGGGAGTTTGCCTGGACACAAAATTGGCGGGGAAAGCAAACTGATAATGATCTTCAAATATTTGCAATTTAGAAGAGCAACTCAGTTTATCCTGCGATGCTCCAGGAAGCAGAACTAGAACCGGTAAGTAGAGTACTAGGAGGCAGATATTGGTTCAGTGGACTCTAAGCTGTCCTACAATGAAACAAGTGTCCTACGATGGAACATGCATCTCCATCTCTGGAGATGCCCAAACAGAGGAAGTAGCCATCAGACAGAGAGGTCAGAGAGAACTGTCCTTACTTGATGGCAGGTCAGACCAAGATTCTTTCAAATCCAAAGTTCTGAGCTTCTGTGTTATAAACTTGTGGCAGTACTAGACCCTTTCAGGAAAACAAAAGAGTAGACCAAGCCTCTCCTATTTCCTCTTTTCCAAACTAGAGTGAGCCACTGACACAGAGACACAGTGAACAGTCCTGGGCAGGGAAAGCAAGTGTCTAGTGAGAAAAAAAGAGCCGGTGTTCCATGGGAGGTCAGAGGTGGATGAGAGCCCTTCCGGAAGGCAAGGAGGAGAGGGCAGCATGGAGGAAGGAAATACAAGCTGGGCTTGATGAATGGACATGTGCCCTCCACTTCCACAGTGCACACATGCAGTTTTGCCTATGGGTCCTTTCAGCCCTGTAGTCTCAGACCCTTGCCTGTTCCCAGGATCAATGCTAGGCAGAAACAGGGGGGACTTGAGCAACTCCAACTCTAGAATCTAACACTCAGCACTGCCACCTGTGTTGCAGAATGAAGCTGACTTTGCACCCAGTTTGCTAGCAGGGCTTCAGGGGGGCGTCTGAGACACTTCCCTTTCTCAGCGCTCCAGCTCTTAAACCAGGTCTCTGAGTAACCTTTGTGAGGGACCGGCTACCTGCTGATGAATAGGCATTGATTCCACTCCCGACTTTCCTGTCCTAATCCACTTTTTTGGATAATAGAACCCACTTACTGGTCAAGGATGACCATGTGACCCAAACTTGGCCAATCAGAGCACCCAAACCTTCCTGCTGGGATTGGCTCAGGGATGAGCACAGGTGGCCCAAATCTAACCGGAGTCCTTTCCTAGAGCTGTTCTAGGTGGAGTTATGGGGAACGCTCCTGGCCTCTTGAATTATAGAAGAAGGGAAGTGGGAATCTGGGCCTGGTGGTGGCCACATGTCTTCAAACGGAAAGAAAGAAGCACTCAGACTCAAGGGCAAAGATAACAAAGAGATGGATAGAGAGAAAGAAGCCATGTCTGCACTGGGTTCTTGGAGTTGATGTTTCCTCAGAGTTGGAAACTGTTCCTGCATCTGCTAATAAATTTCCCTGTTTTCTCAAGCTGTTTGAGTGGGGTTTTTCTGTTGTAACTAAAGGTTCTGGCTGAAATCTCAGATTTTCCCATCACCACACAGCTGCTCTGACCCCACAGGCTGAGGGAAACTTCCATCAAAAGTCCCATCTCTGCCCTGGCTCCCTCTTCCCTGGCCCTGTGTTGGGGAGAAGGGGTAGAGATGGAGGGTGACCAACCCTGCATTTCAGTTCTGTCTTACTGAAATTCAGCAGGCAGTGGTGTGTCCAGGCCTCAGAGAAGACTACAGCACCTTGGGAGGAGTCTGAGTGTGAGCCAAAAAAGTTGGGAGAAGATGTGGGGTGGCAGGTGCATTCCACTCATCCATTAAACCAGTCACTGACTCACTATTCCATTCATTCACTCAACAACTATGAATTGAACTTCTACTATTACTCAATGTGCTTTTTGCAATGAGGTCAGCAAACATTCTCTTAGAAGGGCCAGATAGTAAATATCTTCAGCTCTGTGCGCCGTGTCGGGTGTCTGCAGCAACAGCTCAGCTCTGTTTTGTAGAGTGAAAGCAGCTAGAGATAGAGGAAAACAAATGGTGCCTGGGTGTGACTGTGTTCCAGTAAAACTTCATTTATCAAAATAGGTGGTGGGCCAGATTCGGGCTGTTGACCACGGTTTGCCAAGTCTTGACTTAGAACACACAATTGGAGAAGATGGTTAGAGAATGATTGAGCCTGGAATACCAGCCAGAAAAAAAAAAACAAAAACTTTATTGAACAGCTGCCGGGAGTCTCGGAAGATGTTTATATTGGGGAACAGTGAGATCCAGACAGGCTGTCAGAGGGGCTGGTTCAGCGTCCGTCTCCTTAGCCAGGCAATCAAGATTCCCTTGTTTATCTGGACGTCCACCGTGTGCAGAGGCTGTTCTAGGCACAGAGGACACAGGGATGGGCAGGGCAGGCAAGATGCCAGCCTTCGTAGGGCTTACATACCTTCCTCCAAGTTTGCAAAGTTCCTTGTCATCTTGCCCTGATCTACCTCCCCAGGCCTTTTGCCTCTGACTCCCCACCTAGTAAAACCCTTGGAGTTTCCAAGTGTTCTCTCCCACGCCCAGCCTCTTTACCTGCTGTGACCTTTTCCTGGAGCACCCTCACTAGCACCACCTCATCCTCCCACCGAAGTCCTCAGAGCCAGGCCCAGCAGCTCCCCACCTTCCCCCCCGGGGAGAGGTGGCCACTCCTCCTCCTGGATCCCCCAGCGCTTTGCACCCACCTCGGCTCAAGCACTTTTCAGGTGGCAAGGGAATTCTCTGCCCAATAGGACTGTGGGCTTCTCGAGGTGCTGCATCCCCAGCACCCAGCAGGGGCCTGACCCATCAAAGGGGCACCCTAAACCTGTGTCGAGTGAAGGAATGAGGGTAACTTTGGGAAAGGAGGGAAGACCTGCCAGAAGCAAAGAAGTATTGAGAGGTGGAAACACTGAAACCAGGGAGGAAAGCTGTCGTCTAGTTTTAGGGATCTAAATGCTTGAAGATACAAGAGATCTCATTTGCAGGCTTAAAACCGTCCAGCATTATTTGTTGGGCAGGAACAATAGCACGGTCACCAGGTCTCTGAAACACCAGGACGAGGCTCCTTTGTCTGATTAAGGGATGTCGGGAGTGATTGATGGGTTCCCGCCGGACAGCCCAAACCTCCCTCCTTCTGACAGCACGAGTGATAGGCGCGCGGAAGCTGACCCTGGCTGACACACTCATCTTAAAATATCTGTTTCCCTGCAGCCTAGATAAAATAGCTGTCGCACTAAAAGTAAGGGCTACGCTCGGGGGGACGCCGGCTTCTCTAAGGACTGGTGATGAAGGCGTCGGTGACGTCAGGGTTCAGCCGAAAGCCAAACAAAAAGGACCCCAAAGACACTGGGCCCTGGATGAGTTGTGTTCCAGGGAGCAGCTCAGCATCCAGTCTCTCAGGGCTGGGCCGGGAAGAACCACATGCCGTCATCAACATCGAGAAGCGCTTTTCGGCGTGTATCGGCACGTGGTGCTAGGTTCAGTTCTGATCAAAGAGAATAATGCCTAACGGCCCTTCCCCATGGGCCCCTGTGACATTCAAAGGAAGGCAACAACATCAGTCATTGTTATAGGCCTTACAAAGAGCTTTCAGCAGCAGCACCAAGTAGGTAGAGGAGGTATGAAAATTATTTCCACCTTAGGGGTGGAGAACCAAGGCTCAGGGAGGTTAAGTGTCTTGCCCAAGGCCACACAGCTAATAAGGGTCATTGCAGGAATCCAGCTCAGAGAGAGGGAGAGGTGGGGGCGGGGAGGGGGGTACAAATTGCTACTTAAAAGGGCCCTTGAAGAGTGTTCAATGAGGGATTCTTTGATGAACTGGGGGCAGGGTTAAGGGAACTGACAACAGATGGAAAAGCACCCTGAAGTTACCAGCAGTGGTGATCCCCTAGATGTCAAGGGGAAAGGGGAAAGAATTGTGTTAGAGGACCCACAGAACAGGAGCTGCCTGACGGGGGACGGCCTCAGAGAGAGAGGAACTCAGCCACTGCCAATCACCTCTCCCTCCCTCCCGGTCACCTGCCAGCGCCCCCCATCCACCAAACCCAGCCGGAAACCAGGGTCAGAGAAGTCAGAGTGAAGCGGTTTGCAGAAATCAGCTGGCTGGGGCTGAGAACAGGTGGAGGAGAGGGCTGAGTGGATGTGGAGGAGCAACTGGAGACAGTTCAACTACCCCGGACCCATGCCCAGTGCCCCACGCGAGCACGTTAAGTTCAGGAGAGGATCCCACAGAAGGGAAAGGAAGAGCTTCTGCCCTGTGCAGCCGCCGTGGTTTCATGGGGAGACCACAGATGCATTAATCAAGATAAAAACCTCAGCATATCCACACTGCTCAGGACGAGAGAGTGAGTGATGACCGAGGCTCGTGGCTGGCAGACGGCAAGGGGACCTTCTCGCTCCTGGTGTGAGCTGGGAATGCTGCCTCCCGGCCAGGGAGTAACCAGCAAGATGACAGCTGGCAGAGGCAGACCAGCGGGCAAAACCGCCTGGGAAAGAAGACGAGGGGAGGGGTCATGACCCATTAGCCTCAGAGGTTGGGAGGACAAAATCCTCTCTGCAAGGTGGAGCCTGGGATTGGAGGGAAGCAGGCGGCAGAGAAGCCCAGGCTGAGTGGGGGACACCCTGCCCTGCTCCCTTCCCCCCGGCTCAGGGCAGGCCTGTTTTTTTTCTGGGTCTTCTGTGTAGACCATAAATTGCCCTTTTCAGCCAATTTAATAGCCATCTCCCCCACTAGAAGCTGGGGTCATGTCTGTCTCGTCTGCCACTGTATCTCCAGGTCATAGCATGGGTCCCCAGTACATATTTGTTGAATGAGGGAGAATAAGACTCCAGAGGAAAGGAAACTCTGCTGGCGGGGAGGTGCCTTGAGAAAAAAAAAAGCAATCGCCAGCCGGACTCACCTGGAGGCAGGTCGGGCAAGGTCTGGCAGGTGGCCCCAGTGCGTAGGGACTTCTGGGGGGATTGAGAAGCCTCCGGTCTAGTGGTGCCCCCACCCCCGCAGGCATGCCCCAGAGCTGCAGGCAGACCTGAACCGGAGAGAGCAAACCCTTCCCCAGCTGCAGCCCTCATTGCCCATGGCCTGAGCCCCTGAGGGTGCCATCGCCCCCTTGACCTCTTGCTCCGGGCAGGTGGCCTCCTGGGGCCTCAACAGAAGGTCTTCAGGGGTCCCTGAGGGCTCCTCACAGCATTGCCGGTTTCTCGGGGGACTGGGCAGATGGGCTGAAGCCTAAGAACAAGGGGGGGACCCTGGCAGGTCAGTAGAGGTCACAAGAGATTGGGGTGGGGGAGGGGCACCTGCTCCTGCAGACAGAGCAACTTGGGATAAGGCCATGACAGACACACAGACGGAAAGCCCCGTGTTCTTGACTAGGAGGCCATCCCTCTCCAACTTGGGCTTCAGCTGAGGCTTTAATTATAGCTTGTCACTCACGTACCTTCCCCAGGAGATGGTGGAGCCGGATGGCTAAGGGAATGAAACTCTCACTTCAGACGGCTCATTCTGTCTGTCAAGAAATTTCAAACTCTCAAACAATAATATCTCAAATTGCTGAACGCGGTGGCTCCTGGGGGCTCGATGCGCCCCCCTCCCGGCATGGCCAGTGAGCTCATTACTGGGCCATCAGAAGTGGCCAGACCCCCTCGCGGGCAGAGAAACGCATCCCAGCAAGGACAAGCGACCGGCTCGAGGTCACCCAGCAGGGGGTTGGTGGGACAGGGCGCGCTGTGACACTGCTTCACTAGGGGCTCTTCCCTATCTGCTTAAAGATGTCACATAGGAAGGGACCCAATGAAACGTCCCCTGGGGGTCAGCTCTGAGCACGGGGTTAGCTCTGAGCACGGGGTGCTGGGCTGGGGAGGGGCCTTTGTGCCTGTCCCACCAGGCCGGCCCACTGCAGTGGTGGCACTAGGGAGGCGGGCGGGGGGCCCAGGCCTGGCTCCAGGCGGCTTGGCTGTCACACCCGGTCCTCTCTTTGGGCATCTTCCCAGGTGGGCCATCCAGAATATAGTAACGCTGGGCCCTTAAAGGATTTGGAACCGGATATCAGCTCCCTACCCCAGGGCAGAGGCCACCCACAGGAGTGTGGACGGGAAGTTTCAGCTGTAAGATGGCAGGGCAGGAGGAGCTGAGCTGGGGCTTCCAATGACGGGCTGGGCAGCCTGTAGTATGGGAGCGAGAGGACTTGATCCAACTCTTGTCCCCTATTTTGCTAGTTACAGGGTCTTCAGCAGGCCCCCCATCATCTAGGAGCGTCGGCTTCCTCCACCTGTCTCTGCCATCCTCAGCTCAACTGGACCAAAGGGACGATGGCGGTGACAGCCCCTTCTCAGGGGAGAGAAGGGGGTTGAGCCCAGGGACTCAAGGGCCTGGCGTGGTGTGCTGACTTCCTTTCCCAGGCTACAGGGGTCAAACCATAAGTTGTATTTATCTTTAAAGAGTGACTAGAGAGCGAACCACCAGCAGTGAGAAACGCTCCCACGCGTGCGAGTCCGCCGCACAGTCAGCACCCGGCGCGTGCCAGGAGTGAGGGCTCGGGGTGTTGTCACCTCCACCCGCTGCTCCGCGGGGCCCGGTCCGCCTAGGGGCGCCCGCCGGGTGCAGGTGCTGCCAGGTTTGATGGTCTCGCTCTTGCTCATCGCTCACCGTCACCTGGAAGGGAAGGTGCCGCAACCCCATTTTGCAGGCAAGCACACTGAGCGAGAGGACTTGATCCTCTTGCTGCGGGCCGGGCCGAGGCAAGGACTGGCCTCAGGTGGGCCAGGCTCCCAAGCCGAGCGGTGGTCCCCACAGCGACCTTTGCCACCGAGGCCTCCTCCTCACGCCGCGCCCCTCCCCCGCTCTGAAAGCACGCAGCCCCGCCCCTGGTCCCTCGGCACCCGGGGAAGGGGTTAAGCTCCCTCCCATTCAGGAAGGCCCTGGTAGCCCTTTCCTGCAGGGGCTGGTTACTGGGAAACGTGCTCAAAGGGTCCATGATAGTTTTATGAATCCAGCTCCTTCTGTTATCCCGATTGAAGTACAGAACGCCCCGGGCTGGCTGCTCTCCTTCACAGACCCATTTGTCATGGGAGCTGATGTAAAAAAGAAGAAAAGGAAAAAGAGCGCATGATGGCTTGATTGCATTTGTTTGAGGTGTGGAGAGGGGCTGCCACCTGTCTCTGCCATCCTCAGCTCAACTGGACCAAAGGGATTCTGACTCTTTGTCCCCTAAGCAAGAAAACCCCCAGGAACACCCGAGGATGCTGGAAGAAAGCGGGCAGGGTGGAGAGGGTGGGAAGCCTGTCCATCGAGCCTAGGGTCTTGGAACAGTGATGTGGCCGGGGGGAGGAGGTGAGAGATATGGGAGAGCCTTCCACTTTGGGTGCAATGCCCCAGCGGCTGCAGGTCAGGGGGCTCTGCCTTTGGGGTCATAGGCTAAGAAAGGAAGCAACTGTCTGTTTAATTTCTGAGCAAAACTCTCTCCCCTGCACCCTAGAAGAGAAGGGAGCAAACCCCAGGAACCTGAGGGTGGAATAGGCGAGCAGAGCCTTAGGAGTCCACCTGCCCCACCCAGCAAGGTGGTCCCCACATGGAAGTCAAGGGAGGACAGCCCCGTCCCCCACCCCACCGTGTGACTCACAGCCGAGGACTGTGGAGGCACAGCTCGGAGCCTGAGCAGAGCACCCCGAGGCTCACGCCCCTTGCAGGGAGGAGGGGAGGCTGACCCCGTTCCTCAGTCCCCGGGAGCGCCCCGGCATCCCAGACAGGCGAGCCTCACCCCTTCTTCGACAGACCCAGAGGGAATTTCCTGGGCGGCTGCTGCCTCAGTGGCACAGCCAAGACTCAGACCGCCTCTTGACTCGACAGAGAGGTGGCAGGAGGCGTGGTAAGTGTCAGCTGCTGTCCTCCATCGCCAGAATCGGGAGGAAAAGGCCATCACCCCCGGCGCCGGGGTCCCACGTGTCCTTGCCTCCATCCTCGCTGCTTTGGTGGGCGTGGGGGGGATAGGGCGGCTGCGGGGAAGGAAGGAGGGAGGAGAGGGCAGGAGGAGGGTGGCTGTGCCTAGGGACTCATGGGGCAGCGGGGGTGGAAGACCAGGCTTGTTTACACACAGCCCAGCTTTCCATAGTCTACTTGTAGGCTGGGGGAAAGGCCCATTGAGACCCCACGTTGTTTTCCCAGGTTTCCCAAGGGGCAGGGTCCGGAAGGTCTGAACAAAGCTCAATGTTCTTCTGTCTTGGGCAGGAGGCAAGAAAGATGTCCTCTGGTTCTTCCCGGCAGGGCCCCACGGCGCCCAGCAGCCCAGGCATACGCCGTCCCCCAAGCCCTTCCCATAACCCGGCAGAGACACCTGGGAGAGGGTATGGCCCGCCCAGAGAGAGAGAATGCACTTTGGGAGAAGCATCAGCCTCAGCTTACCGTCCCAAGGCGGGAAACGTACAGCCCTTCTCATAAGTTTAATGGAAGGCCTATGGTGCGTCAGATCCAGGGATGCTAGGATCAGTATAACCTGGAAACTTCTTTCACGGGGCTGACAGTCCAGGGGGAAACAGACTCACAGAGAGGCGATTGCAATGCCGTGTTTAAAAGGCCAAGCTGCAGGTGAGCAAAGGGACTCAGGAAGTACAGAGAGCAGAGGGGATGCGACAGCCTCCTGCAAGAGGCTGGGAGAATGGGGAACAGTTAGGGTCTATGGGAAGAGACCTGAGGGAGGAGACAGGGGAGGTGGATCAGGAAGGGGGAGCAGCAGGGATTAAAGCATGGGGTGGGAAGATGGAAGCAGCATGGTGTGCTTCGGGGGCTGGAGGAGCTCGGGGTTGTTCAGCTGAGCAGGTGAGACCAGGAAGGGCAGACAGCAAGGCAGGCGGTGGAGGTGGGCAGGGCCCAGGCTGCAGCACAAAGACGAGCTTTCTGGGCAATGGGCAGTGGTGACAGGTCCTGGGATACCCACTGGGTCAGCCCTCTGTGGTCCCCCCAGAAACCTTCCTTTTCGGTGGTTCTGTTCCTTTCCCCACCATGCATTGCCAGAGGGCCCTGCAGTGGGTTGAATAGTGGCCCCAAAAGCTATGCCCATGACGTAATCCTCAGAACCTGTCATTGTTACCTAATGTGGTAAAAGATTTAGTGTGACCTCATTTGGGAAAAAGGTCTTTGCAGATGTTATCGAAGATCTTGAGATGAGAAGATCACCCTGGGTTATCCAGGTCAGCCTCAATCCACTGACAAGTGAGAGAGAGGTAGAGAGAGACCCCACACAGACAGAGGATAGGACATGTGGTTGTATGGAGAAGTCCAGGCTGAGGCAGAGGCAGAGACCGGAGTGGTGCACCCACGAGCTAAGGGGCTCCTGGAGGCACCAGAAGCTGGAGGAGGTGAGGAAGGAGTTCCCCCTTTAGAGGGGGCCTTTAGAGGGAGCACAGCCCTGCTAATGTGTGATTTCAGACTTCTGACCCCCAGAACTGAGAGAATAATTTATGTTGTTTCATGCCACCAAGTTTGTGGCAATTTGTGAGTGCAGCCCTAGGAACCTAAGATGGGCCCCAAGGCTTGGAGCTGTCGTGTGGACCTGTCAGTGTCCTCTTCAGGCCCAGGAAGCTGTGCTCAACCAGCTCTTCTTTCTCCAGCTACTGCCCCCAGCCAGACCAGCTCCATAGACATCTCCTCTCTTGAGGACACCGCTCCCAGCGAATGGATGGATCCATAGCTGGCATCTCCTCCAAGTATCCTTTTGGATCAGAGAGATATCTGGGCAGGGCATTGTCAAGAGTGAGACTGAAAAAAGCATGGAGAATGCCCACCAGGAGTTTCATGGGATTGACCATTTTAAGCCAATATTTGTCTACACCCAAGGCTCCTGACCTGGACTGAGACACTACAATCTTTGGAGTTGCTCTCTCCAAATACCAATGTCTGGGCCATCCACAGCCCACTTAAATGGGTTCTCAGAGTGAGACCCAGGCATAGGTATTTTCAAAAGCTTCCCAGGTGATTCCAAAGGATAGCCAGGGTTGAGAACCACCAGTCTACACTGGCCAATTCAGATTCCACTTTTCTTGTGCTCCCTCCATTTCCCTCAACTCACAACTATATCTTCCTTGGCTCTCTCCTCCTTCCCACTTCTCCCATCCTTCCTTCTCCAAGACTGACTGACTGCCCTGCTTAGCTTTTTGGATCTCATCCCCTCCTACACCTGTGAAACCAGACACCAAAGAATAATGTTGAAAACAATAGTCATAATAATAGTAGCAGCTACTATTTGAGTACTTAATAAATGTGCCCACAGGCCTGTGGGCACATTTAGGCTGGGCCCCCAGAACAACCCTTTACTGTAGGTACTAACCTTATTCCGGTATTAAAGATGAGGAAACAGAGATCAAAGGAAGTTAAGCAGAAGCCCATCACTGCTGAGTGGTTCCTCTGCCAGCAAAGCCAGTCCTTAGCTGTCACGGAGCCCACCTCCACCACCACTTTGCACGTGTCGTGACTTCGATGTCTGTGACCTTGCACTTCCCTAGCAGGTGGACCCATCGGTGCTCCTGGCCTTCACATCCCACATCCCAAGTTGGTCTGTAGGTCCCAGAGCAGACATAGGTCGCTCTGTCCTCTGAGTCTCCACAGAGCCTCCCTAGGTGGACGCTAATGGCAGGGGAGACTTGGGTCTCCAGAATTCTGGAGTGGCTTCGTCAAAGGCTGTTCACCTGTTTGTGGTCCACACCACACTGAAGGGCAGCACTTATATCTTCTGTAGGAGGAGAAAAGGATTATCTGATTGATGTAAGCTGAGTTTCTAAAGTTACTGTAAGTTGTCCCATTATACTCAGCGGATGCCAAAAGCATGCACCTGTTACTACAATTGCTTCACCCCCACTGCCTTCTCTGTGCCTGCTGGAGCGTCATGCCATGAAGATGATCCTAAAGATGACTTCAGATGTCTGCCCTGGTTAGAATGAGAGGGAGGGAGGGATGGGTGGGTGTGGGGTGGAGTTTATGGCGGATGGTGTGTGCTGCGGAGCATGGCGTGGCGTGATGCATGGGTGCAGTGTATGGGGTGGTAGGAATGTAAAGTACATGCGTAGGGAATGGTGTAGCTGCGTGAGTGGAAGGGGTGTATCTTGTAGGTGGTACATGGATAGGGGTAATTTGTGTGCAATGTATTGAAATGTGGGTACTTTATGTGTGAGATTTTTGGGTGATGTGATATGCAAGCTGGGCAGCTCTGACGAGAGCCAGGCTGATCTTGACACTGAGCTCGCTCATTCATCTGCCATCAGCTGGCAGACCAGTTAGGGACCGGCTGGTTTATTCCCAGCCTTGGCTGGAGCAAGCTGGCTCTGCGCCACATGGTCTCTCACCGTCCAGGCTATTCTCATGGTGGTGCTTTATGTCCAAAAGAGGGAGTGGAAACATACAAGGGCTTTTTTCAAGCCTCTGCATGTGTTAAGTTTGCTGCTGTCCCATTGGCCAGAGTCATTTAGCCAAGCCCGGAGGCTGAATGGAAGAGAGCTATAAAGTTTCGGGGCAAATGGCAAAGATACAGGGAGGCAAGTAATTAGGTCTGCCAAAGTAGTCAATTGGCCACATCGTCCAGCCTCAATTTTCCCTTTTCGTTTTTTTTATTGAAATGAAATTCACATACAAAATTAACCATTTTAAACTGAGCAATTCAGAGGCATTTAGAGCCTTCCAATGCTGTGCAGCCGCTACCCTTGTCCAGTTCCAAACATTTCCTTTGCCCCCAAATAAAACCCCGTACCTATTAAACACTGACTTCCCTTTCTTCCCTCTCCTAGCCCTGATAAGTACTAATATGTTTTCTGTCCTATGGATTTATTTATTCTGGGCATTTCATATAAATGGAGTCACGCAGTGACCTTTTGTGACTGCCTTCTTTCCCTCAGCAGTACTGTTTCCGAGGCCCACCCGTGGGACAGCGCGCACCGGCACTCCACCCCTTTTTATGGCTGAATAAGAGCCCATTGGACGGATAGACCACGTTTTGTTTATCCGTTCATCCATCGATGGACATTTAGGGTGTGTCCACCTTTTGGCTATTGTAATTGGTGCTGATATGACCATTTGTGTACAAGCATTTGTTTGAATCCCTGTTTTCAGCTCTTTGGGGTATTTGCCTAGAAGCAGGTTTGCTGGGTCATGCGGCCATTTTATGTTTACCTTTTAGAGGAACCCAGTTCCATTATGTTTAAAATATAAATAATGAAATTACTTTGCAGGGATGCCAGAGGACTTAGAGGGAGTGCATGTAAAGTGTGATCATAAAGCACAACCTCCATAAATGGTTTCTCTAACTATTCTTCCTTCTTTAATTCAATAAACATTTATTGAGCCCAGGATCAGGAATTATATGAGGTGCTTCATAGATATATGGGCATATAAGATATAAAATATCTATTAAAACATATGCCTATATTTTATAGAGCCATATAAATATATCCCTAGGGTCCCTTCAGGTACGGGCTTACAACATTCCATCCTTGCTTCTTTCCTGGTGTGTCCTTCACAAACAGAAGACAAAAGGCTCTCTCTCTCCCTCCCTCCCTTAACTGATTCCCCAGAAGGCGGCTGGCTTCACTGCCCCCCACCTGAATCGGTTCAGACCACCTATTTCAGATCTGTCGGCTCTTATAAATGTAGCCACACACCAGCAAAGTGAGATAAAATGGCAATGTGATTAGTGTGTGTGTGTGAGTGTGAATGCTTATGGGTCCCTGTCTCGTTCCTTTTGTAAAGATTAATACATCAGAGCAAGCACTTATGAAAGGAAGAATAAAAAAACAACAACCGGGTCCAATTTTCCAGACATTCAATAACCAAATGTCACCCGCACGGTAAGCAATAAAATAAAAATATATGCTTAGTAGAGGCAATATAAATATGATGTATATTTTGAAGTTGGATAACAGAACAGTGGCATAAAAATTATACCCACTGGCAAATTCAAGAGAGGAGACCTTTGAAAACGTGGCATTCCTTTGGGCTGCCATTCCTAAAATATCGCAGTGTCTAGTGCAGTAAAACAGGTTGGTTTCCATCTGACAGGAGCACTCGTTGTAATGAAAACACGAAAAGTCTTGCCAGCATTCCCGCATCAGGGCGGCACCTTATGCCCCCTCCAGCAACCCCACCTCCTCGCTCCTAAGAGCCCTCCCCCCAGTCTGCCAGCTCCATTCCTTTGTCTGTCATAATAATCCCTTTTAAAAATCCTTCAAGACATTATTCCATTTGCCCTTTGCAAGCTAAAGCCCTAAAGCTGGGAAAACAAGTGTCATTATTGCCGTTTTACAGATGAAGAAGAAGAGGCCACAAAAGTAGTATTAGACCTAAGACTGGAAATCCACCCACCTGCCACTCTACCCCAGAAAAGGGGAAATCCTTTCTGCCCTAGAAATTATCGCTTGCTGCTCACAGGGGCATGAAAAAAAAAAAGAAGGATTTTAATCAAAACAAAACACCCCTCTGTTGTCCAGCAAAAGTCTAGATTCCCTGTAACTATCTGCTTAAGGAATACAATAGAATTTTTTTTGCATCAGCCAAACAAAAGCATAAATTGAAAGATTAATTTGGGGATTTAATGTAAACATCAAAATATATCAGGAATAGATGCTGCCCCTATCTTGAAACACACACCTTTTGCAACTCTTAGGTACTGTGATTCTAATGAGAAAAAGCAGAAATGGAGGTCCAAGAGTTCGAGTAGTTTGTCTCAGGCCTCGAAATGAGAGTTCTAAAATTGAAATGCGTGCTGTTGGTAGAGAAAGTGCAACCAGCTGTGTGTCTTTAGGCAAATTGCTTGACCTCCCTGAGTTTTAATTTCCTCATGATAAAGGGAGTAGAAATAGATGATGTCTAAGCTGCTTTCCAGCTTTGAAATTCTATCATTTGTTTTCCTCTAGGAAAATATATCCAATGCTACTCAAGGAAAGCCCCGTTTTGCTCACACTGGGGTCAGTAAGAGATCTTTGGTGGAACACCAACTTATAAGAGCATTCCTGTGAAAACAGAGGCCATCTTACAAACAAGGAGACTTGGGTCCTGGTCCCAGATAAGACACAAACTCATTGTAAGGCCTTGAGCTTCAGCTTTCCCCTATACAATGGAGGAGACTGAACTAGATAAGGATGGGAAATAAATCCCATATCAAGTGCCACTCTACTCAATAGACGGTGGCTGCTTAGAGTGCTGTGTTGAGAAAAAAATACCAGCGTGTATCCAACTCAAGTGCTGGGGTTGATTAGTAATGCCTGCCTCAGGTGAGTGCAGGAGGCAGCTGTACAGGGAATTTGCCATCCCTGGAGTAGACACTCTCCAAAGCTCTTCTAACTTGACACTAATCCTCTATGAATAGCACCCAGAAAACTGGGGGATTCAGAGTCGCTGATGTACAGGAAGGAGAACTTGGCTTGTTCAACTGTTTTTATATTATCCATGGCTAGAGTTTGAATAATCTGTCCCCTGATACCACTGTATTTCAGAAATTGCTACCTAAGGCAAATTCTCCACTTTTAAACTCATTTCCTGAGTTGGTCTTTTTAAACCCCACATTAAATATTGATCTGCCCTGGAGAGATCTAATTTATTTAGTAGACATGTTTGACTCCACCGGAACTGTCAAACCCAGAAATGGGGCCATGCCCCTCCTGAAGCAATAACCATCCAGGATGGTGACAGAGAAGTCAAGGACACAGGAACCAGCTTCTTTCTTCTTTCCAAGTCTCAGAGACAGGGCCTGCCTTTCTGGTCTCATACAGGTAAACTTCTCACCCCAGATTGTTAGAGTTTCTTTCAGGCCCTTTCCTCTGAGGATGGATGTCTGAAAGCCAAGTTGTCCGCTCTGTGCCCACTGGCCTCCCCAACCCACTGCCCCAAATCCTGCTGGTCCCCAAGACAGAACCCCAGAAGCCTCTTCTGCAACCTCCCAGCATGTTCTATTTCTGGGGCTATTGCCACAAAGCTCTGCCCATCAGATCCACAACCCTTCCCTCTTTTTGGCCCAGGAATGTGGCATTTCTACTTGGACCCTGGCTTTAAGCCTCAGCCTCTCCAACGAGCTTTGCCTTGACTGCCCCTCTGATGTCATCGTCCTGGCTGTCTCCTAAAGGATCCCCTCTACTTGTGCTTATTAGTGTGACTCCAATAAGGAGGGAGAGATGGGGAGTGGCGGGGATGGGGAGAAGCAAGAGAGAGAGAGAAAAAGATTAGATGAGCCTGAGAATAAGGCGTTCCATGCTCCCCCACAGCCCAGCTCACGAGGGGGGATCACAAGATCCTACTGGAGAGTAGATCTCTCTGCTGCTCTCTTGGATCTGGCTGCCTCTACCTCCCGCACTCAGGAGCGCTTGCTTCCGTCACCTGGCACGCTGGGTCGATCCAGCATAGTATCTCTCAGTGATCTAGACTTAAGCACAGATGCCAAGTCTGGATTTCTGGAAACATCTGTTTGGGGCCCCACAAGCAAGAATCTCTGTGGCAGGAACACAGCCTCTCTCCCCGAGTTAGAGAAAAGTAACTATAGTTTCAAGTCCCAAATTTTGATCAAATTCTCAGTCAGTAATTCTACCATACCTGCATTCCCTCAGCTAATTCTCTCAACAATCCTATGAGGTTGATATGTCACCATTCCCTTAGGGATATGGAGAAAAACTGAGGCTCTGAGGCTGTAGCCACCAGCCGTATGTGGCTAATGACAATTAAATGAAAATTTAAATTCACTTCCTAAATCCCACTAGCCATATTTCAAGTACTCAGTAGCTACGCATGGCTGGTGGCAACCGTATTGGACAGCATGGAGGAATCACAGAGCATCTCCATCATCATGGAAGGTTCTAATGGACAAGGCTGTAAGGGGTCAGGCGCATCCCTACGTCACACAGAAACCGAGGAGCAGAGTGGTACTTAAACCAGACTGGGTGGTCTGCAGAGCCTGAAGTCCTGTCTGCTGCTCTCCTTTCCTGCTGCTAAAAAGGAATTCAAAAGGAATGGGATGGGGTGGGCAAGAGGTCTACAGAGAGATTCCACCAGAGTGAAGCCTTGTGGATGGCATGCCAGAGATAGCTCGTGAACACTTAGGACCTTTTAACCTCCTCCTGGTCACATGCCAGCACCATGGGCCATGCAGTGTGAAGCTGCCTTCTCTCTGCCGGACATCTCTTCCTGGTGTCCCTCTGGCAGTTGCACCTCCTGTACCCCTGGAGATGCGGAGTCAAGCATACATCGGGGCACAGGAGAACTTCTCACGCATGCTGCCGAGCCTCTAAGACTTCGTGGAGATGGGAGAGGTCATTCAGGTCAATTGATCATAGAATTTTGGTCACGACATTTTGGTGCTTTATTTGCGGCTTCTACTCAATTATCATTTACGACACACCTCATATGGTTCCAGAATGTCATAAATAATTCCGATCGTTATTTGTTTCTCTCAATAGTCAAAGGGATTCAAATTATAAATCAGAGCATCACTTCTTTTTTTCCACTGTGTATTTGAGCTTACACTTTATTTTTAAAACAGCTTTACTGGGATATAATTCCTATACCACACAATTCACTTATTTAAGATATACAATAATTTTAGAATATATTTGTCACTTCAAAAAAGAAAAAAACCCTCAGGTAGGAGACGGCTGTGACAGAGGTGAGAGGGTGACGGCCACCGTAGTTCTCACCTGGTCAGTCAACCTTTCATCAATCTCTCACCAAATCCTGCCACTCGGAAACCTGGGGTCTCTCTCTGGCTGTGTGCCAAAGCAAAAATTGTACCTAAGTCTTTATCTCAATCATAATTTAGTTCTAATATTTTATTTAGAAGGTTCAAAAAGTGTGAAAATCTCCAATAGTATTCATTTCATCAAATAAAATGGAAAATGGTACAAATAAAAGATATTTCTTCTCATTCAATCTAGAAATGGCCTTTCACAACTATTGTGGAATAGTTTACATATGGAATCATGAATCACCAGTAACAACTCCCCATTAACAGTCCAGTTAAGTCATCATGGTTGACATCATAAGGTGCTGGGTGGCTATAAGGGACACTGGTTGAATATCACTTTCTGCTAAAACCTAGAAAAGATAACATAAGTAGCCAATAGAAGTATAAAAGTATTCAGACCTTCCCGTTTCCTTTACCACCAATTTTATGTCACATCTGACCTGGCACCGCATCCGTCACAGCACACATTCATCGTCCATTTCTGAGAAATAATCTGGCATAGCTCTTTGCTCAGAGACCCTAAAATATACCAGGCAAGTAGATGAGACTGAGGAGTGGTATATTTATTTTACCAATAAAACTAATGTATTCCTTCTTGTATGTATACACTACAGTTCACACTTCCATTAATGGATCAAAGACCTAGACATTGGAGCTAAAACCATAAAACTTTCACAAGAAAATGTATAGATCTTGTGATAGGAGGTGGTTTCCTAGACATTACCCCCAAAGTGTGAGCATTGAAAAAAGAAATAGATAAATGGGATCTCCTCAAAATTGAACCCTTTGAGGTATCAAAGGACTTTTTCAAGTAAGTAAAAAGGAAGCCTACCCAGAAGGAGACGATATTTGAAAACCATATGTCAGATAAGGGTTTAATATCCAGAATATATAAAGAGATCCTGCAACTCAACAACAAAAAGACAATAAACCCAATTTAAAAATAAGAAAAAGATATGGGCAGATACTTTTCCAAGGAGGAAACACAAATAGCTCAAAAACATATGAAAAGATGCTCAACCTCACTGGCTATTAGGGAAATACAAATCAAACCCACAATGAGCTATCATCTCACACTTACTAGAATGGCCATTATCAAAAAAAACAAAACAGAAAACGACAAGTGTTGGAGAGGATGAGGAGAAAGAGGCACACTTATCCACCGTTGGTGGGAATGAAGATAGTGCAAACACTCTGGAAGGCAGTTGGACGGTACCTTAGGAAGCTAGGTATAGAATTGCCATATGATCCAGAAATCCCCTTACTAGGTATATATTCAGAGAAACTGAAGGGAAGGACACAAATGGATATTTTCTCACTGATGTTTATAGCAGCACTATTCATGATTACCAAGAGATTATCAAGCCCAAATGTCCATTGACAGAGGAGTGGATAAATAAACTGTGATATAAACATATGATGGAATATTACACAGCTGTAAGACAGAATAAATTCATAACACATGCAACAAAGTGGATGAAACTTGACGACATTATGTTGTGTGAAATTAGCCAGGAACAGAAAGACAGATACTGTATGGTCTCACTAATATGAGTAACATTAATGAGTGAACTTTGACAGTTAAAGTTGAGAACACAAGTTATCAGGAGATAGAGGATAGAGATTGGACATTTCATGCTCAACAGGACTGATTGTAAAGATCCAGAAATGGATAGCACAATATCATCTGATGGTAGCACATCTTGTACATACACTGAACGAAGCTGAGTGTGAATATGGTTGAAAAAGGAAGGCTAGGGCCATGTATGACACAGGAAGGAAAGACAGAAGATAAAGGACTGTATAACTTAGTGAAACCTAGAGTGGACAGTGATTGGGATTAAATGAACAAGTATAAGCATGTTTTTGCGTGAAGAAGAACAATGAATGTCAACATTGAAAGGTGTTGAAAATGGGATGTAAACTAATAACACTGTAAAAGTTTCTGTTAAATTAACAAACACAATACACCAAAGCTAAATGTCAGTAAGAGGGGGATATAAGGGATGGATATGGGATTCTTGGCTTTGTGGTTTCTCCTTTTTATTTTATTTAATTTTTAATTTTTTATTCTTTTTTTTTCTCTCCTTTCTTTATGGAAGAAATGGAAATGTCCTCACATAGATTGCGGTGGTGAATACATAACTATGTGCTTATATAGGGAACCATTGACTGTTTACTTAGGTTGGATTGTATACTATCTGAATAAAGCAATTTAAACATTGAAAAAAAGAAATCTCATACCCATTAGCAGTCACTCCCCCTGCCCCCATGGCCCGTCACCCCACCTGTGTTAGTCAGGGCTCTCTAGAGCAACAGAGCTAACAAGAGAGATCTGTACATGTGAGATTCATAAAGGTGTCCAATGCAACCGTGGGAATGGAAGAGTCCAAAATCTGTAGGGCAGCTGTGAAGCTGGCAATTCCAGTGAAGGGTCTCGATGAACTCTGCAGGAGAGGCTCACTGGCTGAAGGAAGAAAAGTGAGAAGTTTCTCTTCTTTAAAAGTCTTCAACTGATTGGATTATCTCATCTGCAGGAGATGTGCCCTTAGTTGATGCAGATGTAATCAACCACAGTTGCAATCAACTGACTGATGATTTAATCACTCAGCCTTCCGGTTTATCCGCCAGCCATGAAATATCCTTCAGAAACCTAAGGCTAGTGCTTACCTGACCAGACAACTGGGCATTGTCACCTGGCTAAGTTGACACCAGAACTTAACCATGACCCACTTATCAACTTGGCAGCTATACACATCACTTTGAAACATGCTTAATTTCAAAATAGAACACAATAACAGATGTGTTTTGCCTAACAATACTCAACTATCCTATATACAACTGGAAATTCACTACATCTCTCCAGAATAGGGTGCAAGTCCTTAGGTAATATTCATTCTTAAACTTCATATCCTATAACTTAAATACTCTTAACATGAACAGCACAACTTATGTCATATGATAAGAGAAAAACAAGATATTTGCTTATGTACAAATGGAAACACACTCAAAACAGGTAGGAAATATTCACACCATCACAGTCCTCATTTCTATAGCGGGTCATGTGCAGCTTAGTTCATTTTTATCACTACCTTCTTCCACTACCATTACACGTTCCCTCTACCCTCAGCAAGGACTTCAGCTGGCCGTGGTTCTTTGTCAGGTAGGGTGACCCAAACCTTCATTCCTTAAGTTTCTGGGCCATTGGGTAATCCTGCCTGGATTGGGTTGTTGCAGTTTTCCATTGACTTTAATCACAGGGCATGGTAGTACTAACAGATGCCCTAGGGGATCTCCTGTATTCCAGGAAAACTCTTCTTTACCTCTATTGTGTAGCTGTAGTCCTATTTTCCTTGATAGTCAGGACCAATCACCCCAGCCAGTTACAGTGATCCCCTTCCTTGCCTGCTGATTCAGAGGTATGAGAAGCCCAAAGTGGTCAGGTAGAAGTCTTAACTTCCAATTCAGCGGAATCATTGTTGTGTCTCCTGGTACGAGCACTCCTCCTCTTGGAACTAAGACCTGTAGACCAGCAGAGCTTAAGTTTTCAGGGACAGAAAGCAAAAAATTTTCTAATGGATCACTGGGGCTGCTAGTAAGTGGTGCCACTCCCATTTCCACCCTTTGATTCCTGGACCCACAAGTCCTGGCTAGGGGAGAAATTGCACCATAGAATGGACTCTGATTCAGAGCAGCACAGCCTCGTGGAGAACACTGCTCCAGCCCTGCAAGGCATTGCCACTTAGTTGGCACCATAATTGAATTTTTAAAAGGCCATCCCACCGTTCTATTAACCCAGCTGCCTCTGGATGATGGGGAACAGGTAAGATCAGAGAATTCCATGAGCATGTGCCCATTCTCACACTTCCTTTGCTGTGAAGTGGGTTCCTTGATCAGAAGCAATGCCATGTGGAATACCATGACAGTGGATAAGGCATTCTTTAAGTCCATAGATGGTAATTTTTGCAGAGGCATTGCAAGGCATGCAGGGAAGGAAAACCCATATCTGGAGTATGTGTCTATTCCAGTTAGAGCAAATCACTGCCCCTTCCATGATGGAAGCGGTCCTATGCAACCAACCTGCCATAAGTATCAGGCTGACCACTTTGGGGAATGGTGCCATATAGGGAATTGAGTGTGGGTCTCTGCTGCTGGCAGACTGGGCACTCAGCAGTGGCTGTAGCCAGGCTGGCTTTGGTGTGTGGAAGTGTATGTTGCTGACCCTATGCATAACCTCCATCCCTACCACCATGACCACTTTGTTCATGAGCCCATTGGACAATGGTAGGAGTGGCTCCGGAAAGAGGGCAACTTGTATTCACAGAATGGATCATTTGATCCACTTAATTATTAAAACCTTCCTCTGCTGAAGACATCCTCTGGTTAGTATTCACATGGGACACAAATATCTTCATGTGTTTTGCCCACTCAGAAAGGACCTGTCTCAGAGCCTCCTCTTGTTCAGGTTCCCACTCAGAACTAGCAGTTTTTCTGGCCATGCTGTAGATGGGCCAGAGTAGCTCACTCAAATGAGGAATATGTTGTCTCCAAAATCCAGAGTGGCCAACTGTGCTTCTTTTTTGGTCATAAGAGGGGCCAGATGTAACAGCTTATTCTCCCCTTAGAAGGGATATCTTGCCATGCCCCACACCACTGGACACCTAGATATTTTACTGAGCTGGAAAGGCTTCTGTATTTTTGTTATATTTATCTCCCATTTTCTGACACTCAAATGCTTTCCTAATAAGTCTAGAGTAATTGTTACTTCTTACTCACTAGGTCCAATCAACCTGACATCATCAATATAATGGACCAGTGTGATGTCTTGTGGGAGGGAGAAATGATCAAGATCCCTGCAGATAAGATTACGAAATAAGGCTGGGGAGTTGATACTCCCCTGAGGTAGGACAGTGAAGGTATACTGCTGGCCTTGCAAAGTGAAAGCAAACTGTTTCTGGTGGTCCTTACTAACAAGGTGTGACACTACTAACATGGAGCCTGATGTTCTACCACAAGTGGTGCCTTCAAACATGAGGCTACCATTTACCACTCTTTGATTGTAAGACCTTAAATGACTCAAAGTTTGCATTTATAAACGCCACACCCACAAACAGACATTTAAGATGCCATTGCTTTTAATTACATTCACTGAATGTTTACTGAGCACCAACTACCTGCTGGGCACTGAATATGAGTGCACTCCCCTTGAAGCAGCCAAGTGGAGAAGGGAAGGAAAATGGCTAAGCCCTCGGGTCCCTCTTTCATCTTTGCTCCTCACACTCTAGAGGAGTTGCCAAGTGTTCCACGTGAACTACACCCAATAAACCCCCACCCAGGGAAAGCCACTCTAGACTGATAGATGTACATCAGGAATGAGGCCAACAGCTGGCTTCTTATAGCATTGCAAGGATTAATAAATGGATTGGATTGCATCAGGGCACAAAGTTTTGTGTGTGGAATGAAACTGATTCTCAGGTCCAAATCTGTGCTTCCTGCAGCCATGTGAGGGCCACCCACCTGCACGACTATGGCCAGCCATGCCCTCTCCTGGAGTGCTCTTCTTCCTGGCCTTGGATATGAATTAAGGAGAAAAGATAAGACTCAGGTTGTGACAGCCAGGCCTGGATACCTCCTGCACTTCAGCCATCTAGCTGCTCATCCAAACGCCCCAACTTCCACAGACACAGGACTTTGAATCCCAGGGAGGGTACCCTGGGCTGCCCCAGGGTTTCATGAGATGGAGCTGTGTCTCTAAGACCTGCAGCAGTCTTCAGGCTGCAGGGATCACTCAGGAGGCACAAGCAGGGTACTGAAGCTTGTACAAAATTTTTGAGAACTACAGCTATTGGTAGGGAGAATAGTTTCTGCTATTTTATCATCTATTTGACATAGGATTTCAAAGAAAGTGAGCAGTTGGGCTGCTTAACCTTACTGTTGACAATCGAGAAGAGAAGAGTTGAGGTTGGAAACTCTGTCTTCCAAACCTGCAAAAAGCTGTCTCTTCTTGGCACCATGCACAATCCCTGAGTATTGAATAGAAATACTCCATTTGACTAGAGTCTCAGCTGTGAAGTATGGCCTAAGCAAGGATCCCAACTTTCTGCAGAAAGATCTCAAAAGTTGCTCAGAAATGGCCCAGCTCTCAAACCTCCTTGCCAACTCGAGGAAGCAGGCCAGGGAATGAGATTGGGGAGAAGTGAACTCAAGGACAAGCCCCTCATGTTACAGAGTGGGTAGGGCAGACCCTTCAGGCTAAAAATGAAAACAAAGATGTCCCACCTTTATGTTTCTGTGTCTGACCTCCTGTGATTCAACCACCCTCAGCCTCACCCAGATCATCCCAAGGTGTTTTATGTCTCATGCAAGGTAACCAAACATTCCAGTTGCCTAGGATTGAATGGGCTCCTGGGATTTAGGACTTTGTTTTTAAAACCAGGGCAAATTGGTTACCTTAGATCATGATAGCTCATGTGGATTGCATCTCTAAGAGTAGCTGCCTATCTTAAGGACTGAGGGCTTGCAAAGTCTCCCTGGCATCCTTGGAATCATCTCAAGCCTCTGAGGTCAAACGCAAAGACTGGCTATCAGGCAGGTGGGAAGGTAGAGTAAGTGAAGGCAATGGATCACAGCACTGAGGTGGCCCTCTGTACCTATACCTGGCCCATCAACAATTCCCAGACCCAAATTCATACTTCCCACAGTTATGGGATGGCCACCCATGCTGCACAACTCTGAGCCTACCTGCCAGCCCCCAGAGCTCTCTTCTTTCTGGTCCTGGATAAGTAAGAAAGATTAAACTGGAGTTGCAGGTTGGTTACCTTCCCAGCAGCCAACCTCATTAATGAGGCATATTTTATTCAGATATCGGACAACTGAAGAGTCCAGCCCCAGAAGATGACTCGTGGCAATCAGCTTGCCCTTTTGTTGTGATTGGTTTAGTGTGGGCAGGTGACCCAGATCTTGTCAAAGAGATGTTAAGGAAAAGCTACTGAGGGAATTCTTGTTAAAAAAAAAAAAAAAAAATCAATTAATTAATTATTTAGAAACTTGCAAAGAAAAGCCTATCATTTTCCTGCTCCAGAAGTTATCAAGTGAGGATGTGATTTTGGAGCTCCTGCAGCCATCATGTGATCATGGGGAGAGGACGACAAGAGGATAACAGAGATGCAAACCCAGACCCCTGTCATTGTTGAGTCAACCACCACCTACTTCATAAGTCTTATTATACAAGAAAAATAAACCTGCCTAAAACAAGTAAGCAGAGTGTATATTCTGTGGCTGGCAGCTGAAAGCCCCTGGTAGAGGATGAAATAAAGCTCCAAAGCCCTGCAGCAAGGAAGACAATGAGAGAGGACATGTAGATTTTCACTATCTCCAGGTCAGACATGGCTCTAACCCAACCTGGACAGATCTACTCTGGAGCTCTCCAAGACAAGAAATCCTCAAGCTCCCTCACTTTTCCTTCAGCACTTCATCATCCTCATTCCAGGAGGTCTAGCCTGGAGCTGGAAGGCCTTGAGGACACTCTAAGGACCTTCCCCCAAAAGGAACCCAGCTCATCCTTATCAGTTCCTTCCTTTGGCATGGGGTGAGAATCAAGAGAAGGCGCTCCAAAGCCTCCCTGAACTCCTAGACAAGTTACTTGGCCTCTGTATGCCTCAGTTTCCTCACCTGTAAAGGCAAATAATAGTGCCTAGCTCACGAGGTTATTGTGATGATTCTAAGGATAAAATGTTAGCACAGCATCTGACACTGTGTTGGGTTCCCTAAAACCACCCTCAAGGTCAGTGATTCACTAGAAGGACCCACAGAACTCAGAAAAGCTATATAATCCCAGTTACAATATTTCAGCTAAAGAATACAGATTAATATCAGCAAATATAAAAAGCACGTAGGGCAGAGTCCAGGAGAGACCAGATACAGGCACAATTCTCATCTTCTAGTGGAGTCTTACCGACAGCACTTAACTCTCCCAACAATAGTATGTATCAACATGTACAGAGTATTGCCAACATGAGAAATTTACCTAAGACTTGGAGTTTTTATGGGGTTCAGTCACATAAGCATGCTGTACCCACATCACTGAACTTAGTCTCCAGCCCTTGCAGAGGTCAAGCTGATATCATGTGAGCCAAGGCCCTCACCATACATCATACTGCCAGCAAAAACTAAAACTATCTGCCATGGCCCAAGGACGCAGGAAACAAAGACAAAGTCAGGCAGGGTATTCCAAGGGCTGAGAGGCTATCTCCCAGGAGGGGCCAAGGGCCAGAATTTCTTTGGAATATACAGGATTTGAACACCCCAGACCTGTCCAGAGACAACCCTTTACTGCACAGACACCTGATAAGTACCCACTGTTATTTTTATTTCTTACACAGAGCTGAAAGCTATCTGCATGTAGCACCCATCCTTTGTCATTAAAACTACCCTACGAAATTACATAGCATCAGTCTAACCCTCCCCCTCATTGCTGGGGAAGAATCCTTGTCTCCCATTCCTCCTGTTTCATTATGGAGAGAACAATACTCAAGTAGCATTCCTGGGATGTCCTTACTCCCTCCAAGGAAAGAGGAATGATGCTCTGATGGGCAGGTTTGGGAGAAAGATCAGCTCTTGCATGGCTCACTTATTCTCCCTCGAGCTGCTCCTCTACAGTGAGGTGGCTTCCTGCCTGCCCCACCATGCCTTATGTTTTACACCAGCAGCCCCTCGAGAGGCCTGTCCAGCTCTGCTGTGTCTGTGCCCAGAGACTACATCTAATTCAGGGATGAGGTCTTAGATGCCTGCGTGGTGGCAGACCCTAAACCACTATGTCAGATAGCTTCATCACAACAAAGGTGATGTTTTGTCTCCATCTGCCTGGTTGCTATGCCTATTGCTCAACCAATTCCTAATGCAGAGAGGGGAAAGACGGATGATATTTATTAAGTCCCATCAGACGCCAAAACACAATCAGCCCTTCTAGAGCTCAGAAGATCATGACTGGGTCTCCTTCTCAAAACGTCTCCTGCCAAGGTCCTCAGGTTCTTCTAATATGCCTCGCTTTACAGGGTTCCCTGGCTTGTCTCCACCTTCTGGACACACTCGAGGCTGTCCAGGACCCTCTTCAAATGTTGGGCTTAGAAGTGAACACAGATGACTCCAGAAGTGGTCCACAGGCACCAATCACAGTGTCATCTCTCAATCTGCCTGGGGATTCCCTTGAAGAATCATTCCCTGAAAGTTGCATTGCACGTTGAACTTGCAGTTGACTGCAAGGATTTCCTTTTCCATATGAATTGGTGCTAGACCCAGTTTTTCCAGCATAGAGTGGTTGATGTTTTGGTGTTTTAAACCTTCTCCTCTAGTTGGCCAAAGAAATTCTACTTCCCAGATACATCTGTAAACACATACTCACATATCCCCTTTAAGAGTTCAAGGTATGGAATCTCTCCCACAACATAATCTTTTCTCCCAGAACTCACCTCATCAATTTCAGGGCTCTTGTGTTTCATCTACTGAAGAAATATTTATCAAACACCCATAAGGCTACCAAAAATATTGCACACACTCTGGAGTTAGACTTTCCTAAGTTCAAATCTCAACTTTGTCATTTACTAGCTGTGTGACCTTGGGCAAGTTCCTCAGCCTCCCTGAGCCTTGGTTCCTCAGAATCCTAAAGTGAAGAAGTAACAATATCTTCCTTCAAAGTGCCGTTGTAAAGATTAAATGCATGTCAAGAAACAAAATAAATCCCCTTTTATTAAAATCCAAAAAAATAAATAAATAAAAAATAAATGCATGTCAAGAGCCAAGCACGGTGCATGGAGCGTATTACATTCTGCATAATTATTAACTATTAGTATTAGTAGTAATATTGATATTACCATTATAATTACTCTAACCAAACTGCCTAAAGTTGGACTTGGGAATGCAGCCCTCCTTGAGAGAAGATGATTGACCAAGGAATAGTCGATTAACAATGGGTGATAGGGTTTTATTTGAGACGTCCAACTTGGGGGGGGCGTCCAGATGTTCATATCTTATCTTGGGAGATTTTATAAAAGAAAAAGGAGGATGGGGCAAAAACAGAAGATCGGAGGATATGGAATAGGTTGTGAGTCCTGAGCTGGGAGACAACTCCAACTCTGCCCAGACATTCACTCTGGCCTCTGGGCACCTCAATTCTCCTGTTTGGGGGCAAATGGCTGTGTTTGGGGGATCCAGAGAGAGGATATGTCGTTCTACGAAGGAGAGCAATCCAGCAGAATTAAAAGGTAAGGGGACAGCTAATGAACCCCAAAGCCTCCTATGTGACAGTCTCAGCCCTCCGGAAGGACAGGTCCGTGAGCAGCCTGAGTATAAAGTGTGGCTTGACTAAAACCAGGAGGGACAGCAGGATGTGGGATGGACGAGCTTGCGACCCAGACTGGAACCAGGGCCCTGCCACATCCCAGCTTGGAGCGGGAAGTGTTCAGTTCAGTCCTAGGTAAAAGACCCCCTCTTCCTGAGGCCCGTTTTCCCCCTGTGCTCAGTGGGGGGGGGGGGGGGGGGGGGGGCAGCACTCACTTCCAAAGGTGCCTGTGAGAGTCAAGGAGACGATGTGCATAAATTACCTGATAAATGCCCGGGCATACTAACAAGTCCTGTTCTGTGAGTCACTGTGACCATCAGTCTCGCTACTTTACAGCCCCGCCCTGGAGACAGCACGTCAGGGGTCCACAAGCGTGCAAATGACCCCACCCGTCAGGCGACTAATAAACTCTGTCAATCCCTGCAGGCGAAGCGGGGAGGAAGTGGAGGTGGGCAGAGAAAGCAAAGGAAAGGCAGCCGTGAGGGCTTAACCGGAAAGCCCAAGGAGCTAAGAGCTGGGCATATTTCGTGTAGCGGCAGATGACCCGCCCCATCTCCGGGGACCGTGCATAAAGTATCCCATCACCAAAGCCTGAAGTCATTAAGAGAAAGGTAAATTCTGTTCAATGCCATCAGTTTAAGAAGATAAAAAAAAACACGTTATACATTTCGGCAATATTAGCATTACAAAAACGAAGAGAGCTAAGTGGGGTCTAAAAGACTTAGTGCTGGGGTGCAACCTTCCCCGATGACCCGGATGAGAGGAGGGTCCCGAGAGGACGTACTAGGTCTTGTCACCTCTCCACAGGGTGTTGTTCGGGTAGAAGCAAAGCGATGGGAATGGGGGAGGGAAGCGCGTGGGTGGGGACCTAGGGTTTGTCCTTCTGTTATCTCGGCCTCGGCCCTTGGCTGGTGCAGCCCGGGAGGCTTCAGTGTGCCTGGATCTTCTTGGGGGGGACCAGCGCCTCGCGGCCCCTGCCCAGGAGCAGACCCTCCAGGCGCTGGCAGTGCTGGCGGAGCTGCTTCTCGCGGGGCAGCAGGAAGGTCAGGACCTTGTTGCGCACGACGCCCCTGTCCTCCTCCTCCCGCAGCCGCTGCCTCACGCGGGCCGCCTGCTCCTCCTGCTGCGCCAGGGCCCCGTTCAGCTCGCAGAAGGCCTCCTCCAGGGACTGGATGGCCGGCAGCACCTCCTTCTTGAAGTCCTCCAGCTCCCGCTGTACCACGGCCACCTTCTGCTGCAGCATCTCCAAGTCGGCCGCTGGCGGGAGGCAGGAGGGCCACGACGGGGGCAGGGAGAAGTCTCCAGACTGGAGGCCGCTCTCCACCATTTTCTTCCCTTGTAAGGTATTCACCTTCATGAAGACCGACCCAGCCTGATAGAGGGTTTCCATGGTCTTCTTTCCCCAGGTGGACAAAGAGTCAAGAGGACCAACCAGGTCAATGAGTTTTGGCCAGAAACAATCATGGGATGTGGAGAAAACCCACACATTGTGACCTCAGGGCCCCTTCAGCCAACCAGGAGGCAAGCCACACCCACTCATTTGCATATTGTAGCCTCCTTAGTTGGTCACCGAGGGCTCTGTCCACTCTTCTACCCAAGTGGCCCCTCCCAATATGTGGATTCTCATCATCTCATCATGCCTTCCAGGAACAGAAGCTCAGTCACTCCTTTAACCTGAGGGAGAAACTGAAGCCCAGAACAGGGAAGTAAACAGACCAGAGCAAAGCAGGCCAGCCAGGCTCTCTGGCTGCTAAGACTGGATGGTCTCCCAACTGGTGAGGGGCCTGGATGGTCTTGGAAAGGTCTCCGAGCTTCATAAGCAAGAACATTGTAAGAAATGGCATCTAACCTCACTTCTAGCTCTAAAATGGTAAAGGAATAATTTCTGATAATCTTAGAAGTTGCAAGAAATATACTTAGGTTTTGATGTATGGCCCACAGCAGCAGCTGATTCAGTATGTAAGGGTAAAAATAGGTTCTCATTCATTGATTCAGCAAGTATTTCTCAGCACTCTGAGGAGCAAGTGTGAGCAAGAGTGCATGGTCCCCCACTCCCTACTCTCACAGAACATATCCAAATGTGGATGGCGATGAGAAAAACATATACATGGGTGAATGTCTCACTTTTTACCTGATGCCTATCATAAATGAAAAGGTTTCTAGCTAACTTGCATTTGAATGGGTCAAGAACAAACCTCTGTCTTGCAGATCTCCATCTCTTGTCCAGACCTCTCTTCTGGATCCCCAAATCTAAATATTTCCTCTAAAATGTCCCTTAAATTCAGTCCATCCAAAGCTGAACTGGTCGCCGTTTTTGCTGGCACTGGTTCCTGTTCTGATGCTGACTTCTGGCTTTAGTGATACAGTCATGAGACAGCACCTATACCAACCACCCACATGAGAAACCTGGGCCAACCTGGACCCTACTACACCAAAACAGCCCTGAGTCCTATAGTCATCCATATCTGAACACTTTAGCACCAGACCACCGGAGTTGGGGTCCTTAGCTTACAAGCCGTGTATCTATGGCAGATTACCCCACCTCACTTAGCCTCAGTTTCCTTATCTGTTAAGTAGGGACAATAACTCAGTGGTGAGCAGGTAAACCAGTTCTCTGGAGGGGAATAAAGGCTCTGGTGTATAACTATCCTGATTTCCATGGTGCAAATACTCCCACTATAGCTGTTTCCAAGATACCAACAGGATGGCACTGACAGAGTTGGAAAGAAGATGTCCATCATCACCTCCCATGAGCCTGGACAGCTCTAATGAGACCCCAGCCCGGGGTCCGTGGAGGGGGCAGCTGCCTTCTCGAAGATGCATATTGACCTAAATTCAGTAGAGGGCCTGGTGGTAGGTGTCAGAGAAGGCATTTTGCATTGAAGTTTGTGACTAAACTAAGGTAGAATTTTGAAGTGCAAGATGAAGAAAGCAACTCCTATTATTGAGACAGAATGCTTGGTGGAAAGAGCACTGTCCTAGGAGCTGGGGGGTCCAGGGTCTGGAATTCCTGTGACTCCACATCAGTCACCTCCCCTTTAACTAAGCCTATTCCTTCTTCTGTAACATGAGAAGGTGGGGGGCAGCTCCTCTGAGGTTTCTGACGGTCTAAAATTCTACATAGTCCTTCTTCAAACGTCTCCCCAGGCACTTACTGTATTCTGCCTCTTTTTGTGAACTAGGTCCTTATCCTAGGCCCCCCGTGGCACAGTGACTCCATGAGGGCAGGGCTGTGTGTTTCCCACCTTTGTGTACCCCCAAGTGTCCTGCCTGGCCCCGCACTAATGGCACTCCAATAACTAGATGAAATTTGAATTCATTTTCGTTGGCGGCTGTCAAATCCCACCGCTCCCTTGACTTTCCCTCTGACTTGATGACACCTACTGGCCTGAGCGGAAACAGCAGCCCCTTTATTTCCCTCCCCAGGAGCTCCATACAGATTTGGGAAATGAACAGCATGGGGTCTTGTCTGTCTGTCTGTCCGTCTCTCTCTCTCCCTCCCCCTCCCTCCCTCCCTCCGTCCCTCTCTCTCTCTCTCTTTTTCTCTCTCTCTCTCTCATTCTCTGTCACTTTGTCTTTGTCTCCCGTGGGGAAACCAGAGCTATGAAATAAAAGTAGCAAAAGTTAAAATGGAGTAATTTCCCTTGTGCTTTTAAATGAGAAGGGCTTCTGAGCTGGCGGTTGGCTCCTCCTCAGCACCGGGGAGGATGGGGGCAGGAGCCCCGGTTTCGCAGAGCCCTGGGGTGCTGAGAGCCGGGAGCGCTGCTAGCTGGGACCCAGGCGCTCAGGGCGAGCGCAGCAGCAGTGCCACGCACACGCGCTCTGAATGGCTTCCGGAACTTTAATAGTCAGACCTGTGCCTTCCGCACAGAAATTCCTCGATGCATCCTAGGAAAATATGAAGGCAAATCGATTTGTCTCCTTGAAGGTGTCAGGATTAAGGAATTTTTATATCCTTTGCCAAGGCATCTTCTGGCCTGAATCCCGCTGCCAGGAGGGCTTCCCTATCCCTGGTTGTTCCCAGGCCCCCAGGCTCAGCATGGGGAGGGGGACGCGGGAGGGGCAGGGGTGCTAGCCTGCTGGGTGGGGCCCAGGAGTGGGCATGTTTTGATAGTTCCTGGGGTTGGGCAGGGCTGGGTCTGACCCACTCCCAGGGGCTCTGCCCACCTCTTCCGGATGGAGACCACATGGCCCAGCCTCTCCCCACCCCCAGTTCCCTTTCATGGACCCCCACCCAGGCCTTCACTCTGTGCAGGAACTAAACCTTCATCTTTCTATCACTCTCTCCTCTATCCCTCTTCATGCCCCTTTTAAGAGGGGAGGGCACTGCTCAGAAGCTCCTTACATCTATTAGTTAGAACTGCATTCGCCTGCCCATTTCTAAGGCAACCACGGGCTGGGGAGTGGCCTTACCCCCCTGACTCGGAGCAGCCACAGTTCCCTTTTCTGGGGTGGGGGTGGGGTGGCCGGGAGGGTGGCGCAGGCCAGCCTCCCCAAGCTCGGGACCCACATTGGAATTCTGTTCCCAAACAAGAAAGGAGGAGGATGGGGAAAAAAGTGTTCACAAATAACCATTTTATTATTATGAGAGAAGATACAGTGAAAGGACCATGCGAACCCTTTAAAAATGAACTACTATGTCAGTTTTCAGGCAGAAAAGGGAAACCATCTTTCAGGGGTCCCTTAAATCGACCTCTCCCCACTCTCAAGGAAGAAAGTTCCAAAAAGCCCAGAATTCAGAGCAATTGCTCACAAACACCAAAGAGCATGCAAGTTGAAGTTTCTGGAGGCGCAAGAGCAGCTATTGGTCTCTTTTTCCACAATCTGCTGGGTCTGAGCCTCACACTGGGGCCCCACTGGCCTGGGTGAGACTGCTACACAGCCAGGGTCTCCCAATGAGCTCCTCTACCCACAGCAGCATTCTTCATGCACCGAGTCTCAAAATCCCAGCCCACAGAGAGCTTTCCATCCATCCTTCCATCCATTCCCTTATTCGACGACATTCATTGAGTACCTGCCCTATATCAGATGCTGAGCCAGGCAACAGGGGATTCAAGACGGCAAACAAGATAGGGAACCCCCCCTCCACCTACCCCCACCCCTCTACCCCCCATCTACCCCTACCCACATCCCTCTATCCTCAGTCTCAAGCAACCTGTATTTCAAAGGAAGGGGACAGACAATAAAGTAAAGCAATCAACTATTAAGATGATTTGGGCTGCAGCTGAGTGGTCTGAAGGAAATAGGGCAAGGAAGTAGAGAGAACCTGGGGCAGGAGGGGTGCCGAGGAAGGGCCTTTGGGAGATGGGGGCATTGGAGCTGAGACAGAAGGTTGGGGAGACCTGGGCAGAGCGCTCCAGAGGGAACAGCAAGGGAAAGATCTTGAGGCAAGAATGGGCTTCAAGAACCTACAGGAGGTCAGGGCGGCTAGAGGCAAGGAGGATGCAAGGAAGGCAAAATGCAGGGCTGCACCAAACAGAGCCTCGAGCCCCCGGGCAGGAGTGGGATTGTACCCCCAGTGCATGGGAGCGCTGTCTAGGGCTGCCCCCGCTGTGTGCGGTTCCCCCTCTGAGCTGGTATTCCAGTGCGGGAAATGGGGACAGGGCTGGGCCTGGAAAGTGGGGACCAGGATCAAGAACCAAACTCAGAGCTGTTCACCATGATTAATTAACCCAGCGCCAGAGCCCCGAGACATGGTGCTAAAAATACCCACTTCCCTCTGAGATGCAGCTGCCACCCAGCCACTTCTACCCACTGCCATTTGTCATAATTTGACACTGATAAGGAGCGTCCATGGGGCTGTGCGTCTGCAAGAATTGGACTCACCAGCAAGCCGCCTGCCAGCTGGTCCTCAGAAACTGTCCATGGGGGCTTCCTACCTTACCTCTTCTCCCATCCCTGAGCCCCCCTTACCCGCCCCTCGGTGTGCCGCCACCTGCCCACCCCCTGCCAGGGACTTCTCCCCTCCTGGAACCCAAGTCACCCCACCTCCAGAGGTGGGAGCCAAAGCATTCTCAGGAGCACAAGTGCATCGTGGGATGCCATGTTTCACACCACCGCACCCCTGCAGGTCGGACTAGAGCCATCTATCAGGCCCTGCCAGACCTGGGCGGCACTTTAATTAAAATATGTAAAACATCCTGGTGGGAGTGAATCTGAAGACACGGGAGTGGTCCTTGGACACAGCAGAGCAGGCAGGCCCAGCAGACAGAGCTGGCCCTTTTCCAGCCTGGGAGGGATGGTTTTTGCACCAGGAGGCCCCTCGAAAGCAGGCTGGGAGAGTGGGATGTGGCATGCACCATCCACCCACTCCACTGGGAGAACTTAGCTGCGGGCAAGAACGTCTGCCCAAAGGAGCCACACCAAGCTGTGGTTGAGCATGGTGACCACAGCACATGCGGGGAAGGGCTTGGTGTCACCCTAGTTTACAAGTCTTGGGGGTTGGAATACTCTGTCCCCGCTTTTAACACTAAATTTTCTAAATGATCCCTGTGAAGCAGATACCTGGATATTTGTATAAACTCTAACAAAGCCATTTCCATTTTGCAGTCTAAGGAGCTTCCCAAGTTAACCCTTTATTCGGTCTTTTCTTTCTGTGTTGAGTGGAAGGATGGTAGGAGCCACATCATTTGGGGCAGGGACAAGCAAACTTTTTGCACAAGAATCAAATCTGGAAAAATTATTTGTCTACCAAATCTTTCAATCCGAACTATTTTTTTTTTAATCTGGAAATGCAGTACCTATAAACTGTCTTAAGCATCATTTTGTTTTTTCCCATCATTGCATGATTCATGACTTTTACAGAACTGTCAGAATCTACACAAATATTGTGTACTGCAATCCTGCAACACAGATTGTGGGGAGTGTTGATGAATTTGGGACTGGGGAGGTAAATTGTACTGCGAGCCCAGCCAAGACCAGGCTCCTGGTCCCAGGGAAGCAAGCAGTAGAGGTACTGTAAGTCTCTTGGCAGGGTGTGGGGGTGGGGGGTGGGGTGGGGTAGTATAAACAGAGCTGCAGGTGATAGGTGCCGAGTATTGTGTGAGCAAATGGTTCCGCTTTCCCCAGCCCTCCGGAGCAGAGCAGGGTAGGGAGAGGGGCCACCAGCTCTAACATAACTGTGCACTAAGACAAGCTGCGGCAGCCTGCAACCTGCACCCCTCCAACCAGGGAAATTTCACTGGAGCAGAGTGAGAGCCATTGCCTTCATGTCGGGGTGTCAAGCTGAATTATGTGAGCTTAAAAGCCAAATCCCCTCCTTCCTGGGTTACTTAACTGTCTGCCTGGCTAGGCTGAGGGATTACTGGTGACAGACACCAGGGCCTGCTTGGCTGCTCCAGACAGAGAAGCTTTGATCACCTGGAAAACTCCAGACACCAGGACTCCTAATGATGAGTAATGAGCTAAAACCACTGGAAAGTTACCCAGCCACCGTGCTGTGGGAACACACTCTGCTTCCCACGGAGGGCAAGGTGCGGAGCAAATAAAGCCTGGGCCTGGGAAAGGGGGGTGCAGTCACCCAGCAATATCCAGGTGAAGAGTCAGACCCCAAGTCCCACACCCACTCCAGCCCCACCCAGAGTCCTACATACTGATGTGTTGGGGAGGATTCCAGGCTTCCAGGCTCTTGGCTATAACAGGATTGGCTTGGAGACTAGTTGCTGGGGTTTATATTCAACAGTGCATTCTTTTCATTCATTCATTTCTTCTACACACATTTATTGAATGATTAATGTGAGCCAGGCCTGGTGCTTGATGTTCAGAATAGAAGTCAGCTAAGATAGAGTTTCTCTCTTAAGGGAAATTGCTCTCTCCTCCGCAGACATCCCAAGGTCAGCATTATAAGGCTCTGTGATATGGGGCAGGACAGAGGTGGCTACAGGGCACTGACCTGCCCAGAATAGGAGGACTCTAAATTAAAGTGTCCCTGTGGTGGTGGGGACAAGAAGAGGACTGGGGATGGAATTTGAAAACCCAGGCTTGGGGTTCAGTATGATCCTGCAGAATTTCCCAGTCTTGAGTCATACCTGCTAGATATGTCAAGCTTGAATCCACCACTTTGCCTTCATGAGACACTAAAGCTCAGTGATTCTCCAACATCGGCACATATTAGAATCACCTTGAGGGTGTGTTTAAAAAATATTTTTAAAGTCCAAATCTCATGTCTCAGAGACTTTCATTTGGAAGTTCTTGGGAAACTGGAATTAGGGAACCAACTATCCCTGTTGGCCCAGTACTGAGGGAGTTCCTAAGATGAGGAACTCTCAGTTTTAAAACTGGAAGGATGCCAAGCAAACTGGTATGAGCTGGTTATCCTAGCTGGGACACACACTGTTAATCTCTGCCCAATAGCATTCCTTGCTTCCTTGGGTAATAGAATCTCAATTTTGATCAAGCAGTGACATGCCCAGGGAAGGTGAGCCCTCCCTGGCCCTAGGTGGTAAATCTCAATGCAAGCAGTAATCCCACTCCATGTTGCTATGGATTTATTTAGAGTGGGCCTGTTACCCAGTTCTGCCAATGAATCATAAGAGAAAGACTTATGGAAAGGATACTGAACTTGATTTAAAAGAGAGTGAGACTTCAGTGGCAGAGAGAGTTCAAATAGAGCCAAGAGGCTGCTCTGGAGGTTGCTCTTACACAAGCTTCAGTTAGACCCTGATACCTATCAGAACCTGCCAACCCCCAACCAGGACTATTCCAGCCAATCCTAAAGAACATCTAGGGCAATATATAAGATTCCACAAGGGTTCCAAGCACTAGAGTAATTTTCCAGAAACCCACAGCCTCCAGATGGGTCCGTGGTCCAGATAAGTCCTGAAACCTAGCCCAGCCTCTCCAGAACATCAGACAGTTCCATCTCCCTACCCCATATTAGTGATAGATCCTTCCAATATAAAAAATTTAGAATTGCCATAGCCCAAACACCCCTAAAGAGAGGACTGGAAAGATCAAAGGTGCTGGTGGAGTTATACAGAGAAGATAGGATTTAACAAATGAATAGGAATACTGAATCATTAAATTGATACCTCTTTTAGTCTTCAGTATTTTAGAACAGCTAGAAGTAAAAACCTAAAATTGTGGAATTGTAACCCATGTCAATCTCTGAAATATGTTCTACAACTAATTGTGGTGCTGTGCTTTGAAATTTATAGATTTTTGTGTATATGTTATTTTTCACAAAAAAAGAAGGAAAAAAAAGTCTATTGTGATGATAAAAAAATTTTTACCCTCTAGCCTCCTATATTATGGAGCAGCAGCTAGAAGGAAAAATGTAAGAGGATGGTATAGTAGCCCATGACAAACTCTGGGATCTGCCCTGTAGCTACTTGTTGAAGAGTACTTTGAAAACTATTGTTTTTTTATTTCTTTGCTTTGTATATATGTTATACTATACAATAAAAAAAGTTAAAAATAAAAAAAGAAGAGTGAGACCAAAAGAGAAAGAAGATCTGCCTCTTCTTCTGCCTTGCATGCAGTGGTGTGAGAACATGAGAGCTGGAGCTGTAGCAACCATTCTTTAATCATGAGGCAATGAGCCTAAGAATGAAAATCCAACACTGCTGAGAATGAACAAAGAGAAAAAGAACTTCGATCTTTAGAACCACATCACTGAGTCAGTACACCAGTCCCAAATAATCTACCTCCTGTTTAATTGATGTCAATTAAATGTCTTTCTTGCTTAAACAGTTGTCATCTAGTTTTCTGTAATTGCAGTCAAGCATCACAACTGTTACCAAGGGCCTAGAAATTGGAATTTTTAACAAGATCTCCAAGGCTGTTCTGATGCCTTCCACTGTAACAACTAATCCAGTGGTTCTCAAAGTGTGTTCCTTTGGAAACAGCCGCATCAGCATCACCTAGGAACCTACTGAAAATGCAAATTCTCAGGCCCCACCCAGACCTTCTAAATCAGAAATTCTTGAGGAGGGGCAAGGAGTGTGGCCCAGCAACCTGTTTAACAAGCCCCCTATATGATTCAGACACTCACTAAAGTTCAAGAACCACTGAGCTAATCAATACCTGAGACTCTAATACCAAACCCCCAAAACATCTGGATGAGATTTTAAACTTAACCCGTCACACCTGTTTCTTTTTATCACCTGAAAAGGAACGCCCCGTGTCTTCTCACCTGTGACTTTTCTTCTTCCTCCTCAGTCCCTGCCCCAGACAATGGTGGAAGGGGGCTAGGGCAGTTCTTGGTGGTCAGGCCTGGCAAGGACGGGAGGTGAGCTCGGTCAGCCCGATGGCCAGTGAAGGACTGTGGACGTCGATGGCCCTGACGGCTACATGCAGGCAGGGCCTGAGGGCCCCCTCTTCAGTCATCAGCACTGCATGGCGCTGCCAGGGAGGCAAAGAGGATGGAAGCCCTGCACCCCTGGCAGCCCTGCCTTCTCCCTTCCTGGGAGAGCTCGGCTTCAGCGGGGCCCCCACTTCTCGACATAATGTGTCCCCCAAAGCCCCATGAGAGCCCAACAGGCAGAAATGGAATAATATGCATCATATTACAGGAGGGTTCATTCTCAGCTAAAACAGAAATAATTATAAAATCCCTAATTATACCTCCCCTTTGGGATACTGTCTTAGACAATAATTTTCAGCACTTCACAAATGCTCCTGGGTTTTATTTTTCTTCACAATTGAGCACACAAATGATTATCTAGTGAGCATCATGTCACTCAGCATAGAAAGTCCTACCACTCTCGAGTGCTCTCCCTGTGCTGGGCCCTGTGTGGCGGATTTTCGTGCATTTTCTCTTTGAAGCTGAGCAGCCACCACCCCAGGCATACCTGTTAAGGCTCATCTTTGTCCCCACTGAATTAGACATGTGAGTCCTACAGCAGCAGCTTCAAGTTTTCCATCTTCCGTCCGTAATTATCAAATAAGGCCAAAATGCCATAAAATATTTAAATCCCCGCCCCACTTCTACTCTGTGGTCCAAAATGGCACCACTACAGGCTCTGGGTGACAGCTGAGAATGCTGCTCAGCGGCTGTGGTTCTAAAAACCAAATCTGACACTTGGAAGACATCCAGTGGTTTTTAAGTGGTGTAAGAAAGTGAGAATTGTCCCAAAGTGGAGTAAAGCAAAGTCCTGCCTTGCCTCTCCCGTGATGGCGCCAGCAGGTCTCTCGCTCTCGCTGCCATTGGTTCTGTGTTAGCCTCGTCTCTCAGAAGGGCCCCCTTCCAGCCACCCCTGTTTTCAGGTTATCAAGCAAACAGGATTGCTTCCCAGGAAGCTAGGTCTCGCTGGTATCTGGTCTCTCTCACACAGACACACAGACACATTCCAGCTTGCGGGTCAACACTGGCCTAGACGCTCCCTTGGTTGCCCTAACTCACGTTTAACAGTTTTCTTGGCGATCATCGCTTGACCTAGAATCCAAATGGTCCCTCCCGGCAGGATAACTGCATTGGATTGCCTCTAAGGACATGATAGTTGGGGTAAACAGTTAAGCCCAAAAAAGGTCAATGAGCATAAAGAAGCCCTGAAGGTTATCTTAAGACCATCTCATTCAAGGCAACAGCCTGGAACCTTCAGCCGGAGAGCTATGCAAAGACCCAACACCTACCTGTGAGTCTCAGGGTGGGCTTGCAGCAAAGCCACTGGAGCCCAGCAGGCTGACCCCACCATCCTGAATGTCATCTGGCAGCCCGGTGGGCACTTACCTCCTGCAACCCCTCTGCCCCCCATTCCTTCTAGTTTCTGTGCTGGAAGCATCTCGGCATCTCCCTACCAGCCACAGAGACATTTCTTTACCATAAGCCCAGCAAGCCCAAGCCCACCCTAGGCCCTGTAAAGCCAGAGAATGAGTGGGGAAGGAAGAGAGGGAAGAACTGGAGGGGCAAGAGAGGAGAAGCAAGAGGGAATGCTTACTCCATCTAGCCAACTGAGGTGGGCTGACAGGTCTGGCTTTGAAGTTTCCTTTCGTTTGGTTGGTGGCGTTCATGGTGGGGAAGGGTTAAGATGATCTCACGCGTTTGGGGCGAAAGGTCAGAGGAAGTTGGCCAAGCCTCCAGAGGGAATTGCTTTTCAGACCATGTTCTGGGTGCAAGTCAAAGGCAGGTCTGTGAGCGTTTGTCAAACCCCACAGGCAGGCGGCCAGGATGCTCGGGACCCACCCCCACGCCACACCACCCTCAGAGACACAAAGCTTCCAGGAATCAATCTCCCGCTGCAGGATGTTGCATCCTGTTGGGGCAGCTCCGTTTTCTCCCTCTGTTCTTGCAGGGGGAGGTCAGGGTTCACATCAAATGTCATTAATCATCTTCTTGGGGGCCGGGTGCCTATTGGACAGTCCTATTAATCAGCGGCCTATCACACACACAGCCTGGCTGGGCCACTATTGTCCTGTTCCTCACCCATCATAGAGAGATTAGATTATCAGTGACAACTGAGACACCCTTTGAGTCACAGGGAAGCCGGAGAATGAGGTTGCTTTTATTTTTTTATTTATCCTCCTGATTTGAGGATGAGCTGTTTCTTGTCTTGTCACACTGAATCCTCTTCTTCACAGAATCAGCTTTAAGAATCCAATTTGTCAAACTGGACAATCATTGGCAAATCCATAAAATAAAATAAAAAAAACTTACCTTGGTGACTTTATCAAAAAGGTAAAAATAAAGCAGAAGGTTTTAAATGGGGCCCGAAAGGATTAGAAAATAAGTTGTGCTTGACCACAATTAATCTCTGAAAAGCCGGGGCTTTGCAAAAAAGAACAGGCCAAGGTGTGTCCAAAAGGGATTCTGGAGATCTGTGGGCCCGTGTCCATTCATTACCCGACAGTCACCCCTCTTCCAGAGTGCAGCCAAAGCAAGAACTGGTGCTAAAAAGGAATGGCATGTCTTCCAAGCTGTCCCCAAACTTTCTACCAACCAGCAGCAGCAGCAGAAATAACGACAGAAACAAAAAAAAGCCCAGGGCAGAGCAGCACAGAGAACCCACTTCTCCCACCGACCTCGGTGGCAGTCACAGAACTGCCACTCAACTCTTGCATCAGCCCATTGTGGCCACTGGAGGGGTTTGGGGAGGGGAAGGGGTGCTTTCCAGCCCTTCAGAAGTGTAAAGACCAAGCTGAGCACAGGGAACACCCAAATCACATGGGACGGGGCCATAGTGGCCATGGAATCAGGGGTTAAAAACCCAGAAGCTTCGAGCATCCAAAGTGATGAGACAAGGGCAACCAGCCAAGTGTCAGCCCACGTGGAATGTCCAGGACCCCAGCAAGGAGCCCACAGGCCCTGCCTGGAGGGGCAGCAGGACCCACCCCCACTCACTGATGCCACGTGGGAAGGGATGCCCTAATCTGTCAGATCCTCCAGTTTTTCAAGAGATGCTGGGGAGTTAGGTTTTACGAGGCCATTCCCTCCCTTAAATCTTGGCAACTTATTCTAATCGAAAAAAAAATCCCCACATTTCAAAATGAAACCCCCTGGTGGGCTGATTCGATCCCCAGGCCTGGGGTTCATGGCATTGATCTAATCTCCCCGCTTCAGTGCAGATGAAGACAGTGAAGCCCAGAGAGTCTGGGAAGTGCGGAGGTCACACAGCTGGCCAGAGGCAGAGCCCATCAAGAGCCTGGCTCTCCGGACGCGCGGTCCACGCTCGTCCATTGGGAGGCCCATTGCTCCTCCCGACATGCTGGGGTGCGCACAGAGGGAAAATCGGCAGGTGCATTCACTCACAGGCAGGAAGTGAGGACCAAGGCCCCACACCTGTGTGGGGAAAACAGTGAAGGGGCTGGATTAGACGAGTTCCAGGAGGTTGTGGCTGTGCCCTTGACACCACATTCATTTACATCTTCCACTGACAGCCTGGCCCTGACCATCCGCAGTGTTGGGGCCATAGAGGTGCAGGGCAGGGTAGGGGTGAGGGGGGTTCATGGAACCCTCTCTGGCCTTCCGCTGACAACTCAAGGCTGCATGCTCTGTATAGGCATGTGTCCTAGTTTGCTAGCTGCCAGAATGCAACACACCAGAGATGGACTGGCTTTTAATAAAAGGGGATTTATTTTGTTGGTTCTTCAGAGGAAAGGCAGCTAACTTTCCACTGAGGTTCTTTCTTACGTGGAAGGCACAAGATGGTCTCTGCTGGTCTTCTCTCCAGGCCCCTGGGTTCTGACAACTTTCCCTGGGGTGACTTCTTTCTGCATCTCCAAGGGCCTGGGCTGAGCTGCAAGTGCTGAGATGAGGAATGCCAAGCTGCTAGGCTGTGCTACGTTGCGATCTCTCATTTAAGCACCAGCCAATTAAGTCAAACATCACTCATTGCAGCAGACACGCCTCCTAGCCGACTGTAGATATAATTGGCAACAGATGAGGTTCACGTACCGTTGGCTTATGTCCGCAGCAACAAGACTAGGCATGCTCACCTGGCCAAGTTGACAACTGAATCTAACTAACACAGCATGTGCGTTACTCATGCAGTTAAGGCAAAAAAATCTTGGACTCTGGAGCCAAACAACCAGGTTCAAATCTTGGGCCTGCCACTGTCGGGGAATCACGTCCCCCACAAAGGACACGTGCGTGTCCTCACTCCCGGTCCCGTGGGTGTGGACTCACTGGTGAACAGGACCTTCGAGGAGCCTATTCAGATGAGGACAGACTGAATCAGGGTGGGCCTTCACCCATGCAACTCGAGTCCTTATAAGCAGAGGAAATCTGAATGCAGTCAGTTAGGAAAAGCCAGAGAAAGGACACAAGGAGACAGACCTCCATGGGCCAGGGGATTACCAAAAAGCTATCACCAGAGCCCTACAGTTTTTGGAGGAAGCATGGCCTGTGGACGCCTTGCTTTTCGACTTCTAATCTCCAAAACTGTGAGACAGTCAATTCCTGATGTTGAAGTCACCCCTAGTGTGGTATCTGTCATAGCAGTCCTGGCAAACTAAGGCAGCCACTTATTACCTCTGTGACCTTGGGCAAGTTAGTCACCCTCTCTGGGCTTCTGTTTCCTCATCTAAAAATTGGGGATGATAACGAGATCTACATGGGAAGATTGTCATGGATTTCAAAAGTCGCACAGAACACGGCCTGACGCATGGTCAGTGCTCAGTAAATGACTGTGGTTGTTACATAACGTGATCAGGTTTCATTTCATTTTCAGAGATGCTGCTTGTAAAAACGGATTTGTATGTGTCAGGGTGCCTGGGATTGAGACACAAAATTATAAGAAATTGAATCCATAGAAAAGATTCGAGTCCACTTGTCTAATCTTAGACAGAAGATGAGAGATGGAAGAGTTTGCTTTCTGCTGTGGTCACATGTGAAAATCAATACATTCCTACAGACGCAGCTCACTTGTAACCACGCCCATTAGTCCTGTACCAACTATTTTGTTTCTCTCCGTGATTTTGTTGGAAATAAGGAAAAGTTTCTACTGTAAACTTATTTAAAGCAAAGCCAAACACATACCTACAAGCTCTCAAATATTTCAGCCACCTCAGCGTAGTCTGCCCTGTGTAACGTGCCCACTCCTGTGCTCATTAAAGGAAGATTTGTAAGCCAACTCGGGGCCCTATTTGTCCACTGCAAGTTTGCAACCAGCTTCATTTTTAAAAAGGATTGTTCCCCAAGGCAGTTCGGGGTCGTTAGAGAGGCCCAGCGTAGGAGCCGGGGGATGGGCTGTGGCATTACGGTCAAGCCAGTTGATCATTTGTGAAAACTGAACACTTGAATGTCTTAACTGTTGACAAAACTTGACAGGTATCGTGTCTGCCTTTATTGGCGATTAATTAAAGGCTGCTGGAGGCGCTGGCATGGAGTGGAAAGCCAGGATTTGGGGCTGGGCAGAATTGGGCACAGAACCTGACTCTTTACTTGGCTCTGAAGCCTGGGGCTAAACTCTCTGTCTCCACTTATTCATGTGTGAAATGAGAATAATAAAGCCTGCTTCACAGGACTTTCTGAGAGTTGAACAGAAAATGTATATGCCCAGGGATCATGAGCCCCCTTCTACCCCACTGCATCCCCTTGAGAAAGGGGCCTCTGCTTACAGGCAAAGGAGGCAGGAGTTGGTCTTATATGGAGCCCCTTCTTGGGTCTTTTCTTTCTTTTCTTTTCTTTTCTTTTTTTTTTTTGGCGCGGGCGCGGAGGTGGGGGCGGGGAATCGAACCTGTGCCTCCGGCGTGGAAGGCGACCGTTCTACCGCTGAGCCACCCGCGCACCCTGGAGTCCCTCTTTAAGTGCTGCTAGGAATCCACCCCAAGCGGCATCCAGTTGATGTGGAATGAGAGAGCAGGGCAAGGAACGCGCTAACGCTTTAGCTTCTGTTCAGGCTTCTGGTAATAGGCCAGTTGCTGACTTGTTCAAAGAAGAGCTCGCGCCCTCCTCGGAGCTGATCTGGAATCTGAAGTTGGAGCCCTGGCTGAGCGCAGCTCAGGCACGCTCTCGTCTTGATTTATTGACCTTTCTACACCCTTCCGCCATCCTGGAGCAGTCTGCAGAGGGGAGGGGGCGGGAGGCACCTCCCTGGGCGTGCGGTGCGGGGGACGATGTGGGTCCTAAGACCGCATCCCGGGAGGCACACTCCATGCAGCCCAGTCTCCCTGTTCTGGAGAAAAGTTCCCAAGAGTCACCTTCTGACTCAGAAATACGAGGATGAGTGATACCAGGAAGAGCCAAGAGAGTCGGAAGGGCGAGCTGGAAGATAGCTGCGGCCAGTGTTTACTGAGCATTTATGATGAGCTAAGCCCAACGCTTAAAGCTTCACCACCAACAGCTCATCCCATCCTCCCCCAGCCCCAAGATGTGGGTCAGATTCACGGCGGGGGAACACGGAGCAGTTACGCCTATGGCCTAAGGTCGCCTGGCTCTGTGGGGCGCAGCCCGGACTGGAAAGTGGGCGTACTGCCAAGGCCCGCACTCCTCACCGCGGGCCCACGGCTTCCCCACACGGGACTGAGTCCTTCCATGCCCCGACTGGCGGGCAGCGCTACTCTCCCAGCCCTGAGCCTTGGTGAGGACCCTTATAAGGAGAGCTTCTGATTCCCACCCGGGATCCTTTCTCTCCAGGTTGAGGTCCCAGAGAGATCACCTGGAGCCTCCGTTCTAACCCTGCAATACCATACGCACACACATGCACACACGCTTATGCACACTCACACATGCACACACGCATATGCACATTCACACATGCACACACATGCACCTTCTAAGCTGCAAATATAGCTCTTTGTCTTCTGCTGAATTTGAGGGAGGGACGGTAGCCTCTCTTTCTTCTCAAATCACCCTCCTAACCACACCCCCTCCCAGGCATCAGCAGATATCCACCCTGTGGGGGCTGGGGGAACTAAGGACAGGCAAGTTTACCTGCCACCCACTTCCAGGTGCAGTGTCTTTGGCTTTGATGACCTTACAAAGGCTCTAACCTGGAGTGCTATTTAGGTTTGGGACTCATTGACTTTGGGGGACAAGAAGAAAGGAAAAGAGGAGTAGCAGCAGTCTAAAATACGTATATTGGCAAACAGAAGAGAAACTCGGGGCTCGTAGAACCAGATGAGAATTTGTAAGCTTTCAGCCACCTGAAATTGTGGCGCTTTCCCCACATGCTTAATAAAAGCTGACAGCCACATTGTTCTGCCACGACAAGGCGCACGGCATCCCAGGGCTAGGGTGAGGGGAGCGGGGGAGGGGCAGAAGGACGGGGTAACAAATAAAGAGTGAGGCTGGCGGGGGTGACTCTTAATCGGGGGCCTGGCAGGAGACCCTGGGAACGGCAGCCCACTGACAGTGGAGACCAGGAGCTCCAGATGGCTTTTTGTCTCGATGCAATAAAAAATGTAATCTGACAGGCCCGTGGATGGGACTCAGGAAACAAAAGTCTGGGGGGGGCGGGAGAGCAGGAGTAGGAGTGGGCCGGGTTAAAGGTATCAGAGTCTGAGAAGGGAAAAAAAAAGAAGCTACTGTCTCTTCAAACAATTACAGGCTTTGCAAATGACATTTAATTCCAGAGGTGCACACTAGGACAAAGCCAGTTGTTTTCTGGTCTTGGCAAAATGGGAGAGGAATTGGAAGTGGGCCAATGTACTGGACGTTTGGCCCCTGAATAAGGTGATAACTTTGCCAATTAACCACAGATGTGGGCTCTGTGCACCCACTGCCCTCACCCACCCACCCCCTCCGGTCATTAGGGGATGATATAAAGATGCAGGACTTCCTGGTGCAATTTAATTGCTCATAGACGGAAAAATTATGAGCTCCGTCGTATTATGCAGACGTCCTGGAGGAGACCAGCTGCCGTGTTAATGTGGCTTCTCGGAGGGGGGCGCACCCCCACCTGCTTCACCAGGACCCGCAGACGCCCGGGGAAACAGCGGCACCCCAGCGGCCTCTGATGGGGCTGTCGGTTTCTATTAAGTCATCTCTGCCTTTCGAATCACTGCATGTTTTCTTCCCAGAGGTGTCCGTTGCTGTGTGGACCCAGCACACAGCAGGCTCCCAATAAATATTAAACAATGGATGCGGGCGATGCCACCAGATTTCACTGTAGGGTCAGCTTGTCACTCAGGGGACAGAGCCCGCTCAGGACGGTAAACAGCGGGATGGCCACAGTGGCCGGACAAAGGAGAACTTACGGCATGGCGGTTTAACGTTTGAGGGGGGGGAAATGAGGCAGTAGCGTTAAGTGGCTGATAGCAAGAGCCTGTTAGAAAGGGCGGGAAGATGCCCAGTGCTGGGGGAGGTGTGCGAAGCAGGCACCCTCGCATGGTGGTTGAAGGAGGGGGGGCAAGGCTTTGTCAAAATCAGTGAGTCAATATTGATCAAAATGTTCACGAACACATCTTTGACTCAGCGATCCCAAGAATCCATCATACAGAAATGTTACAGGTGTGTGCGAAGTTTTTGCATAAGGGTGTTCATTGCAACATAGTTCATAGTATAGAAAAGGAAAAAGAAACTTGAATATTTACCACTAGGGACATCGATGGTGCCTTCATACAATGGGATACTCTACAGTTATTTAAAAATAATGAGGCGAATCTATACCTACTCATGCGGAAAGAGCTTTAATACATATTGTTAAGAGGAAAAATGAGCCTATATATATATATATGTCATGAGAGCATGTAAAAAAACTAAATATCTAAATAGGGTACATAATGCAAATCTATGCACATAAATGGACAGACAGAGGACAGGTGGTGGCTGCGTTTGCAGGGGTTAGGGAAAAGGAATGGAGAAGAGAGGGTTGTGAAAAAGTGCTTTAACATTTACTTTTTATAGTGAAAATGTCTCTGTGTATTACTCACATAATTTAAAAATGAAAATATATTCAACAAACATCCATGTTTTTAAGCACAAGCTTTGGAGTCTGATCAGGGCTCAAATCCCAGCTCCATCTGTCCCTTGGTTTATGACTTCAGACGAATTACTCGGTTTCTCCCAGTTTTCAGTTCGTCCACTGTGGACCGGGGGGTAGTACGATCTACCCCATCGGGTGTTTGAAAGACGCAGATGAGATGCGAGAGGAGTTCAGGCCTCACACACCTGCTCAGGGCATGGTAACAGCAGTGGTTACCATCACATTAGACCAAGAGCCTCTAGGTGTCTCTCGGGAAGGGTGGAGGGCATGGGGAGAGCCCCAGAGAAGCTCAAACTGCCCCACCAGGAAGAGCAGACATCTCCAAGTGCTGGGAAGATCTACAAGCCAAGGAGACAGATCCAGGGCCTGGTCTGATTTCTCCTAACAGTTCCAGGTAGGTTCTCCTCCTTTCCCTGTCTCCCTAACTCAGGCTGCAGTGAAAGGAGTCTGAATTTTGGATCCTCAGACCCATGTGAGAGAAAGGGTCCCTTGCCCTTTGGCCACGATGACGTGCAGGGCAGGTCTCTTTTCAAGGGGTGCTCCTGGCAGGGGCTTCTTGGGCAAGAGACCCTCGGCCATCGTGGAGCTTTGCACGCCCTTTGGGCAGCTTCCTGTTCCCAAAAGAGTTTAGGTTGGGAAAACCACCCCGAGAGCTCTCAAACAAGCAGACCGAAGTAGGCTGGCATGGTTGGTGCTTGATTGAAGAAAAGAAAGAACACGAAAAAGACTGAGGTTCACCCCTAAGAAAGCAGGCGTGTACATAGCTATCTCTCATTGCAAGGGCATCCTTGTAGACTAGGGAAAATGTACATGGCAGCCCCCATCTCTATTTTATTCTCAGGAACCCGAACCCAGAAAAGGCAACGGTTCTAGATATGCACAGCAGATGAGCGGCCCAGGCAGAATCTGATTATGAGTCCCTAGACCAATGCTGTGCAAGAGAAATGTTATAAAGACCAGAAATGTCATTCAAAATCATTTAGGAGCCATGTCCAAAAAGGAAAAAGAGATAGGTGAGATTAATTCCAGTAATATATTTATTTAGCATAATATATTCAAAACATTACTATTTCAACAGGTAATATATATATATAAATTATTAATGAGCTCGTTCGCATTCTTTTCTCGCACTGAATCTGCAAAGTCTGCTGTGTATTTTGCTCCTGCAGCACACGTGGGTTAGGACAGCCACGTGCCAAGTGCTGAGAGCTAATGGCTAGTGGCTACTGTATTGGACAGTGCAGCCAGTTCACTGTCCTTCAGGCCTCTGCCTGCTCATCTAGTGTGCATGTGTGTGGTGGAGCAAGAGGGCCAGGAAGCTCAGAAAATAAATCCTGATTGGGTGGGTTGAAGGTGAATCTGGAAAGGTGGGGCCAGGCACTGAATTCCAGGAGGGGATCTGACGTAACTGAGCTTTCCGGACCATTAGGAAAGAGCCAGCAAAGAATGGTGGCCACACTCTAGGACAGACAGAACCCAGGGAAGGGGCAGGAGAAAGTACTCGATGGGGTCTGAGGCCATGTGAGCCCTGATCAGGGCCCAGCCAGCTCCCCCAGCAACAGCAGTCCCCAGTGCTACAGCCCGGAGCTTCTCCCAGAGGCAGAGCACCCAGCCACGTGAGTCCTGTGAGCTCTGCCTGGGACAGACACCGCTGGGTTTGCGGCTCTCCCTCTTTCTAGGCCACCACCCTCAGCACCGGTCTTCTGTTTATCCTGAGCCAAAGTGTGTAATGCAAGCTTGAGACAGCCAAGTAAGATGTAAGGACGTTTAGGAGATGATCTACTTGTCATGGTTTGGAGTCAGTCAGCCCAGGGCTGCAGCTGCCCAGTCACTTAACTAGCAATGTGACTTAGGGAAAATGACTGCCTAAGCCTCAGTTTCCACAACCGTGAATTGGGAACACTAATTGCGCCAAACCTATTTGCCAATTTCATAGGCCAGTTGTGAGCACAGCAGAAGATGACACGTGCCAAGGCCTGGCAAAGCACCACAACTGTCCCCCACGCCCACCCCCACCCCAGGCAGGCAGCAGGCAGTTTCATGCATAACCTCAGTGAGCGTGGAGCAGGAGACAGCACAACAGGCATCTGGCCCAGCTGGGAAGAGGCTCAGGACGTCCCAAGGTCACTCGGCTACTAAGAGCCCCGGTGCCCTTATCATGCCTAGTTCGAAGACATTTCCTTTGTAAGATGGGATTCTTCTTGCTTTCTCTTTAGTTTGGGGGGTTTTGTTGTTGCTGTTTTGCTGTTTGTATGTTTTTGTTTTAACCAACAGGTGGGGCAGGGCTTTAAGAAGCTGATGTCTTTCCATTACTTTTGTTGTGTCCCCCTCCAGGCTGTGGCAGGAGACCCAAGGGGACCCAGGGAGTTGGCTGCGTAGCTCAGAGGCCAAGATGGTTCGGAAGTGCCAGGCAGGGAGGGCTGGCAGTGAAGGGTGACAAAGTCTCACTTGATGGGAAAGGAGAAGCTATGGATGGGGATGTTTGCTGGATGCTAGGCTGGCCAGCCCCAGGTTAGGGAAGGCGTTGGGGGCTGCTACTTGTTTTGAGGACTCTGGTGGGGGTCCCAAACCCCACCAATTCGTAATACCCCTGTCCAGAAAAGGACAGGGTTCTCATTTGCAGGGGCAGGCAGCAGGCAGGCCGTACCATATGAGGCTGCTGTAGCATATCCTTGTGAGGCTGGGACAAAAGTGTCACCTCACCTCTTAATGTGTGTCCTGGAAGCAGCCTTGGAAGTAAGTAGTCTTGTCCAAAGACTTTGCTTTGCAGGAGATGATACTGAGACAGGAAGAAGCTGTGAAATGTGCTCAAAGTGCTACAGAAAGCAGCTGAGCCGGGCTTTATGGGCTGATTGAAGGGGGTGCTGGGTGGAGGGGCAGGAAGGAAGAGAGGGCATTAAGGAGAAGAGGAGAAATAGGAAGAAAATTGCTTCTGCGGGCCCTGAGCATGCCATCCTCACGAGACGCCCCAGCCCTTGCCTGGTACATTCAGGAAAGCAAGATTGTCATCAAGACTAATGACGCGAGAGAATTATGAAGATGAACTGGCCCTAGGAGACCTCTCACAGAGATAGGGAGGCCATATCCCAGGGGGTAGACCCAAAGGTCCATCCTCCATAAAAATAATCTGATGATTACTAATTAGATAGTAGTTAACTGTGAGGACACCAACGGACGTGAGACAGTATGAAGTTTAAGTACAACTTCCTTCCTTGGGAGGGGTGGAGGGGTGGTAGAGGGACATGCAGGCTCAAGGACTGACTAATTAAGACAAAATAAGCCCTCATCACAGTCGGTGGGACTTATTGGAAGTGAGGAAGACTGTTCCAGATGTCGTGATTGAGAAGCCAGGGGACCTAAAGAATCAGCCATGTGTTTCTCCAGGACTCGGAGGATGGGGAAGACGACAGTTTTTGGAGAAGGTCTGAAGGCTGCGGGGCTTGAAATGGACTAAGAGTTCTCTTATGGTTTCTCCTCCCCTGAAGAGTATTTGTTGAGTGGCTGATGGATCCATTTACTGGAAGGCTGATTCCATTCTTCCCGCTCAAGTGTCTAGGAGCCAAGGCCATGGAATGGGGGCAGGGAGGTGGGGCAGGTGTGGGGTTCCAGGATCTCTTCTCAGCTTCCCAGCTCTGATGTTCTTCCCTCCACCTGAGGTGAGAGGAGGTAATGGTTCCAAGCAACCCTTGCAGCCGTATAGTGAGAGGATTAATTAACGTGCCTAACGTGCTCCAAGATCCCTAAACGAGGGCGTTAGCCAAGGGCCAACATTATTAGAGTGATGATAGCTATTAGGATTACACTATTGTTATTATGTTTGCTCTCTCAACCCTTAAATCACTCTCCATCTCACGATCACTTGCATTTTATGTAATTATAGCTTATATAGGTAACAAATGGATATCTCTGCAAGCCTGGGAGAGAGCCTCCTGCATACATTAATTTGCTTGATTAGTTCTCTGTTTGGTATGCTTTGTTCCCCAGACCCCCCCTTCCCTGCCTAGCTTCAACAGAAAATTAATGAGTTTTAACACCTTGCAAAAGTGGGTTGTGCCGTGGGAATACCTCAAGTGTACTCTGGATTTTAAATTCACACATTCAGGGGCTTCCTAAAGGTTATGCAAAGGTTAACAAATAATTAATATGTTGAATCAGTGTGCTAAATCTGTTTACCCAATCTTTGCAATCTAAAGGCCATTAGCCATCAGTCTCAACGCGTTAGATTGATCTCTCTTTCCTAACCCACCCCCACTATGTCCCCTGGATAATTTGGGTGAAACAGAGAAAGAAAGAATCCTGAATTGAGAATAGTAAATATCCCTGGAAAGTTTGGGTTTTGTTGAAACTTAACATTCCAAAGTTTTAGGAGTCATAATAGACTTGATTGTGTGAGTTGAACACTGTGAGGAGACAAGGGAGGCATTTCTGCCATTTTAGCAATGATTCAATGACGAGAAAAATGTGAGTGAGGCATATAAATGGATACCATATTGAATTCCTGCCTCTTGTGTTGATTCCCTCCCTTGTTTACAGGGAGAAGAGGGTAGAAAAGAGATGTGAGATAACTCCCACTTGGGGGACTAATAGGAAAAAGGTTTCCTGCCATTCTGTCCTCCAAGGAGAAAACATTTCAGAGCAGTTGAAGCCAAAAAAGTTTCTTTCCTTAGGAGGCAAGAGAAAGAGGGTGAGGAATGGCCAGAGGTAGTCCAAATGCTGCGACTGCCCCCAAAAGGACTCCTAATCCCCCAGGGAACCTGATTGTTGTCCATGTTTGAGATGCTGCTGTCGGTCCTCATCACCGCTGTGAACACGATGACAATAAAGAGAGTGATGAAGATGGTGACCTGGATGAGATGGTCGAGATTGTTCATTGGAGTCCAGGGTATAGGAGAAAAGCAGTACGTCCATCCTGCCCAGACCCTTTAAAAGAAGCTGTTCTACCCATATCATCCCTTTCTAGCCTCTAGTCTCCCACGCTGAGCTAGACCCTCTCTCCTTTGTCTGTTCCCAGATTCTCCAGCTTATCCGTCACCTTGTCTCTCTACTGCAGACCCCTTTTGTTTTTGATGACCATCCTACACGCAGTCTGCCGGTTTTGATCTTTGGGGGACTTTCTTAGACATTGTTTGACATTTGCCCTCTGAAATTTTCAACACTTATTCCTTGTTTATGTCCTCTCATCAGTGTCAGAGGCAACGCCTATGGAGTACTGCAAATGCTGCGTCTTTTTCTTCTCCAAAATATATATTACCATTGGCTGATGGATAGGTCATTATTTGGTTTTTGATGTATAGGTGGGTGACAATCAATCGAAAGCACAGTCTCTGGCCAATCCAAAAGGATGCCAGTTGAAAACCACTGGAATAGCTGTGCCCATGCATATCAGCAGACTGTCTTCCTTGAATACCTGTCTATCAATGGGAAAGAGTTATTTTGAATGTTATTAGAGCTTTGCTCATGAATTTTCTTGAATGCATTGTGCTTTGTGCACGGTATATAAATCAAGCTTCATTTAATTTTAATCTTATTGGTAATACTTTGGTGTGTGTAAATACATATATTTCTAAAACTCCTCGGATATGAATATTAATGATGGTGAGGAAGATGTGTGCTCAACGCTGTGGCAGCAGTTTTGCAGGAAGATTCTAATTTTAATCCTTTAAGTAACACTGTGAGATGCGTATGATCACTTCACCATTTCACAGATGAGGCTATGTAATTTGGCCAAGGTCACAAACTGAAAAGTGATGGAACTAGCTCTCTTTGATGCCAAAACACACATTCTTGACCACAAGGTTATAGTACCTTCCATATGAGAAAAGAATATTTTATTTAACAAGAATTGTATACTGCCTCTTGCCCCAGAGCAATTCAAAGTCATTTAAGCCCACTGGTCCCTTTTCTTCACCTGGAAATGAAAATACTGGATGTGTACTTTATAATAACCTAGGGGAAAATGGAAAAATCATACATATACAATATTAAAAAATTGGATAAATAAATGATGGTATATCCACTTAATAGTGTATAAGCAATCACTAAAAATGAATTTTTCAAAGAATTCAACAACATTTAAATGTGCTAATATTATCAAAATCATTAAATAAAGGAGGATACAAAATTACATATTAGATATTGTATAGTATAATAACTATGTAAAAAACATCGTGTGTAGAATGCGGAAGTGTTCATGAGTGAAGTGTGCTGATGCTTGTAACATGGAAACACATCAAAAATGAGAAAGTTGATAAATGGATAAGGAAATGGATAGACGGATAGTATGTGATATAGCAAATGTTGATTGTGGAATCTAAGTAGTGGGTATGTGTGTCCTCACTGCTCATTTCTCTCCATTTTTTTCTGTGTTTTGAAAGTTTTCAAGATAAAATGTTGGGGAAAATATTTGCAGGAAAAAAAGACTGAAAGAAAAAGCTCACAGATCTTCAGACTGATTATTTTTGTGTGATGAGCTAATGGTGATTATTTTTCCATTGTCTAATATTCTACTGTTTTAGTTATCTGTTGCTGTATATCAAACCATCCCAAACGTTAGAGACTTAAAAACCACATCGTTTTATTATTTCTCATAGTCCATCTGTTGAATAGTGTCTTAAAAAAACAACTTTCTGGGCGGGCCGCGGTGGCTCAGCGGGCAAAGTGCTTGCCTGCTATGCCGGAGGACCTCGGTTCGATTCCCGGCCCCAGCCCATGTAACGAAAACGGAGAAACAAAATACAATAAAAACAAGAAAATGTTTAAAAGATGTTTCCCTTTCTTCCTCTCTTCCTTCCTTCTATCCTTCCTTCCTTCTCTCTGTCTTTAAAAAAAAAAAAAAAAAAAAAAAAAAAAAAAAAAAAAAAACAACTTTCTATTATTTCTTGTGATTCTCTTTGCTGACTGGTTGGCTCCTAGGCTGGTTTAGTCTAGGTTCACGCACGCATCTGCACTCAGCTGAAGGATAAGCTAGGGTAGAAGATCCGAGATGTCCTCACTCATATGTTGGTAACTGGTGCTGGATGACAAAGAGGATTTCCTCTCTGTGTGGTCCTCCATTCCGGGCTTCTTCATGGCATGGCAGCTTCAGAACGCTGCTCCAAGAGAAGAAAAGTAGAAGCCTGAGGATCCAGAAGGCCTAACCTCAGCAGTTGCATGGCTTCAATTTCTACCGCATTCTACTGGGCAAAGCACGTCACAGGGCTAGCCCAGATGCAAGAGGAGGGAGAAGCAGACTCCTCCTCTGGATGGGAAGAGCACCAAAGCTCTATTGCAAAGGGACATGACCCTGAATTGGAAGGAATCTGGGCCCATGAAAAATCTGCAGTAGAAACATCTACTGCAGCTAGATGTTTAAACGGCTTTCTTGTCTCAGTATTTCTGTTGAGGCCCCAAAGCTGAGAATAACAAGTACAAAGTAAAACAAGAGGCTGGACCATGGAGGCAGGCTTCCAGTTCAATCAGTGCTAGAACATCACTGATCTCCCATCAAATTAAGCGAAGGCTATCAACTCATGAGTCAGGTTGAAGAGCTTGAGGGTAAGAGAGAGGTAGTTGTGGAATATGAGGGCAGGGAAAATGTAGAGAGACCCCCTCAGAGAACTTGATCTATGGCGCCTAGAATCTGGGGCATGCAGGGACTACATGTCTAAAAATTCAGTGATAAAAGGTTAGCTGGGCTAGCCTGCATGGAGAACAGCTGTGCGTTGGGGCACAGATGGGGACAGCTGGACTTCCCAGGCCTGGTGGTGTGAGGATGGATGCAGGTGGGTTTCCCATGGACCATCATACTCCCAAGAAAGACACCTGCTATGGCTCAGATATGGACCCCCCTAGAAGGAGGGTGTCCACTCCTGGAGAAATGAGGTGGCCACCACAGAGAAGGGACCACTGTAAAAGAGGGGCTATGTGTAGTCATCCAGAAGAAGCATTGTCCAGGTAAATGGAAACACCCAGGTATGGGGGAAAGTCTACAAAGAACCCAAAAGTGTACCCACAAGAGAAACGCACCTAGAGGACACTGTGTTACACCTGTCCCAGTCAAACAAGACCTTGCTGACCCTTTATCCCTTGCCACCCCCATCCAGGCAACCTACCAAGTGGGGGAAGAGGAACAGAGAAGCAAGGGAGAAAATAGAGATGGGGCTGGCCACATGCTTGTCCCAGAGGCTAAGCTTAGGGAGGGGAGAAGTTATATAAATTGAATGAGCGTACAGGATGAGATTAGCCTTAGCATTTTATGACCTGAAGATCTGAAACTCTTCAGTACTACCTGGGAGTATTCAAAAAAGCAAGGGAGAGGGAAAATGCATCTGCAGAGCCAGTGGGCAGGGAATGGGGAAGAAGCCTAAAGTTGCTTTCTGCTTGCACCCTACCAGCCTGGCTCACTCAATCACCCAGTTCCCCTGTATTTTTCATTTTTTTATATTGAACTTTCATAACTTATATAGAGAGTGAAAAATAAACACCATTTTTCAAAAAGAAAGAAGAGCTTTGCACTCTAAATTTCAAAGTTTTAAAATTGATGAGCAAGTATCTTGACAGGAGCAGGAATCGACCATGAGTGGAAGAAATGAGGTGTCCCCTTAGGAATCAGGAAGTAGGTTTCTTCAAGGTTTTATGTCTAAATAAAACTACAGAATTCAGCCAAAGCCAGTTAGGTGGCAAGCTCTGAGGGCACATTAGCCACTTAGAACCCTGGGGTCCAGGCGCCTTGCCCGAGATTGTATACTCAGAGTAGCTGGCACTTTTAGGATATTAAATTATTCTTCTAACACAAACACACTGTTTCTCACAAATTCCTGAGAAAAGTTCGCTAGGCCTGCCCCTGCTCCCCAGTTCACATGGGAGTGAGACCCCAGGGAGGGGACCATTTGCAGCCAGAAGCATTCTCCGTGAAGACCCCAAGAAAGCTCACGTCTCCTGACTTCGGGTGAAGGTCTCTGAAGCCAGGTTTCATGTCTGAAGAAAGAGAACTGTTTCATTGTTTTAAGAAATGCCAAGCTGATGCTATGAAGGAAAAAAATCACTAAGCTGTACTGTGTCCTCTGTGTCATTATGGGGGGTTTATGCATAGCTCTCATCTTTAAAAAATAGAGAAGGGGGTTAGGCTGTGTTTGGGAGGCTGAAGCCTACAGGTCCGGCTTGCCCAGTGCCCGGGTCCTGATGATGCGTATGTGCTGACTGGGGAGGTGAGGGCACTGAGAAAGAGATACGGTGAAGACCTACCCCAAGCCACTGACTCTGGCGAGGATGCTAATGCCTGACAATAGCGCAGTGAAAAACCCAGATGCAGCAGCTGGAGGCCAAGGGAGAGTGAGCGGGTCAGAGCTGGTGGGTGGGCTCCCACCTCTGCCAGGACAGAGACACCCAGCTTTGCCACCAATTGCAAGGGGTGATCTGTACTTCTAGGACCTCTGTTCCCCTCCTTAGCCTGAATGCCCAATTCAAGAGGCACCATTCCCCCTGTTTACTTTGGCCCCTTCCTAGCCTAGATTTTAATCTCGATTTGAGAGGATAAAAGGGTTGGGGGGACTTTCTGCAAAATGAACTTCCTAGTCATAAAAAGTAGAAACGAGCATTTCAACCTTTTCAGCCCATGCTGGCACCAGATTGGGGTGGGACGGTGCATGGGGCTGATCACTTGCAAGGAGATGGGGAGACGTGTCGCCACACCTTCACAGGGAAGTGTTTCTGTCGTCAGAGCCTGCTGTACTGGTAGAGGAATGCATGCAGCACGTCTGCTGTGACATGCATGCCATAAGGAGGAAGTCCAGGCCCGGGACTGATGGAGAAACTCTCCCAGATGTCATGCTCTCTCCAGAAACTGCTGTCCACCAGCACCCCAGCACTCTCGTCCCTCTGTCATCCCTCCAAGTCAGCTCGTCCTTCTTCCTGAGCACGTGGTAAACCTACATTTCCCAGTCTCCCTTGCAATTAGTGGGGGCCTTGCAACCAAGGTGTCCCCAAAGGAATGTAAGCAGAAATGATGGGTATCATGTCCAAGCCTGAGCCTTGGGGCTCCTGGGTGCCTCCTTCGTCTTTCCCTCTGGCTGGAACCCTGGCAATCCAGCCTCAACTCTGTAGACAAAACCAAGGACTCAATGACTGCAGGGAACACTCACCTTAAAACATTACATAACGAAAACATCAACTGTCTATGTAAGCTACTCAGTTACTGTCGGGGCTCTTTGTTATAGCAGCCAAGACTCACTTCTAACCAATACACTGAATGCTGCAGTTCTCGCCTCGTTTACATATCCTCTGAGAGGGAAGATAAGAGAAAGGTTTTTTGGCGGCAGAAACCACAACAGAGAGGAAGCATTCCTCTGAGGTATAATGTAAGACCAGAGGCCAAGCAGACAAACCCCCAAACCCTTGTATTTCTGCCCCTGTCTTAATTATAATCCCATTTGTAAGCCAAACCCTGTCATTCTGTCTCCCTTAATGGCTGGTTTCTATTCTGGTCCTTTCTCCACCCTATTATCATTTGCAATATTCAGGAGCGCGGGCAATGGAGAGGGAAGGCCGCTCCCTGAGCCTGCCGTCCTTCTCTGTCTTTTTGAATATTTCAGTTGCTCCCAATCTTTATTTTTGCATTTCGATTTCCTGTGGTACAGTAAATTTATCTTGGTCACTCAATCAAGTTCTCCCTGGCTCTCTCCCCTTATCTTCCTTGCTCAAGGCTGACTAAAAATACCTACAGTATCTTTGCAGCCGATCTGCCAACTGGAGGGAAATCTACAGATCGCCTTGATAGGGAGACAGCTGAGGGAAAGAGGGTAGAAATGCTGGGCTAGTCGAAGGACAAGGGTGAAATGGGTGACCTCAGTCAGCTACTTTCTTTCAAGGTTAACTGCACAGTGCCAGCCTCTCCCACCGCATCTGGGAGAATTCTCTTCTCTTTGTTTTAGTTTGAAACCAGGCCTTCCACTTACGTATTTGTCCCACCATGGAGTGGGTTTGCTAATAACCTCACACCCATTGCTGGGCCTCGACCACTGAGTACCTATGCTTCAGACTTCCCACTTCCGATACCAAATTTTAATTTTAAAAAATTTTAAATGCCATTTTTAAATTATAGGGAGATATGTAGATATCTCCCAATGACATCATAAAAGCAATATTTGAGAAAAAAATTCTATCTTTACTTCCTGGAATCCTGAGATCTTGCATGGGAGAATTTCTGCTCTGAGTAGGTTATTCCCACTCGTGGAGACCAGAGCAGGGAAGCAAAGGCATTTCGTCTGTTCTTTTTTACAGTGATAGCCAAATTCTGGACCAAATCTCTAATTGGCTGAACTTACTGAATAACCCTAAGCAGCCTCAGCTGTGTTCACAGATATACTCTGTGTGTTGCTCATTTCATGGGAAGGTGCAGAAATAGTCCTCCGCTCCTCCACTGGGCCCCAGGCTGGTCAGCTGGGCTTAATTTCCCTCCAAGTGTTACCCCCCAGTAGTGGGCTGAACAGGGAAAGGAGAGAGGGCACAGGTCATTGTTATGCGGCCTTACTGATGGCCGGTCAACGCACATGGATCCTGAACATGTAAACAGCAGTCCTTTGTCACAGGTTCATGCTGAATCTTTGGTTGCAGCTCCTCAAAGACTCCCAGCCTTCAACCTCAGCCCTTGGCCTCATGTGGCCACTTCTCTCAAACTTGTTAAGGAAAACCCTTCCCTTCCCCTTTGAGCCCTTTCTGTCTTCTCCTGTCAGCCCATATCCTCTGCTCTCCCGGGGTCCTGCTCCCCTCACTTCAGTCATTTTGTTCCACTGCATCTGGTTACTCTGGAGTTGGCAGACAGGGTAGGAGACGTGTGTTCTGAAATGCCAGATGGACTCCTCTTAGCCGACGTCTTGAGTGTTACAACAGAGGCTCAGGTTCCTTCTCCAAGGCTTTAACACTTTCGAATTACATTTATCTTCCTATAAGAGAGATCTGATCAATGTGGCCTAAACAAGATAGGGATTTATTTCTCTCTTACATTATAACAACAAAAAAACCCAGAACCCAGAATAAGGCAGCCCAGAGTCGCAAGCTCCTTGCATACTCCTGAGTGTGTGGCTTCCATCCTCAAAGTCACCTCATGGTGGCGGCTGAAGCTTCATCATCATATCTGCGTTCCAAGGAGCAGGAAGGAGGAAAGCCAAGACCAAGGAGCTGCCACTTAGATCTCACTGACCACACCCAACAGTGAGGGAGGCTGGAAACTGGAGTTTGTCAGCTGGGCCTGCTGTCCAGAGCTCTGACAGTAGGGAAAGCTAGAACAGGGACTGGGCAGGCAGCTGGGAGTCTGTCCTCAGAGGCGGGCTGCCATGGTGGTCGCAGGTGGAGCTTCTAGAGTCCGAGTCTTCGCTCCAGGAATCCCCCGCTGTGCAAGCTCAGGTAAGGGACCGACTCTCTACTTAGGCCTCTTCAACTGTAGACTGGGACTAACAATAGTTCTTACATTATTGTTGGCAACTATTATTATTGTCTGATGACCAGGTGGATTAAATGAGGATCCGAAGCGTCCTGGCACTTGCTAAGCACCTGATAGCTGCTGGCCATTGTCATTTGCCTGGCGGCAGATGTTACCAATGTCCCACCTGTGACCTGTCCAGGGCGCCAGTTGGAGGGGAGGGAAGGGAGGAGGAAGGCACAGCCTCGTCGGTGACCCCTCCTGGGGCCAGAGACTCACATCCTTTAGGAAAATCCTTTCCCCAAATGCCTCTTTTCGTCCCCCTCTCCCCACTTGCTCCTTACCCCCTGAGCAAGGCCGAGGTCTCCTCTCTTCCCATCTCACACTCCAAGTTCAGTATTGAAAATGTTTCCCTACCTAATCTTGGCCAAGTCCCTAAGTGTGCAAGACACGTTTCCAGAAGCTTGCGGCGTCCGTCTGACCCTTGCCCCATGAAATTTACGGTCTAGAACGGGGGCCAGCAAACTACAGCCTAAGGGCCAAATCCTGCTGGCTCTTTCTGGAAGTAAAGTTTTACGGGTTGACCTGTCATCTGTGGCTGTTTTCACGCTACAACTGCAGAGTTGAGTAGCTGTGATAGAAACCACCCACAAAGCCGAGGGTATTTACTCTGCTTATTTATAGAAAAAAGCTTGCCGCCCTCTTCCTCTAGAAGGAGAAAAAGAACATATTTTTAAGACTATCTGTAGGTGTGTGCAGTCGGATAGACCATGGATACAGTATGCAAAGGTACGAAAAGGACCTGGGAGAACTTAGAGCAAACAGCTGGAAGCGGGAGGCCACGCAGAGGGGGGAAGATCAGAACCGGACAGGGGCCAAAGCGACTTCAGCCTCGTCTGCGATGTTTTCATTTTTCACGAGGAGAGTAGAGTTGGGAAGTTAAAATTAATTTTTAAAATAATTTATTGATTGCTGGAAAGGGTGTGACATGTTTAAGACTCATATAAGGTATAAATTATTACAACCCTTTTGGAAAGCAATTTGGAAATATGTATCAAGAACCTACAACATGGTCATACTCTTTGGCCCCATAATTCCACTTCTGGGAATCCATCCTAAAGCTATTACCTTAAAGGTTAAAAATATTTATGCACAATTGTGTTCATTGTGGTAGGAATTATAGTAGCAAAAGGCTAAACTCCTCTAGATGGTTAGTAATATAGTAAGAGTTAAAGAGGTGGTGAGCCATCCATATAATGGAATATTATATAGTAATTAAAATGAGGATCACAAAGAGCTTACAAATGATTTGGGAAAATGCCAAAGGAATGAATAGGATACAGGGTTGCATGTAGTTTCATCACAGCTGTATAAAAGAAAGATGACAGTACAACCCAGGCATACCCAAAAGTCATAGTAATCTTTGGGGTAGTGGACTGCTCACGTTTCTCCTCTTCATCCTCATCTCTATATTTTTCTAGAATGTGTTTGTTTTATTTTCGTAATGGGGATAGGGTATATACCATCTCGGACTACAGAGGTTTTGGACGGGTCCGCTGGGCCTCAGTGAATTAGGGTTTGCCTGGGAGCAAAAAGGAGCAGGTGAGAGGGGGTCACCTCATTCCTGGGCAGTCCAGAAATCAAAGCAAAGGGAGAGGAGAGACTCGCACGCCAGCTCTGCCAAAAGGACGGGTCAGAAGCTGCTCTGCGTCTGCTGCCTCCACCTGGCACTGCCCTCCAGCCCAACGACTGGGCGGTGGGAGACCCGAGGAGCCGGGCTCCCCAAATCCGCAGGCAGAAGCTCCGCTTCCTCCAGGAGCCTGGGCAGAGCCCACAGGACCCCCCCACCAGGGGTAACAGCTGAGGGGGAGGGAAGAGCCCACTGAGGATGGGCAAGAAGCTTGGGGGTGGGGGGCTGGGCCTCCTCACTTTCCTTCCGGCCCCCCAAGCCTCGGGGATCGGGGATCGGGGATCGCTGCCTTGGGAATGTTTCCCTCTGGCTCAGACCCTCAGCCACATCCTGAACCCCCCAGGTCTGCTCCTCCCCAGTGTATTGTTTTCAGTTAGCAGCAACAACTATTCGCTTAGGGTAGGCTTCTGCTACCCTAAAAAAAGATAAGAAAACAGTATCAAGCTGAAGCCTCTATCCGTGCAGTGTTCTAGGAGGGCTCCAAGAGACCAGGTCTGCCTAAAGGAGGAAATCAGGCACTCAAAGAGGAGACCCCTCAGAAAATAGCTACAGACAGTGCCCCTTCTGTAAATCGCAGCCGCTCGGATTTTAGGTTCAAATAGAATAGGCTTCACAGCCTGATTTAATGACATGACCTTGGAGCCCCATTTGCTTCATCTGTAGATTAGGGCAGGGGAGGATACGCCAATGAGGGCCGCGTAAACATTTTTTCATGTGCCCCCGTGCAGTGATTGGCACAAAGTATGTGCTATAAAAGGTCATTCTTACTCCAAAAAATTACATTCCCTGGGCAGTCTGATGACACGAGGGGCAGTAGCCCAGAATCAGGTGCTAATCTAGAAAGGAGCTAGTCCTATATCTTCCTTGTAGCAAAAAATTGTGGCTTCTTTTTCTAGTATCTGATGCTCAGCCTTCAAGAAGCAGCTCAAGCCCAGGCCTGTCTCGCACCCCACCCCCCACCCGGGGCCCCAGTGCTGGGTTTCCTGATGGCGCTTGCCGGGAGCATTCCCTCCCTCCCAGGCCCAGGAGGGCATCAGCCTGGGAACTGTTCATCTGGTAATTCATCACCCAGGCCCTGCGGCAGCCCTTCTTCTGTTGTTTAAACTGTTGCTTGCAACATTCCCTGATACTGAACTTCCCACATATGGGGTCTCATCTCCTCAATTAGATCACAAGCCCCTCGAGGACGAGGCTGCTTCCCAGGGCCTTTCTTCAGTAGCTCATTGACACTCCTATGTTGCACACTGGATTTTTATGCCTGTTTTCATCTGATCCACAGAGGTGTGGCTCACACTTGGCTGGCACGGGGTAGACTATTCCAGATCTAAACACATCAGCAAAGCTCTGAGTTGGGCTACTTCAAAAGTTGAAAGGGGGAATGTAAAGAATCTGCAGCAGGTGGGGTCCTTTCTATACCCTCCCCCCTCGAAATGTGTCGCTCCTGTGATTCTGAGCAGATCACTGGGGCAGGGGGCAGAGCCAGTGCTGCCAACTCGAGGGCTAAATCTGCATCTGGGGCGAAGCCAGGACACTGGTTGCTTCCTGCCACCCGCAGCTGCTTCGGGAGTCATGGGTTGCGGCTGCCCCAGGGAAGCTGGACTTAACTCAGTGAGCATCCAGGCGGCCAGTCAGGGCAAAGGGGCCGCGCAGCCAGGCCAAATGTGGAATCACTTAGAAAGGGGTAGCATGCAATTCTACAAGTCTGTGCACCCCGCCGCACCCCCACTCCACCTCACATCTTTTCCCTGGGCTGGGGCCTGTGGGTCCCCGGGAGGGTAAGTAGTGCCACACTCCCAGCCGGAGCAGCTGTGTCCCCTCCCCCCACCTCCTGCAGGCGGCCGGGACGACTCCGGTCACATGCAGCTGACAGCTGTGGTGGCGCCAGAGCTTGGGCGGCCACCACATGGCTCTCTTTTGATTCTGGCCCTTCCCTGGGCTGCTGTTTCTCTTCTGCCTCCAGCACAGCTAATGGCCACTGGCCCCAGGATGCCGGGCGGAGGGCGGGAAGGGTTAACAGCGCCTGCTTCCTGCCTGGCCCTTCTTCGTGCGACATTCTCTTCAAAGTCACAGGACTTTGCTTCCCTGTCTTTGTTCCATCCCTGCAGATGTGGAGGTTTGATTTTTCAAACCGGGGGTTCATATTTCAGCTGTTCTATCTGTTGGAATCTTAGAAAGAAGCCAGCTTTAAAAGGAACCTAGGAAAGAAAACCGATATTCGTTGAGTGCCTGCCAAGACTCAGCTACATACCATTCCAGGCCCTGAGCTAGACCCCACTTCCCTGAATTCCTGGGCCCAGCTGAGGACCCTGGCTTGCTCGCCCCTCTTCTCTGCCCCCTCTATCCTAACAATGACATCCCCTCACCAAGGGCCAGTGCCTCCCACCCTATCCCACCGCTATCCCAGCGTCCTGGAACCAAGAGCTGACGTTTTACAACAATCTCCATTCAGAGGTTTATCCTGATCCAGTGAAATGGCTTTGTTGACAGCAGAAGCACAAGATCTGACGGGGAATGAGCCGGGCAGAGCCAAAGCCGGCCGGCTGGGGCGTGGGAGGGAGCCGTGCGCTTTCCTCTCGGCTTCTCGGCGCGTTTTGTCCGCCTCTCGTGACAGGAGAGCGCCCCCTGCTGCCCCAGGCCAGCTGGTGTCGCACAGCCGAGACCGCGAGCGCAGCCGCGCGGCGAAGGCCTGGGGTCCGCTACCGCCGGTCACTCGGCCAGCTCCCGTCTGCGGGGCGCGGCTCAGCATGGCAGAAGGAAGATGCTGCCCCTCTGGAGCCCACGTAGGCCGGTAGCGGCCGAGGGCCCGGCCCAGCTCCTCTCCGGGGCAGTGCTGGAAGGCGGGCAGTTAGGAGTCTGTCCGGGTTGGGAGCCTGCCTCCCCACTCACTGCCTGCGCGAGCCTGGGCGCGGGATCTAACCTTGAAGCTTCCACTTCTTCATCATTAAACCAAGATAATCAGTAGTATCCACATCACAGAAATACTTTAGGGATAATTCATGTAAAGCACATAGTGAGCTTTCAATAATAGTAACTATTATTATTGATTTGGCTGACACTTCTACAAGTGATGAGAGAAGAACTGACAAGGTCCTGTGGACAAAAGCCGAGGGATTTGGTTGTGTGTTTTTTTGACATCATTTTCATCATTACATGGATCTTATCTGTTTCCACGGGCATGTTTGAGGGAAAAAACTTTGCCTAAAGGGGGAATAAGTGCAAGAGACCGTCACTAAAACATCAATTCACAGAAACAATTACTAAACACATTGATCAGTGCTCCAAGCCGTACAGTAGAGAAAAGAGAGACAAGTTATGTTGGGGGAGACTGCCCTGCGTTATCAATTTTTCCCTCTTTGTTGGATTATAGCCATCTTAACTACAAACTTGCTGGAAAATCCCCCACGTAAGAACACAAAACAATCTTGACTCCACACCCCCTCTAGCTAACCTCCTCCAAATTTCTTTTCTTCCCTATATGGCCAAACTTCTTGAAAACTGCTCAGGGACTCCACTTCCTCTCCTTCTATTAGCTCTTGAACCCACTCCAATCAAGCTTTTATCCCCCGCCACTCACTCTACGTCACCTGCTCTTATGTAGGTCACCTGTGACCACCACAAGCTGCATCCAATGGTCCATTCTCAGGCCTCCTCACTCTACCCAGCAGCAGCAGCCGGTGTAGTGGATGGGCTACTCGCTCTCCCTTGGAACACCCCCTTTCCTTTTGCTTTCACCCTGATTCCCCTCCTACTTCTCCAACCAGTCCTTTCCCATCATCTTTTGCTGGCTGCACCCAATCTTCTCAGTCTCTAAATGCTCTGTGTCCAGACCTCTTCTCTCTCTATTTACACTCTCTCTCGGTGATCCCCACCGGCCCCAAGCTTTAACTATTGTACACTGATGATGACACATTTATGTCTTTAAGCCCACCTCTCCCTGTCCAGCCATCTCTTCATCATCTCCACATAGATGTCCTATAGTCTTTTCCCTGTCTGTCCCATCTTCATAAATGACGACTTCATACTTCCAGTTGCTCAGATCAAACAACGTGGTCATCCTTATTGTCTGTCTGTCTTTCACACCCAGCGTCCAATCCATCAGCAAATCCAGGCAGTTTTACCTTTAAGATGTACCCAAAATCTGACCACTTCTGGAAATCTCTACTGCCATCTCCAGTCCACGGACCCATCTCCTGCCTGGACTACTGCAGTAGCTCCCTTCCTGGCCCTCCTGCTTCTACCCATGTTACCCTGCAGTTATTTCCATATAGCAGCAGATAGAGTCTTTATTAACAAAAGTCAAATCATGACCCTCCTTTATTTTTAACTCTTCAAAGTCTTCTGTTCTAAGAATGGAATGCAAAGTCCTTCCATGATCTTCAGGCATCTTGCCCCTGGCTACTTTTCTGTCCTCACCTCCTACCCCCATGCCCACTCCACTCTGACCACACAGGCCTTCTTGATGTTGCTGGAAGGTGTCGAGCATGATCCTACCTCAGGGCCTTTGCACTTACTCTTCTCTCTTCCTGCAATTTTCTGACTCTATGCAAACCCAGGACTTGTTCCCTCACTTCATTCAGTCTCTGCCACCTTATCAAAGAGGCCTTTCCTGACCACTCGATAAAAAAGAGAATCCTGTCCCTTCCCCTTCTGCCTCACGGTGATGCTTTTTCTTTATAGCATTTATCAACACTTACATATTGTAAATTTGATAGATTTTTTCTGTCTCCTCCAACCAGACTGTAAGCTGCCCGGACTTGGGTTTGCTTGCTGCTAGATCCCCAGTTCCCAGTGCAGTGCCTGGCAAATGGCAGCAGCTCAGCAAATATGCGGTGCCTGCAGGAATGAATTAGTTGGCACCAGCTACGCTCCTATGTGAATGGGAGGCAAAAGATGCCAGGCCAGCCACGGCCCTGACTTGAGAGATGAACTCAACGACTCTGAGAGGTTCCTCACCAGCATTGCCTTAGAAAGGCCTCCCTCTAGAGCAGGCGCGATACTGCCTCGTCTCCCCAGGCTCAGAGGTATTGATTACATAAGGTTTGAAATTTCTGACACCTAAACACTTCTGGGTTGGCCAATTAGATTTTTTTTTCCATTATAAGAGTAGAGATGAACTTGTGAAATAATCTACCCCACAGCTTATCTCTGCGAAATCACATCATCAATCTCTATCATTCAATGTTCCAGTGATACATTCAGAGAGATGAATATTCAGGGACCTGCTAGCTACATCCAGGATGTTCTTGACTCTTTCTAATGAATGCTCTTAAATAAAATAAAAGATGCATCTGACCAGGTAGAAGCTTTGGGTGAAAGAAGGTCAGTGCTCCTAAATCTAAATCTCCTTTCTTATTTCACCGTAAGCACAACTGTAGAATTGTGCACACTGCGAGAAAGCCCAACAATATACCCAAACAATTATTGACTAAAGGGGAGTGGCTTGGAAGTTTCCTCTTCTCCACAAATTGCCCTCTCCTAGAGTCTGTCAATTTCCCAACCACCAAGTATATGCAACATCATTTTCCTGTGCTCATCTTGTTTAGCTGGGGATGTGTGCTGATTTGAAAGGATGATGTACCATAGGAAATCCATGTTTCAATCCTGATCCATCTCGTGGAGGCAGCTATTTCTTTTAACCCCTATTTAGTACTATAGGTTGGAAACTTGATTAGGTTATCTCCACGGAGATGTGACTCACCCAATTGTGGGTATTAACCTTTCATTAAAGAGAGATGTGACTCCATCCATTCCAGGTGGGTCTTGATTAGTTTACTGAAATCCTTTATAAGAGGAAACATTTTGGAGAGAGCAGCAGATCTACGAGAGAGCCACGAGAACCATGAGATCCCACTCATCCAGCGACCTTTGGAGATGAACAAGGAAAATGCCCCGTGGGGAGCTTCATGAAACAAGAAGTCTGGAGAGAAAGCAGACGTCGCCATGTTCTCCATGTGCTTTTCTAGTTGAGAGAGGAACCCTGAACTTCATCGGCCTTTCTTGAGTGAAAGTAACCTCTTCTTGGTGCCTTAATTTTTACATTTTTATAGACTTGTTTTAATTTGGTCATTCTCACAGCCTTAGAACTGTAAATTTGCAACTTGATAATATATCCCCTACCCAGATTTACCAACTTTCAGTATTTTGCCAGATTTATTCTATCTTTCTATCTTTATCTATCTTCTAAACATTTAAAAGTAAGTAACACATGTCATGCTCCTTTAACACCTCATACTTCTACATATATTTCCTAAGACAAGGATATTCATGAACGTAACTACATTAGGTATAATTATCAAGTTATAGAAATTTAACATCAATGTAAAGCATACAGCCTATATTCCAATTTTTTTCAATTGTATCAGTAATGTCCTTTTCGGCATTTTCTCCTCCATTATTAAGTTCAATCCAATATCATGTATTATATTTAGTTTTCATTGTCTCTTTGGCATCTCTCTCTTTTGTTTGATTGTGGAAACATATACAACATAAAATGTCCCATGTCAACCACTCCCACGCAGACGCTCAGTGGCGTTAATCACATTTATCACCACCACCCATTACCAAAATTTTTCCAACACCCCAAACAGAAACCCTACACCCATTAACGCCCCAGGGATTTATTTCTTTTTGGTACTGTTGGACCTTGGGGATGCAAGGTCCTTTCCTACATGGGTCCCAGAATGTACCCTCTGGCTTCAAATGTAACTTCCTCTCCTCGTCTGTGACCTCATTATTTCGTTTACCAAACATTTGAATGGATAGAGAGCCATATAAACTCCCAGTTATCATTACTGTGCTAAAGACTAAATATAGGTATTTGGAAGGTACTAAGGAAGCCAAGAAGAAGACTCCTCTGGTGATGCAGGAGGGTCAACGATGGGAGGCAGCGCATCAGTTGGGAAGTGTTTGCAGCAGTCCAGGCAAGAGACCAGGAAAGCAGCAGTGAATGGTGCTGGGAATGGGCCCCAAGAGAGATCAGAGGAGGAATAGGATCAGGAGGGGGGAGTCCAAGTCCAGGAAAACTCCAGGATTTGGGACCCAGATGCCTTGGACACTCAGGTCCCCAGAGAGTTCATTTGTCATCTCATCCTCTTTTCTTTCTCACCTCCAGGCTCTACTTCATCTAACAGTTCCCCGGACCCAGTTATTCAGGACTCCAGCCTACCAGCTTCATCGAGTATTTTCTTGGTGCTTCAGTTTCCTCATCTGTAAATGGGGATAATAGTAATTTCTGTATAAGATTGTAGAGAGAAATGAAAAAATTAATCCATGCAAAGTATTTTGGACAGTGCCTGGGACATAAGCACGCAAGAAATGTTAGCTATCATCATCACCATCATCATCATCATCATCGTCACCATCATCATCATCATTTATTTGTCAACATCCTGTATTCCTTCCCCCCAGGACTTTTCTCTGTATTCTCAGGTCCTTCTCTCTCGGCTTGTGCAGAGTCTAGCATATTCTCAAACTTCATTTTCCTGGCATTCTCTAGACCAAAGTTCACCACTAAGGAACTTCTTGCCACACGGCTTTAACTCATTCACAGAGTAAGTTGATATAAATCTAGGGATTCCCACCCCCACCCCAGCCTCCAGCATTCCCCTCCTCTGCCTCCATGGCTGCTCTTCTCTCCCATGGGTAGAACGAAACAACGTAATCAGTACAGAGTCTCCATGCCCCAGCCCTGCCCACCACCTAGCAGCTCCAGTTGCAGCCTGCTTGCTTCTTTTCTACTCTCTAAATGCTTACAGATGTCTGCCTGCTTTCCTCTACGGTGTGTCTTCCAAGAGAGATGGGAAGATCAAATATTAGCAAATATTTTAATCTCTCTTTTACTTCCTCTCTTAATAGCAAAAGAAGTAGTGGGTAGAAGCGGGGATGTTTTTCTCCTTCCTGGTGGGGTTTAAGTTGGCCGAGACTGAACACAATTTCATTTTATAGCCTCGGGGATAGGGATGGTGAATTCATTGACTCAGGGGGCACTTAGCCCTGCACTCCTTGGTGCTTATCCCTCCAGCCCCATCAGGACTTTGCGATCCACTGGAAGGAACTCAGCAGAGGGTCTCGAGCGTGTCCACAGACCAATGCTGGCACCAGGCAGAGCCCAGCTTGAGCACCTGGTTTCCGAATCGCTGCAGGACGTGCAGATGAAGGAGCTGTCCCCAGGAGGGAAGAACGAGAATGACCTCCAGGGGCCTCAGACAAGAACGGGAGAACAAGGACAGAATCATGGTCCTAGAGGACAAGCAGATACTGCACGAGACTGCTCTACAGCATCTTTCAGAAAGAGCCAGAAGGTTTTAAAGAGAAGGGGACATTGCCTCAGGCTTCAGAACCTTTCAAGTTTATATCTAAGCGGGAACATATTTACTATCAAGGGTGTGGTACATTGGAAAATGTCGCTCAAATTGTAAAGACTTAAATGAGGAAACTTGTGGGAATTTAAATTCATGCAAAATATTTAAAAAGCAAGTTGGCTAAATGAATCAACAGCCATAAAAATATCTGCCATCTCTGACCCAGGAATTATGCTTTTAGGATTGGATCCTAAGGAAATCACTCCAAATACAGAAAAAGAGGTTTGCCCTCGTATTATGTAGAATAGCAGAAACAAAACCATAAAAATGGAAATACCTGGCCCTTTACAGGGGGAGGGGGAGGGAAATCGGGTGCACTGCTGGAGGCACCTCCCAGCAGCTTGTAACCTTTGAAGAATACCTGACAGCGCAGAGGCATTTTATAACAAGGTGGAAAACACATCCCCCTCCCCCACCCCCCCCACCCCCCCCACCCCCCCCCCCCAGCATTCTCCAAGACTTCTTTAATTGTGGGTATTTCACTCGTAAAGTAGGGGGGAAGTGCTGCTCTTCAAATTAGAAAGCACATGAAGAATTTTTGCTCTCAAGACTAAATTAAAAGTTTTACATGGAAATCATTTTCCCAGAATTTTTTTCTTTCCATGGAAAAGTCTCCAGAATGTTAAAATTCTGGCCCTCCAAGCAAATGAATGCATCTTTGCTCCCTCCAAATGTCCATGTTCCCTTAGCTTTTACCTCCAAGCAGGAAGGTATTGGGTAGGGTGGAAGCGAATATGACATACACAGTTAAATATAGACTGCCACTTACAAGGGAAGACCTAGAGGAAGTTAAGACACAATCTCCCACTGGATGACCCGATTTGCCTAAAATGCTGCATGCTCTTTGCAAGTAGCCCTGGCCAGGTCTTCTCTGTTCCAGTGCAGTGTTCTGCAGACTCATAAGGACCGCAGGACTGGAGAAGAAGAGACCTGAGTTTGCAGAAATCAGGCTTGCAGAAACAGTCCAAGACCTGTAAACTACAAGCAGAAGGAGAAGCCGGGGGGGGCCCTCCATCACACCGACTTTGAAGGTCCCTCCCAAGACCCCCTGCAAAAAGGAGGGACACCAGTCAGAAAGGACAGGTGCTCAAACACCCAGAATCCCAAAGACACCAAGCTGCTCTCCAGGATAAGTGGGCAGGTGTTGGGCAGGTAGTGCCAGCACCTTCTCCTGCCCCCCCCCCGCCCCCGAGACCGTATCCTGAGCTCCTGCCTCAACGGGCTGACACCCCTTGCTTTGTAAAAGCAGAATCAGCAAGTCACCAGGGTGAGTTAGCTCCCAGGTCAGGGGATTGCTGCTTAAAGCACATTTTTTTTTTGTATTCTGCTTGAGATTATCTCTTAATGGTGACTGTTGTGCTAGTGGAACTGAAAGGAACTGATTGATAAATATACAGGAAACAAACAAACAGAAAAGGCCACCCTCAGTAGCCCCTTGCTTTGTCAGAGATAGCCCAGGTTTAATGGCCTCCAGGTGGCTCCTTGCACAGACTTTGAACCCCCCGACTTCCTCCTCATTCACATCCCTCCCCATCGTGACCTTCTGCCCATTTACCTTCAGTTCCGCCATTCAAAGAGCAGGAATTTTTTTTTATAAGTGAACATTTCAAAGAGCATAATAAATCCCATATACCTGTCTCTCTCAGCCATTATCTCATGGCTAATCTTGTTTCACCTGTGCCTGCACCTACTTCCTCCTTTCCCACCAGTTATTTTAAAGCAAATAATGAACATTATATCTTTTCATCCATAAAGACTAGAGTAAATATGTCTAAAAGATAGAGCCTTTTAAAAACATAGTCACCATACCATACCAAACCTCAAAACTTTAGTAATTCCTCCATATCATTAAATATCTAGTGTTTAACTTTTCTTGATTGTCTCATACAATTTTTTGTTTATTTGACTCAGGGTCCTAATAAGGTGCTTACAATTGTGTTTAATTGTTATGTCTGAGACAAAGAGCAGAATTCTAAAACCACAAAATCCAAACAATAGGGAGGTGGCAGAGAGGCAGTCTCAGCGGGTGCCAGCCATCAAAGCCAAGCAGGCAGTCATTCACTCATGCAATAAATAGTTATTGAGGACCACCAACGCACCAGGTCGGGTGCCTTCTCTGGGATACAATAGTGACCAAGACCATAGATGGAGCCTGACCCCGTAGAGGTAATCCAATGATGAAGACATTGATCCAAAGATCGCACAAATAAATGCAACATTTAAAAGGTGAAGGAGTGCTATAAAGGAAGGTGCTTTAGGCTCCAATAAGAGGGAAATTTACAATGGCCCTAAAGGACAGATTTAGGACCAAAAAGTCAAAGGGCTGGGGAATCAGATTTGGACACAGCGTAGGAAAGGACTCTTCAAAGAGCTGGAGTTGCCCAGTCATGGAATCAGCCACTTGCCCTGGGATGATATGTGTTCCCTAAGTCCAGGTCCGTTTAAGCCAAGGCTGATGACCTTCCATCCAGGATGTGGTAGAGGGGATTCCTGCATTGTGTGTCCATGTGCTTTGCGGCAGAGGGCCAGTTCACAAGGAAGGTGTTAAGCAAATGTCTGTGAAGATGAAGTGAGGTGGTGGGGTCCAGAGCAGGTTCCAGACATCTTACTATGACTGAACAAATGGGCAGGAATAGATACCCCTAAAGGTCCCTTCCAACTCTAACATCCTTGACCCTAAGAAATCTTGTGTTACCTGCATTTGTTTATTTTCTATTGTGAACCAGAGGAAGGCTCTGTGCTTTAGGACCTTTAGATATGGTCAAAATGGAGTGAACTGGACGCAATCCTGAGGAGCCAAGTCTGAGAAGTATTTGAGAAGGAGAGGTGAAGGAAGGCAACAAGGAGAAAAGTGGCCTGGGGTGGGGAGGGAAAGGGGGGAAATAAGCAGAGAGAGCTAGAGAGCCTGAGAGAAATCTGGGCCTCAGTTTCCCCATCTATAAAATGGCAGTGAGGAGCATTCATGTTCTCTAAAGTACTTCCCAGCTTTAAGACCTGAGATGTGTGGGTTCCATGGAGTTTGGTCCTAGCCAGCTGAGGACCCATGATGAGGTTAGCTGCTCTTTTATTGCTTAGATATCTCTCTAATGTGGCCCTGAATATATCTATCTATCTACCACTTTTCTAGTCCAAACCATCATCATTTCTTACACGGATGACTGCAGTAGCCTCCTAACTGGTCCCCTCAAATCTACCCAACGTCCCCTCCAATCCTTTCACCAAACAGCTAGGAGAGAAATGTTTCTCAATCATAAATTGTATCATGTCACCCCCTTACTGAAACACGTCAAAGCCTTCAGTGCATCCCACTGAGACTGAAGAGCTACACCCTCAGCACAGCCCACCGCACTCTGCAGTCTGCCCTCTGACCTGACCACTGGCCTCATGGCATGCTGGCTGTCCCCTTTCCCCAGGTGCTGGACTATCTTGTAGATATGCTTCACATCTCAGCTCAAACAGCCACTTCCTCATGCCACCCCTCCACCCCCAAACAAAGAGCAGAGAGGGAGTTTGAACCCAGGACTGTCTGGCTTCAAGTCCAGGCTCATTTCACCAAATCTCACGGACAGAAACCATCTCTGTGTCATGAAGGCACTGAGCCACAGGGATACCCTCTGCAGACCTGGACGGCCATCCAGTCTCAGCTCCAGTACAACCAGGCTCATTCCAAGGCAGTAGCTGATTCCACACTGGTTAGCTCAGGCTGCTAAATAGTCCTTCCCTATTTTGTGATTCCTCAACACTTAGACCTGTTGGTCCTAATTCTATCCTCAAGTGTCATGTAAATCAAGTCTACTTGTGGGAGCCAGTCTCCAAGATGGCCCCGAGGCTGCCCGGCCCTGGCGCTCACACCCTGTGGGGTGCCCTCCCACGCTGCACAGGGTTGGTCTGTGTGACCAGGAGCCTGCAGCAAAACTGACGCTGCGTCACTTCCCAGATCAGGTTATGAGAAAAGACTGTGGCTTCTGTCTAAATTGTTCTCGCATGAGCTTGCTCAATTTTTCCCTGTTGCATCGCTCACCCTGGGGAAAGCAAGCTAGCACGCTGTCAGCCATTCCATGGAGAGGCCCACGTGGTGGGGAACCAAAGCCTCCACCAAGAGTCAGCCAGCAACAAAAGTCTGCCAACAACCACTTAAATGAGCTTAGAAGCAAATCCTCCAAGCCCCAACTAGTCTTGAGATGACTAGTAGCCCCAGCCAACAGCTTGACTGCTATTTAATTAAAGTCCCCACGTCAGAACGACCCAGCTAAGCTGTTCCTAGATTCCTGACCCTCACAGACTCTGTGAGAGAATAAACGTTTTAATCTCCTGTTTGGGGGTAATTTATTAAGCAGTAATAGATAATAATGCACTGCTTCCTCTTTCACTTGATTGTCCTTTTAAAATTGTATGTCATCTATTGGAGTGATTCCCTTAGTCTTCTAGTCACTCACGCATTTAAAAAAAACACACACACACACCTTATTGAGCACACGTGTGTGTCAGACCCTGGACCAGGTCTGCGAAGGCAGAGACGAGAGAGATTATCAGGAATTAGAAAAGACAAACTGGTAAATGAGCAATAAAGCACCCTTAGAGAATAAAAAGTCACGAGAGGGACTGCGAAGGTAGTTCAGTGGTAGAATTCTCGCCTGCCATGTAGAAGACCCTGGTTCAATTCCCAACCCATGCACTTCTCAAACAAACAAATGAAAAACCAAACAAAAGAATTCAGCAATGGTGTTGCAATAAGGGGATTTTCACATGGAAAAAGAATGAAATGTGACCACCACCATACAGCATACAAAAAAAACCCCAAAAAACTCATGAGAATGGGTGAAGCAAAGGGTGTGAGCCAGGGGTGGGGTGAGAGAGCAGATTGGAGGTGTAACAGAGGACAACTCAGGTAGATCAGGAGTTAAGACTTTACCCTGAAAGGGTAGGGTGGGAGGCACCCTTGAAAGGTTTTAAGAAAAAAGTCGCTACAAAATGAGATTTATGAATTAGAAAGATCACTCTGGCTGCAATGGTCAGGATAAATTGGAGGGAGCGGGGATCAATGCTGGAGGAAGGATACATTTAGAGACTATTGAAATAGTCCAGGAAAATGCTGATGATAGCCTGAATTAATAATAAGAATTGCAATGAGAGAGTGTATATAAGAGATGTTAAGGAATAGAATAAAATATCTTTGTAAAAATAAATTGGGTAGATGGAAATACTAGTGGTCAATGAGAGAGAAAGGTAAGGGGTAGGTATGCATGAGTTTTTTCTTTTTATTTCTTTTTCTGGAGTGATGCAAATGTTCTAAAAAATTATCATGGTGATGAATACACAACTATATGGTGATATTATGAGCCATTGCTTGTACACCATGTATGGAATGTTTGTTTGTGTATTAAGACTTATCAATAAAAACATTTTAAAAATATATCTTTGCAATTGATAAAATGTAGGAAGGAGGAGTTGAAAAACTCGCAAACGTGTGGCTTGGGAATCTGGTTAGATGGTTGTTCCATGTGCCAATATGGGAAATAAAAGAGGAAGAGCACTTTGAGGGGAGTTCTTTGGGCTATCCTGTCTTTAAGATGTTTATGGGCTGTTCAAGTGAAAATGCCCAGGAGGCAATTGCCTGACTGACTTCAGAGCTCAGTAGGGAGAAACAGGGACCATGAGGTCATACCTCTACACTCCACCAACCTCAGCCATTCTTTAAATGACTTACTTTTTAGAGCCTTCACCATGCTCATCACCTTTCTCAGGACTCACACAAACTAGTCAATGTTACTTATAAAATCCAGTGCCAGCCCTTTCTCTAAGCCAACTCTGCAAATAAACTCATTTCATTTGATGAAAGTAAATGTCCCTACATGGGACATGCCTCCCAGGGGGTGTAAGTCTTCTTGGCAATGTGTAAGTCTTCCTGACTCATCCTCCCAAGGATGAGCCTGGCCATGGCATTATGGGATTGAGAATGTGTTCTTGACCAAAAAGGGGAAAATAAATTAAACAAAAAAGTTTCAGTGGCTAAGAGATTTCGAATAGAGTTGAGAGGTCATTCTGGAGCTTACTCTTATGCTAGCTTCAGCCAGACACTGCAAATTGCCACAGTATGCCAAGGCCCCACCAACAGTATTCCTGAAAACCCTAGAGAATACCCTGTGCTCTAAGACTCTATAAAAATCTTTCTCAGTTAAATTTATTTTTTCAGAAACTTAAGGCCTCCAGATTGTTCTTAGGCCAGATAAGCCCTGAAACCCAGAGGTACCAGTCTCTCCAAGAACATCAACCAGTCTCACTCCCCTACCCCATGATATCAACACCCCTTTCCAACATAAAGAAACTAAAATAGTCATTGCCCAGATATCCCTGAAGATTAAGAGAATGATCAAATGAGAAGAAGGAGGTGTAACTGAGAAATTAGGATTTAACAAATGACAATGACTACTGACTCATTATATAGATATTTCTTTTTTGTTTCTAATGTATTAGAATAGTTAGAAGGAAATCCTTGAAATTGTTGAACTGTAATCCAGTAGCCTTAATCTTTGATAATGACTGTATATCTGTATAGCTTTTGTTGTGTGACCATGTAATTTAAAAATCTTGTTTTTTTGTAAAAACCCTGTAACTGACACTCTCTTTGCTTGGTGTTTGGGTAAATGAGTAATAAAATAAAGAAATATAATATAATATAATAAGGGTAATGAGGATATAGGATGTTTTGGGTGTTATTTTTATTTTTATTTCTTTATCTGGAATAATGAAAATGTTCTAAAATTGACTGTGGTATTGAATACAAAATTATATGATGATGCTGTGAGCCATTGATTGTATACTTTGGATAGATTATATGGTGTGTGAATATACCTCAACAAAATTGCATAAAAAAGGTAATTGGCAGTTTAAAGCAAAATAATAGCAGTATACTCTAGAGTTTATATATATACAGATGTAAAATGTATGACAACAGGACAGAGGTCAGGAGTGGAGAAATGGAAGTACAGCATTGTAAGTTTCTTATACTAATGTAAAGCGGTATGGTATTTCTTGAAGATAGACTGACAAGCTAAAGATGTACACTGCAAATCCTAAAGAAATGTACTGGTTTGCTAGCTGCCAGAATGCAATATACCAGAAACAGAATGGCTTTTAAAAAGGGGAATTTAATAAACTGCTAGTTTACAGCTCTAAGGCCAAGAAAATGCCCCAAATAAAGCAAGTCTATAGAAATGTCCCATCAAGGCATCCAGGGAAAGATACCTTGGTTCAAGAAGGCCGATGAAGTTCAGGGTTTCTCTCTCAAGTGAGAAGGCACACGGCAAACACAGTCAGGGCTTCTCTCAGCAGAAAAGGCACATGGCAAACATGGCATCATCTGCTAGCTTTCTCTCCTGGCTTCCGGTTTCATGAAGCTCCCTGGGAGGCATTTTCCTTCTTCATCTCTGAAGGTCACTGGCTGGTGGACTCTCTGCTTTGTGGTGCTGCAGCATTCTCTGCTCTCTCCGAATCTCTCATTCTCCAAAATGTTTCCTCTTTTATAGGACTTCAGAAACTAATTAAGACCCACCCAAATGGGTGGAGACACATCTCTATCTAATCCAGTTTAGCAACTACTCTTGATTAAATCACATCTCCAGGGAGATTATCTAATTACAGTTTCAAACATACAATACTGAACAGGGATTAGAAGAAACAGCTGCCTTTACAAAATGGGATTAGGATTAAAACATGGCTTTTCTAGGGTACATACATCATTTCAAACCAGCACAAGCAACTACTAAAAGAACAAAGCAAAAAGACTTGACTTGTAAGCTAATAAAGGTGATAAAGTGAAATCACAAAAATACTCATTTTATTAAAAAAATAAAACAGCAAAAGAGGAAAAGGGGGAACAAAGAATAACAGGGAGAAATAGAAAACAAATAGCAAAGTGGTAGGTTTAAATCCAACCACATCAATAGATACCTCAATTAAAAGTCAGAGATTGTCAGATAGGAAAAGAAAGCAAGACACAACTAAATTCTGTCTACACGTTACCCACTTTAAATACTAAGACCAAATAAGTTAAAAATAAAAGGATGGAAAAAGATATGCCATGCTAACACCAAGCAAAAGAAAGCATAAGTTGCTATATAATATCAAAGTAGATGTCAGATGGTAGTCATCAAAATAAAGGGTCATAAGGTCTCCCGGAGAAGATGGTGGCTTAGTAAGACGCGCGGGTCTTAGTTCCTCCTCCAGAACAGCAACTAAAGAAACAGAAACAATACGAAACAGCTCCCGGAGCCACGACAGCAACCAAAAAGACAGCATACCCCATTCTGGAACGGCTGAACGGGCAGGGAGAATCCGCTGCGGTGAGATACCCGAGGGGCGTGCGCTTTCCCGGGCCGGGGCAGCTGGCGACCAGGGTCCCTTCCACACACGTGGCTTCCCGGTCCGACTGGGAATGTTGGATAGCGGGGCCCTCCTGCCACGCTTGGCGTCTCGGGCCAGCTGGGCAATTTGGACCGGCACTCCCCCAAGCCGCAGTGGCCAGCGACCCCCGCTCCATGCGCGGTTTCCTGGGCCGACTGCGAGATTCGGATTGGCAAGTTAAAGGAGCCACAGCATCTTTTACTGGTGGGACCCGCAGACAGATGAGCGCCACAAGCGCCACCTACTGGGCAGGAAAAGAAAAACAGAGCCCAGAGATTTCACAGAAAAACCTTTCAACCAGCCGGGTCCCACACCCAGGGAAATCTGATCAAATGCCCAGACACCAGCAGAAAATAACGGATCACGCTCGGAAAATTGAAGATATGGCCCAGTCAAAGGAACAAACCAATAGTTCAAATGAGATACAGGAGCTGAGACAACTAATGCTGAATATACGAACAGAAATGGAAAACCTCTTCAAAAACCAAATCAATAAATTGAGGCAGGACATGAAGAAGACATGGGCTGAACAAAAAGAAGAAATAGAAAATCTGAAAAAACAAATCACAGAATTTATGGGAGTGAAGGACAAAGTAGAAAAGATGAAAAAAACAATGGATACCTACAATGGTAGATTTAAAGAGACAGAAGCTACAATTAGTGAACTGGAGGATGGAACATCTGAATTCCAAAAAGAAACAGAAACTATAGGGAAAAGAATGGAAAAACTTGAGCAGGGGATCAGGGAACTGAATGACAATATGAAGCGCACAAATATACATGTTGTGGGTGTCCCAGAAGGAGAAGAGAAGGGAAAAGGAGGAGAAAAACTAATGGAAGAAATTATCACTGAAAATTTCCAAACTCTTATGAAAGACCTAAAATTACAGATCCAAGAAGTGCAGCGCACCCCAAAGAGAATAGACCCAAATAGGCGTTCTCCAAGACACTTACTAGTTAGAATGTCAGAGGTCAAAGAGAAAGAGAGGATCTTGAAAGCAGCAAGAGAAAAACAATCTGTCACATACAAGGGAAACCCAATAAGACTATGTGTAGATTTCTCAGCAGAAACCATGGAAGCTAGAAGACAGTGGGATGATATATTTAAATTACTAAAAGAGAAAAACTGCCAACCAAGACTTCTATATCCAGCAAAATTGTCCTTCAAAAATGAAGGAGAAATTAAAACATTTATAGACAAAAAGTCACTGAGAGAGTTTGTGACCAAGAGACCAGCTCTGCAAGAAATACTAAAGGGAGCACTAGAGTCAGATACGAAAAGACAGAAGAGAGAGGTATGGAGTAAAGTGTAGAAAGAAGGAAAATCAGATATGATATATATAATACAAAAGCCAAAATGGTAGAGGAAAATATTATCCAAACAGTAATAACACTAAAAGTTAATGGACTGAATTCCCCAATAGAATGGCAGAATGGATTACGACCCAGCAATACCACTGCTAGGTATCTACTCAAAGGACTTAAGGGCAAAGACACAAATGGACATTTGCACACCAATGTTTATAGCAGCGTTATTTACAATTGCAAAGAGATGGAAACAGCCAAAATGTCCATCAACAGACGAGTGGCTAAACAAACTGTGGTGTATACCTACGATGGAATATTATGCAGCTTTAAGACAGACTAAACTTATGAAGCATGTAATAACATGGATGAACCTAGAGAACATTATGCTGAGTGAGTCTAGCCAAAAACTAAAGGACAAATACTGTATGGTCCCACTGATGTGAACCAACATTCGAGAATCAACTTGGAATATATCATTGGTAACAGAGACCAGCAGGAGTTAGAAACAGGGTAAGATAATGGGTAATTGGAGCTGAAGGGATACAGACTGTGCAACAGGACTAGGTACAAAAACTCAAAAATGGACAGCACAATAATACCTAATTGTAATGTAACTATGTTAAAACACTGAATGAAGCTGCACCTGAACTATAGTTTTTTTGTTTGTTTGTTTGTATCTTTTGTTTTTTTCTTTTTCTTTTTATATATATATATATATTTATTATTATTATTATTTTAATTTTCTTCTCTATATTAACATTCTATATCTTTTTCTGCTGTTTTGCTAGTTCTTTTCCTAAATCGATGCAAATGTACTAAGGAATGAAATGATGATCATACATCTATGTGATGATACTAAGAATTACTGAGTGCATATGTAGAATGGAATGATTTCTAAATGTTGTGTTAATTTCTTTTCTTTTTTTTAATTAATAAAAAAAAGTTAAAAAAAATAAATAAAGGGTCATTTCATCAAACGGACATAACAATCATAAATATTTATATACCTAATAAAAGAGCTTCAAAATACATGAAGCATAATGTCATTATTCAAAGACAACATGATTGGGTACATAGAAAATCCAAAAGGATATAGAGAAAAACTATTAGGATTAATAAGTAATTATCAAGGTCACCGACTAAATGGTCAATATATAAAAATCAAATATGTTTTGATATACTGGCCACAAACAAAAAATAAAACTTTTAAATTATACTGCTTTTAATAGCATAAAAACCAAGTCCCTATAAATAAATCTAACAAAGTACATGCAAAACTTTTACACTAAAAACTTTACAAGCAATTAAAGACCTAGATGGATAGAAGATTATGTCATGTTCATGGGTTGGAAGATTCAATACTATAAAAGAAGTCACTTTCCCCCTGGTTGGTCTACAGATCTAATGCAATCCTAATCACAATTTCAGCAGGGTTTGTGCTTATGTGAAAATTAACAAGCTGACTTTAAAACTGATGAGGAGGGCAGGCCACAGTGGCTCAGCAGGCAAGAACACTTGCCTGCCATACCAGAGGACCCGGGTTCAATTCCCAGTGCCTGCCCCTGTTTAAAAAAAAAAAAAAAAAAAAAAACTGATGAGGAGGGCAGTGCAATGGTGGCTCAGTAGCAGAGTTCTCGCCTGCCATGCCGGAGACCTGGGTTTGATGCCTGGTGCCTGACCATGGAAGAAAAAAAATGATGGGGAAATGCAAAAGACCAAGATTGTCATGCCAATCTTGAAGAACAAAGCTGGAGGAATTGCACTACCAGATATCAAGTTCTATTATGAAGCTGTAATTAAGACAGTGTGGTGCTGGCTAGTAGAATGGAATAGAAGTTCCAGAGACAGACTTACCCATATATCATTGGCCACCTGATTTATAACAAAGATGACACTGCACTGCCATGGGAAAAGGAAGGTCCTTTCAAAAAATGGTATTGGGTCAACTGTACATCCATATAGAAAAAAAATGAGCCTTGACCCTTCCTCATACACATTCACAAAATATAGATCTAGATGTGAAAGGTAAAAAAAAAAAAAAAAACTTCCAGAAGAAAACACAGGACACCTTCTTGGCTTTGAAGTAAGCAAAAAAATTCTTAGAAGGACACAAGAAGCACTAACCATAAAGGAAAATTTGATAAATTGAACTATATTAAAATGAAGAACTTTCATTCATCAAAAGATACTATCAGGAGACCATAAGTCAGAGTCTGGTCAGCAGATATGCCTGGATAGTAATATGAACAGGGAAACAATATAAAAAGTATAAAGAAAAAGAAAAAGGTGATTCATTATTTAAGAAGGCAAAACAAGAACCCTAAGGCATAATAAAGGTAGTAATAAGGAAAGTAGCTACTAACCCAGGGCTGAGCAAAAAGTGCAAAAGGAAAGAACTTTAAAAGCTTAGAAGGGAGAGCCCCACAAAGCTGAGGTTCAGATCTCCGAGGACAGGGCACAGCTGCCACAAAAGCACAGTCTGCTAAAGCAGTACTATAAGTGGCTGGAAGGTACTTGCCTCTGAACTGCAGAGCGGCGCCACGGTCAGTGCGGTAGGGGCCCCTGCACAGCGCTCCATTTAGTGTCACATGCAAAAATAAAAGTTCAGGGTTTCTTTCTCAAGTGAGAAGGCACATCTACCATGGTGATGGTAGATGAACATTAGGATTGTAATCAATGCCACTGAAGTATACACTGAAAGTAGTTAAAATGGGAACTTTTGTATTACATATGTTCCCACTATGTCTCTAGAACAATATAAGAAAACAAAAGTGTCTTCTTCCTCTTTCAGCCTTGCGATGAACCCCCAACTTCCCAACGTTTGCCATAGGCTATCAACAGCCAGTTGGCAAAGGAGAACTAGCATCTTCAGAGTCCAGTTTCAGAATCACAAAGCAAAACAAAAAGAGATGGAAAATTCACAGCTGGAACACAAAGTGAAATGGGACCCATAGAGAGTGGAAGAAAATATTTGCCACATATACCTCTGACAAAGGACTCACATACAAAACTCCTACAAATTAATAAAGAAAAAAGACCAGACAACCCAAGAGAAAAATGGGCAAAAGACTTGTACAAGTATATTAGAAGAGAAAATGTCTTATTATCCAGTAAATATATTAAGACTTCATCAGGGAAATGAAAATTAAAAGTTTAATGTGAAACACCATTCACGAGAATATGAAACACATAATCACAGGAATGGCTAAAATGGAAGAGATCGAAAAATACCAAGTGTTGAGAAAGACATGAAAAATCTCATACACTGCCGGCGGGAGCATAAATTGGTACAACTACTGTACTGGTTTGAAAGGATGTATGTCCCCTAGAAATGCCATGTTTTAATCTAAATCCCATTTCATAAAGGTAGCATAATCCCTATTCAATACTGTATGTTTGAAACTGTAATCAGATCATCTCCCTGGAGATGTGATTTAATCAAGAGTGGTTGTTAAACTGGATTAGGTGATGACATGTCTCCACCCATTTGGGTGGGTCTTGATTAAATTTCTGGAGTTCTATGAAACAGGAAACATTTTGGAGAAAGATGGAGATTCAGAGAGAGCAGAGAACGACATAGCTATGAGAAGCAGAGAGCCCACAAGCCAGTGACCTTTGGAGTTGAAGAAGGAAAATATCTCCTGGGGAGCTTCATGAAACAGGAAGTCAGGAAAGAAGGTAGCAGATGATGCTTTGTTTGCCATGTCCTCTTCCAGAGGAGAGAGGAACCCTGACCGTGTTCACCATGTGCCTTTCGAGATGAGAAAGAAACTCTGACTGTGTTCGCCATGTGCCTTCTCACTTGAGAAAGAAACCCTGAACTTCATTGGTCTTCTTGAACCAAGGTATCTTTTCCTGGATGCCTTAGATTGGACATTTCTATAGACTTGCTTTAATTGGGACATTTTCTCAGACTTAGAGCTGTAAACTACCAACTCATTAAATTCCCCTTTTAAAAGCCATTCTGTTTCTGGTATATTGCATTCCGGCAGCTAGCAAACTAGAACAACTACTTTGGAAAATTGTTCAGCAGCATCTATTAAAGTTGAATATATGTATACCCTATCACATGACAAGTCCAATCCTTGGTATATACTTAATAAAAATGAATATGTTTGTTCATTAAAAGACATACAAAAATTGCCTAGTAGCATTATTTTTAATAGCTCTAAACTGGAAAATCCTCCAAAGTCCTCGGTAGAACAGATTCAGAAATTGTGGAATGAAGCACTATTCCATAGCAAAAGTGAATAACAACAACTGTACACAAAAATATAGATGGAGCTCATTAACATGATGTTGAACTAAAAAAGCCAGATGCAAAAACATACATATTCCTTTAAAAATTAAAAAACAGGCAAAAGCAACCTATAATATTAGAATTTAGTATAGTGGTTGGCTTTGGAGAATGGGGAAGTGATGGAAAGGGACATTTGAAGGACTTGATCTGGGTGCTGGTTACATATGTGTGTTCATTTTATGAATAGGAATCAATATACTTAAGATTTGTGCTTCTGTATGTATGTTATACTTTGACATTTTTTTTAACTCCAATGCTGACAACCAGTGAGAATTACAGAGTACAGAATTCCTTCATCTGAATTCCACATTTCCATAATATTCCAGTAATATTGTTTTAGAATGTATCAGTGTTTTTTTTAACCTCAACACAGTGTTGGCTCACATGAAACTCATATGTCCTGGGTATTAATCTATGCCTTCCCTAAATGGCTACTGTACAACTTTTTATAAGACTTTTTGTAAGACATAAGCATGTACTCTTGTGTTTGTTTCTTTTTGCTCAGCATAATATTTTCAAGAGCCATAATTTTTTTCAGTATACTGGTATTTTGCTCCTTTTTATTGATGAGTAGTATGCCATTGTTTGAATAAGCCATAACTTGTTTATGTGTTTGTCTAATGATAACTATTTAGATCATTTCTATATTTGAATATGAATGAAGTTGTTATGAACATTCATATATATATCTTTTTGTAAACATTTGTTTTCCCTTCTCTTAGGTAAGGAAATTGTTGAGATATATGGCAAGATATATATGAGATATATGTTTAACTTAAAAGATACTGACAAACTGCTTGCCAAAGTGGTTGTATCATTGACAACCCCACCAGCAATGTCTGAGAGTTCCAGTGGAAAACACCAGTTATGGTCAGTCTTCTTAACTTCAGCCATTATAATGGGTGTTTAATAATGTCTCACTGTGGTTTTGTTTAACTTTTTTTATTGCATAGTATAACATATATACAAAGCAAAGAAATAAGAAAGCAATAGTTTTCAAAGCACCCTTCAACAAGTGGTTACAGGACAGATCCCAGAGTTTGTCATGGGCTACCATATAATCCTCTCATATTTTTCCTTCTAGCTGCTCCAGAATATAGGACGCTAGAGGGCTTAAATATTTTTTTATCATCACAATCGACTTTTTTTGTGAAAAATAACATATATACAAAAAAGCTATAAATTTCAAAGCACAGCACCACAATTAGTTGTAGTCATTGTGTTTTAATGTGTATTTCCCTAATCACTAATAATATTGAGCATCTTTCTATTTGCTTACCGGTTATTTCTATTTCTTGTTTGTGAAGTTCGTCTTTCACATTTTTCATAGTTTTATTGAGATATAACTGACATACAATTAACTGCATATATTTAAGTGCACAGTTTGATGAGCTTTGACATACATATATATTCAGGAAGCAATCACTACCGCCAACATAAATGAGCATATGCTTCACCCCCAAAAGTTTCCTCATGTCCCTTGGTGATGCATCCCCCCCCACCTCCCATTCTAAGGCAGCCATTCACCTGCTTTTTGTCAGTATAGATTTATTTATATTTTCTATCATTTATATAAATGGAAGCATACAGTATTACTGGGGGGGGTTGGTCTTACTTCTTTCACTCATCATAATTATTTTGATATTCATATCAAAATACCAATAGTTTATTCCTTTTTATTGCTGGTTGATGTTCCTTCTGTATATCTTTTGGGGGGAAATATTTTTTTCATATCTTTTGCTCATTTGGGGAGGATTGCTTGTCTTCTTATTAAGTTATAATATTTCTTTATATATTCTAGATCAAAGTCAGCAAACAATGACCCATAGGCCAAAGCTGCCTACCACATATTTTTGTAAATAAAGCTTTATTCGAACACAGCCATGCTCATTTGATACTGTCCACGGCTCCATCCATATTATGATAGCAAATTTGAGCAGTTACAACAAACCACCATTCAGTCTGCAAAACCTAAAATATTTACTGTCTTGCCTTTTATAGAAGAAGTTTGTGAATCCTGTTCTAGATACTTGTCCTTTCTATCGTCTTTGCAAATAATTTTTCCAGTCTGTGGCTTGCCTTTTCATTTTTTAACAGTATCTTTTGAAGAGCACACATTATTTTAATTTTGAAGTAACCTAATTTATTAATATTTTATTTTATAGTTCATGCTTCTTATGTTCTACTTAAGAAATCATTAGCAAATTCAAGGTCACTAAGATTTTCTCCTATTTTTCCTTCCAGAAGTTTTACAGTTTAATCTCTTGTAGCTAGGCCATAGACCTAGCTTTCTCTTAATTTGTTGACTTTATGGACCCAAAAAAACCAATCCTGCTGTATATTTCCACTTCTATAAGTTATAGAAAATGCAAACTAATCTATAATGACAAAAATGGTACCATATCTATCATTTTATATATGTTATAAGATAAGGTCTAGGCTTTTGCTGTTGTTGTTGTTTTCATATAATTATCCAATTGTTCCAGCACCATTTGTTGAAAAGATTATCTTTTCTGTATCAAATTGTCTCGGAAGCTTTGTCAAAATCAACTGATCCTGTGAGCCACAGTGGCTCAGCTAGGCAGAGTTCTTGCCTGCCATGCCGGAGACCTGGGTTTGATTCCTGGTGCCTGCCCATGCGAAAAAAAAAAGAATCAATTAATCCTGTGTGTGTGGATCTAGTTCTGGGATCTCTATTACGTCCCACTGCTCTGATTGGCTGTCTTTACATCAGTACCACTTATATAAGGATTGCCCTTGGGCACTGAAATCTGGAAGTTTTACTTTGCTTTGGGCAGACTGGAGCCAATACCTAACTTATCTGAGAGTATTAAACCCACCTTTATTTGCTTCAAGAGGGTAAACTTGGAGGTATAGTTTACACTCCAGGCTCCCCATGGGATCAGGCCTTGTCTGAGACCTAAATTTGACCTTTTCTTGGGTTCTTCCCCTTCCCTATACATCTCGCCCCACTCCCTTACAGATTTTTTCTGAGAGCACTTCCTTTATAAATTCATTTGCACCCAAATTCTTGGCCCAGGGCCTCCTTTTGTTAGAATCCAATGTTATGACAGCATTCAAATACCACCTAAAGCCTTATTTAAATTAGGTTCCTCCCAACTCCCCATACTTTTTTTCTTTTTTGGCTCTTAGTATCTTTTATTAATAATTTCAAAAAACTACAAACAAATCAAGAATCTTTCATATGGTAAATGGATAAAGAAACTGTGGCACATCATGACACCAGAATTCTGCTCAGAAATAAAAAGGAAGGAAATACAGATTCATGGAACACCACATATGAATCTTAAATGGATTATGGCAAGTGGAAAAGGCACACTCAAAAGACTAAACACTATGTTATGTCATTTGTTTGCCATTCTCGCAAAGGCAGAGCGACAGGGATAGAAAACATCTCAGTCCTAGGTAGGGTTTGGGGAGGGGAATGAGATGAGACAACTACAATGGAGTAGAAGGGAAACTTTTGGGTGTTCATTACCTTGTCACCTGACTGTGCGCTTTGTTAAAACAGTGGGAACGGTACCCAAAAGGGGTAAATTTGTGCATATAAATGACACCTTCAAAAAACGAAACAAAACAGTGGGGTGATGTCACCAAGTGGAGTGAGAAGTGTCTGGGTTTCCATCCCTTGAAGAAATTTTGAACAAGAAGCAAAACTGGCACAAGAACAGGGTGGGGGGCAGAGAGTCTTCTCTGAATAAGACCAACTTGGATTAAACTGGAAAATACCGAAGCTCTTTTGAAATCCTACTGTACATAAAACCTTATAAATAAAACTTTCATGAGGACTGACCATAAATATCCACAATGCTAAAGATTTTAGATGTCAAATATTTGAGTATGACAGTTCCAAATAACCAAAACAACCCTGTATAACTTTAAAATCAAAGAAATATAAGGGTGGGCCACAGTGGCTCAGCAGGTGTTCTAGTTTGCTAGCTGCTGGAATGCAATATACCAGAAACGGAATGGCTTTTAACAAGGGGAATTTAATGAGTTGCTAGTTTACAGTTCTAAGGCTGAGAATTAAAACAAGTCTATAGAAAAGTCCAATCAAAGGCATCCAGGGAAAGATACCTTGGTTCAAGAAGGCCGATGAAGTTCAGGGTTTCTCTCTCATCTGGAAAGGCACATGGCGAACACAGTCAGGGCTTCTCTCTCAGCTGGAAGGGCACATGGCGAATATGGCATCATCTGCTAGCTTACTCTCCTGGCTTCTGGTTTCATGAAGCTCCCCGGAAGGCGTTTTCCTTCTTCATCTCCAATGGACTCTCCACTTCGTGGTGCTGCAGCATTCTCTGCTCTCTCTGAGTCTCTCTGAATCTCCAAAATGTCTCCTCTTTTATAGGACTTCAGAAACTAATCAAGACCCACTCAAATGGGTGGAGACATGTCATCCCCTAATCCAGTTTAACAACCACTCTTAACTAAATCACATCAACCAGGGAGATGATCTCATTACAGTTTCAAACATACAGTATTGAATAGAGATTATTCTACCTTTATGAAATGGGATTTATATTAAAACATGGCTTTTCTTAAGGGGCATACTTCCTTTCAAACCAGCACAGCAGGTAAGAGTGCTTGCCTGCCATGCCCGAGGACCTGGGTTCGATTCCCTTGCCTGCCCATGTAAAAAAAAAAAAATATATATATATATATATATAAAAATAAATAAATATGGCTGTTTTTTCTTTTTTTTAATTAATTTGAAAATTTTTTTTAAATACCAAAAAACACCAAACAAACACAAACATTCATAATTTTTTATCATTCTGTTCTACGTACATAATCAGTAATTCACAATATCATCACAGAGTTGCATATTCATCAACATGATAATTTCTTGGAACATTTGCATCTATTCAGAAAAAGAAATAAAAAGAAACAGAAAAAAAATTCATACATATATGACTGTTCTTTCGTCACTTTTCTTATCATATTAGCTTAGAGAGATGGGCTTCTGCAGCTGCATAAGCTGCTTCAGCCTGGGAAGGGGTCCCCCGTTCTTCTCCCTGCCTCACTCATAAGAATGAATGGAGGCAACTCCCCACACTCATACTATCCCCACTTCCAACCCCACTCCCTGCAAAAAAAAAAAAAAGCTGGTATGCCAAACTTTAAAACAACTTGACATCTGAAAATCTTTGCTTACACTAAAGGAATAGTAGCATTTTTATCCACTTTATAAAAGGATTCACAAAAGGGATCTTAAAACAGGGAACTCCACTTGCATGTTTAAAATTAAATTTACAAAAAGAAAAATCATCCTAAAGCAACTTTTCCAGAAATAGCATATCCTGTATAAAGCAGTGCCCCATCCACTAACCCAACAACTGAAACTCTGAAATCTCTCTTTGAAAGTGGCTTCTCGTGGGGACCCCCCTGTTAAGTTTCTGACTCTTTTTCTCAGCCATCCACTACCCTCACTGTCATAACCCGAAGGCGTTGCCATGGTGATCGTGGGAGTGTGACCTCCAGAATGGCTCAGGCTCAAGAGAAGAAAGGGTTTCCACCAGTGTGGCTGCAAAGCAGGGAGCTGAGATGCAAACGGCATTCTCCTGGGTCATTTGGGCAGATCTTTGACTAGTTTAGCCTTGGAAATGCGGGGAAAGAGCTCCAATGCCTTTGGATGCCCGGAGCTGACACTGGGCTGGCCCTGCTACTCCGCAGAAGCATGAACAAGGCACCTTGCCCTGAGTCTGGTCCAGACACATGTATGTACCAAAGGAACCTCTCAGGGAGGCGGGCAAGGACTGCAGGGCCCCTAATTAATTTAGTATCGGAGTTCGCTGATACAAAGAGAGAGTCACCACATATGTAAATGATGCTGTTTTTATCCCAGGACCTAAAGGCACTTAACCAAGAAAAGTGAAAGCTATCTAAAGAAAGGTGTTTAATTAGCTCATCCCAATAGAAGAGAAGCCTGGGAGGGACAAATAGGCCTGAATTCAGGAACTTGCCCACACAAACTGTTCCTCACCTCCTTAATGTAGACATCCTGCCAAACTCCTTCCTTTTCTTCCCTCCTACTTTTTTTTCATGTTATTAATATTTATAATTACAAAAATAATATATGCTCATTGCAACCCAGAATTTTTAATGTACTCATTTTCCTTTCCTTCCCTCTAATCTCAGCCACTTCAGGCAATCAGTGTTAACATCCTGGAGTACATAGCCTTCCATTCCTTTCTTTGGGATCCTTTAAAGGTATACAGCCATCCCCCATCAGCCCACCTTACCCCCCAACTCTAACACTGCTCTGCAACTTGCTTTTGCCAATTCACACTATTTCATAGGCATGCCTCCAAGTCAAGATATATGGATCTAATTCAACTTTCCAATACATGCACAAAATTCTGTTATATATATATATATATATATATAGACCCTATAATTACTCAGTATTTCCCTATTAATGGACAATTCAGAGTCAATCCAGCTTTTACTACTATAAACAGTGCTGTGATAGACAATCTTGTGTACGTATCTTTGTATACTGATACTATTATTTCTATAGGACACATTTGCAAAATTGGAATTACTAGTCAAAGTATGTCTTCATCCTCAGTTCTTACAGTCACCCTGAGATTGCCTTTTCAAAAGGGTTTAGCAATTCACAAACCCATTAGCAATGTATGAGGATCCCTGTTTACCCACCCACTTGACAACTGTGGATGTTATCAGTCTTGAATTTCTGCCAATCTGATAAGTGAAAATGATATTAATTGTTATTTACTTGGCATTTCCTTGAGTACAAGTAGAGTTGAGTGTCTTTTCATATGCTTATCAGCCATTTGTAGTCTCTCAATTGTAAACTGCTTGTTAAAATATTTGTCCATTTTTTAAAAGTTTTTCCTTTTCCTTATCAAGTTGCATGTTTGAGAATATTATTCCTTTATTGCATGTCTTTTCACTAGTCTTTGATTTTGTTTCTGGGAACTTGGTCATTTTTGTTCCTCCCCAGTCAGTTTTACTTGTGAATGTCAACTCTCACCATTTTTTCCAAATTGATGGGCAAAGACATGAGCCTGGGAAAGGGTAAGCAGTGGTTATGGTGCAGTGCAGAGGCTAAAGAAACTGAAGAAGAGAGTTGTGCCAGGAGGCAGTGGGAACCAGTTTGATTTTACCCCTCATTTAGGATGCTCTTTTATCTGGATGAGAAATGGTGAGCAGCATTTCCAAGATGTAACCAATTTCTTTGTTCTGCTTTAAGTGCTCCTCCTGCTCCTGGATAGAATTCTTCTCCCACATCCCTTCATCTAACTCACCCCTACTCATCCCTCAAAACTCAGATTAAAACTTTCTCCTCCGAGAAGACTTCCTCGATCCATGCCAAGCTGACCTAGATATCCCTTCTGCATATAATTCTTTTCTGGCTCTGGTCACATCACAGTCTAGTCCACTGCTCAGCTTGTTTAGCTCCCCTCTAGACAGAGAGCTCCTTTGGCACAGGGCTACCATAGGGCACATTTTCATGCCCAGAGTCTAGCACTTTTGTGAGTTCTCCATTTGCTCAAAGAATGGCATCAACAAGTTTAGCAAATTTTTCCTCAGCACCATTGTGCCAGGTGCTGAGGGGCTATAGAAGAATTCTAACGCATGAACCCTGATCACAGAGTGTTTAAAAACTAGTTGAGATGTAAGAACATACTAAAATAGAGACAATAGCATGTGAAAGCAATTACATTTCAATGGAATATTATATAACAGGGAATATAACTGCTGTAGATGTTCAGAGCAAAAGGAGCCCGGGATTGGGAGTGAAGAGGGACAGGGAGGAGTCCTGGAGGATGTGGGACTTGATCTGAATCTTGACGGATGATGGATTTGAGTGAAGAAGCTAGGGCAGCCAGGTAGAGCAGCAACGGGCAAAGTCGTAGGGCTGGGAAAGAGCTCGCAGTGATTGTGAAACAATGTGGAGGCTGAAGTGACCAGAGGGCTTGTACTGGGAGGGAGAGGATAGTCAAGTTGGACAGCATCTACCGTCCTGAAAAGGAGTTTCTGAACTATGTATAAATATGCGTGCTGCCTCCCCATATCTCACTGCGTATCTTATGAGAGCCCTCTGCCAGTGCTCTAAAGGCGTGTTTATGTGCACCTCTTGCTAAATTGTGAGCTCCTGGTTGGGACTCACATTGCCTTGTAAAGAGGAATGAAGGTTGTAGATGGAATGCAGTTGCTAGTCAGCTGACCTTAAACTAGGAAGATGATCCTGAATTATCCAGGTGGATGCAATGTTATCACAAAAGACAGAGGTGACTACAGAGGCAGGTCAGAGTGGTGCAGTGTGAGAAGGATTTGCCTCGTGTGGCTGACTTTGAGGATAGAAGAAGGGGCCCATGAGCCAAGGCAAGCAGGCAGGCTCTAAAAACTGGGAACTGCAAGGAAACATTCTTCTCTAGAATGCCCAGAAAGGAAAGCAGCTCTGCCAACACCTGGATTTTAGTCCACTGAGACCTATTTCAGATTTCTGACCTACAGAACTGTAAGTCAATAAGTTTGTATGATTAAGTCACTAAGTTTGAGATAAGTTGTTATGGCAACAACAGGAAGCCAATATGGGAGAAACCACATCTCATCTGTATTTAAACACACACACACACAACCTGGCTCAATGTATTGAGTTGTTCAATAAATGCCTATTTAGTAAAGAATTTCTCATGTCTCACCATTCCTCCAAGAAACCAAAAACCAAATTCTCTTTCTGAAGAGTCATGTGCTTAGAGCCATGTGATTTAAGTCAATTTGGTCCTCAGCACAGACCTCGTTCTGCTATTTTAAGCAACACCAGAGCAATACACCTTTTCTCTGTATTTGAAGCAATATCCTTATTATGCAGAAAAGAATTAAAGTTGCCCAGAGAGAGGTCTAGCCTTTGCCCTCAGCACCTGAGACGTGATCTCCAAGCCCTTGGAACGTTCTGCCTGAAAAGAGCGCTTTCGTTTACCTATTCTTTGGCTCACATTAGATGGCCAACCTGACAATATGATTACAGTGAGGACTGTGGGTCATGCAGCATCAGCTTGGCCTCTGGAGGAGCTAGACACTAAGGTCAGCCATACACGTGCCAGCTCTATGTGTCTAGTTCTCTGACTGAGGAGGCTCTTATGGTTCTCATGGATTGCGTAGCTTTAAAACGTTTCCTCTTTTAAAGGATTCCATGACACTAATCAAGACCCACCTGGAATGGGTAGACTCAATCTCCCTCTAATCAAAGGTTAATACCCACCATGTGTGGGTGTGTCACATCTCTGTGGAGATAATCTAATCAAGTTTCCAATTTACAGTGATGAATAGGGATTAGAAGAAATGGCTGCCTCCGTGAGATGGGCCAGGATGAAAACCTGGCTTTTCTAGGGCACATCATCCTTTCAAATCGGTACAGTGGTCTTGGAGCCCCCCAAACTGGCAATTGATGTCAGAAGCAAGGGAGGTCTTGGGGACTTGCTGACTCTGTGCTTGTCCTAAGTAAAATTCCTGGATCAAAGATCATGGATGATTTTATGGCTCTTGACCCATTTAGCCAACTTGCATTCAAAGATTTTGCACTAATTTACCCACTCCGCACCACCGACCGCAACTCATGATGGAAGAAAGCACCATCCTCTGCCACAATCTCCGGGCCCAGCAGGGCCTCGGGAACAGCTCCTTCCTTGCATATTAAACTTCTTCCTTGCATATAAACTACGGAAATTCTGGGCCTTGAGACTGAAGTGGGCCTCCCACGGCGAGCAGGACCTTTGCTGTGGCCTTCATGTGGGAAGAACGCCCTCTCCACAGCCCCAGCACATTCCTTAGGGATAGTGCTGGTCCAGGAGGGAGGAACCTGATACTTCCCTGGTTTATTTTTAGTCAAAAATTGCTATGACAGACTCTTTTTTAAAGAGTCGTAAGAGAGGATCTGTGTGTGTTCTAGAAGCTGGTGATTTTCCAACGTCCCCAAATAGGTAGCCTGGGAATTGTCGTTGACTGACCCAGAGGGAAAAGCTGGTTTACTTAAAGGTCTGTTGCTTTTTTCTCCTTTGCAATTTAGTGGCGGTGTTTTTGGTTTTGTTTTTGTTTTTAATGAGTCCTTTGTTGACTGTGCTAATAAGAGCATCATGGAGGCAAAAACAAGATTGGTAATTTTTCCACCTGCTTCCAGCCCACAGGACAGAGAGAGAGCTGGAGGTGGGCCAGCTTTGTCTTCCCTTAGGACTGATTATCTTCCCAATTCAGGGAAGAAAAAAATAATGTGACAACTTCAGGTGCCTCTGCTTCCTCACTCACAAAGAAAGGTCTTATTTGGGGAGTGAGGTGAGCATGGGGAGGGAGCCAGGCCAGGTAGGGCCACAGTACCTCCCAAAGAGTCTGGAGTCAGGGGCTTCTGGGAAAGTGGACAGTCTTTGTCTCAGATTCTACATTGCGGACAGGTAGTCTGATGACTCCTCTGCCCCTTTTCTCTCTCCAGCATCTGTTCTTTTTTACTCACCCAGGCCTGTCACTGATGGGTCCATGTGAAACAGAGACAAGCAAGCTCAGTCAGCCCTTCCCAGGGCAGAGAAAAGCCCTACCTCACCCAGAGGCACAGTCTGGGATTCTGTCAGGTCTAAAGGTAGCTTGGTTTTATGTGCACATGACTTATCCGAAGGATGAAAAAAGCCTTTGGAATTTGGAGAACTTACTTGTAGTCCTGGCTCTTTCCCAGGCTTCCCTCCTGACTTTGGCCTTCACGTCCCTCAGCCTCAGGGTCTCCCTCTGTGAAATGACCAAACAATCCCACTTCCCAGGGAGCGCATGCCTCAGGAGAAAAGAGACTCAGATGTTTATAAATCCATCACGCAGGTGGCAGCTAGACCAGCTGACAGAGCAAAGCCTGACCCAGGCAGGTCCTGCCCCCCCGGGGCCCCTTCCTGCTGCCCCGCCCGGGCTGCGGGCAGCCCGCGCAGCCTCCCGGCGGGGCCCAGGCAACTTCCCAGCCCATGAATTTCCTTTGGCACTTTGAGGCTCCCCCAGGAGGGTGCATGAGACCGCAGCAGGAAATGAGGAACATATTTTTAAATCAGAAGGGGAAGCAATGTCTTTGTATCAGAGAAGTGGCCTGGATCCAGGGCTGAGAGACCGTGGCGCGTTTCTTCTCGCAGACAGCAGGTGCTCTTCTAGATGTGGTTATGGCAACAAAATAAATGATGGATAATTGCTTTTGTGACAACTTGCCAATTAAATTAGACTCAGCAGAATAACATAATGACAATTTGTTATGCTCCGGTGGGCACTAACATACCAATCATAATTAAATGCTATGACTGAAATAGAATACCGCTCAACGCAGGGATATATAACCCCAATTCCCTCTCCGTGAAACATTATAGGTTGAGGCTTGATTTTAATTTCGGGAAGATAATGGCATTAGCGCACATCCGAGTGGGTCTGTGGATAGGCCCGTGGTGAGGGGCGATGCGCCTGAGCTGGAAGGCCAAGCCTGGGAGGAAGCACCCCAGGGGCTGAACGCCAAGGTCAAGGGGAACGGCTGAGGACGCCCCGCTTGTGAAAGCAGGGCTCCGGGGGCTGGGAAAGTGCCTGGATGCCCTGGGCAGGGCTGGGGAGGGCAAAGGGAGGAGACCTTCGACAACGGCTCCCATGGGAACAGGGCCTGTGCGGGGGCGGCTCCAAGCCCCCCACCCTGGAATGTTCCAGGCACGCATCCTTGAGTGAGAAGCCCAGGCTTATACCTCGTGATAGAGAGTTGCTGAAGGCCTACTATGTGCTAGGCCTGGCCTGGGTCCTCTTCATCCATGACACATTTTCTCCTCAGAGTTCTGACACGTGCAGATCCAGCCTCAGAAATGAGAGCCCTCCGCAGAGCTACAGTCGGTTACTGGGCAAGGTCAACCTAACTTCAGGTGACCTGCCTTCAAACTCCTTCCTCTGTGCTTCCTCCACTCGCTTCCCTCCACACACTTGCTGGCTGCAGGAGGCAGTTATGTCAATATGAGGGAAGGAAATCCTTGAGTAGAAGATAAAATTCGAAATGCCTGCCCAGACCACATACACCCTGAAAACTGTTTGCTCCCCACAGGGCTGAGCTTTGTCTGGACGCTTCCTTTACATAACCCAGCTGTCCCAGGTCATAGCTGATTAGGCCAGGAGCGCACAGCTGACCCAACATGGGACGGGCAAATTCTCCCTCAGTGAATTTTGCAACTGGGCTATTTCAGTGCCATAAAATGATCATGAATGTGCATACTGACCTTATAAGAGCCTCTCCATATTATAATATGCATGCAGTACATGCAGCACATAGAAGCTAGAACGCAAGTATCAAAAACTTGGCCTAAAATGGATATTCTTTGAATGGCACTTTCAAAGATAATATCAATCAATAGATCACTAATAAATATTGATTACCTATTCAAGTTTTAATATCCTTATTGGTATACCAGTCCTGAATCATGCCATAAGAAATTTGAGGTGACTTTTAAAAATCAGATAACAATAATTCTATGTACTTTCTTAAAATTCAGAAAGGGGTTCTGTAGAAATAAAAAGGATGATTGAGGCTTCTTTCTTTCACTCTTTAAGATCATTACTGAGCCTAAATAAGTGGCAGCTATGATAATTAATGCTTGAAACCGTGCAGCTAATTATTACTCTATGAGAGTATATCCCACAGATTCATTCTACTGGTTATTGCTCCTACTAAACCAACCAGCACAAACTATTGAGGAAATTGCCACGGTTATGCCAAGCCCCAACCAACAGGATTCCTGAAAACCCTAAAGAATACCCAGGGCTCTATCTAAGGCTCTTTAAAGGTTTCATTTACTAAGTTTATTTTTCAGAAACTGAAAACCTCCAGATTGCTCCTATGCCAGATAAGCCCTGAAACTTGGCAGTGCCAATCTCTCCCAGAACATCAACCAGTCGCATCCCCTTATCCCATGATGTTGACACTTCTTCTCAGCATGAAGGTAGAATGGTCATTGTCCAAATATCCCTGAAGACGGAGAGAATGTCAAATGGGAGAGAGGAGTTGTGACAGAGAGGATTTAACAAAGGATTATGATATTTCTTTTTAGTTTCATGTTAGAACAGCCAGAAGGAACTACCTGAAATTGTGGAACTGTAACCCATACTATACTTTGAAATGTGCATATAACTACTTGTTAAACTATATTTTGAAATTATCACTTTTCTGTATAAATGTTATATTTCACAACAAACAAGTGCTAAAATTTTTTTTAATCCTTACTGAGTTGTTTTATTTATTTATTTGTTACATAATACCACTTGTTGAAAAAACTCATGTAATACTGAAATGTTTAAAATAAAATCCCACCCGCCTCGATTCCACTCCTCAAAGGTAATATCAGCTTGGTGTGTATACTTAGTGCCTTCCTTCCCTGCCTGCACCATCCTTTAATTGAAATATGGCCATGATATATTATCAATACATTGATAAGATATTTGGGCTTTGTTTTAACATAATCCATAGGCAAACATAGCAAGTGAATGGGAGTACAGATGAATAAAGTTTGGCCAGGAGTTAAAAATTGTTGCAACCAATGTTGGGAATATGGACATTCATTGCACAATACTCTTCACTTTTTATGCATTTGGAAATTTCTTCAATAACAGCTTACATTTTTAAATACTGTTTTACTATTTTAAAACTTACTAAAAAATTGACTCATGCTTGATATGCTATTCTGAAATATGTCTTTGTAAAACTAATGGCTTGGTTGGCATTGCTCCATGTCTGGTCAATGTAGATCTAATGCATTCTTTCTACTAGCTTTCCACTGAGTGGCTATTCCACAACTTCTCCAGCCTCTCACCCTGAATTGTTGTTTGCAAGGTTTTTCTATAGCAAAAAAAGGTTGAGCCCAGGAAGGAAGATGGAAGATTTCCAGGCTCTGAGGAGACTGCTTTTGTTGTTGATGAAGTGAGCAACATTGTAAAAGAGGCTATAGAAAGTGCAATGGTAGCAGTGCTTACCAACACAGCAAAGTGAACCAGTGGGCCACAGATGCTGTAGAACAAACTTTAAGCCAATTCACCAAGCTGGGGGAACCATTTAGATGCATTGTGATCTGTGTCATCATGCAAAAGAATGGAGCTGAATTACAACACAACCCGTTCTTGCTTCTGGGACAGCTGATGGGAAGTGCACTGGGAGATGGGAGAACAAGATCATGTACTGCATAGTCAGTGCCTTTGAACTCTCCATTTAACTTTCTTCTCCAACCTATGCATTTTCTCCTTTTGTTTCTATTCCCTCTTCTAACCACCAGCTATGAATTTAGTGAGCAACTTTCTTGTTCTGTTTAAGTGTGTCTTTGGTGGCACTCTCAAACTGTAAGGAAAAAAATCAAAATGACTGTACTGTGACATGAATGGCAGTCCATGAATCTGACGTGTAATTCACCATAAGTAGTCAAAACTTCTATTGCCATTTGTCTTAACTCTGAGTATTTCTTTTCAAAGATGCTAAAAACGGATATCTGCTAGTGTGAAATTTTCTCCACCCTGAAATGATTCAAATACACTAATTTTCCATATATTTTGTTAGAATAATAAATTATTCAAATTTTTTTTAAAAAGTCTAAGTGATACTTAGACGTACATCTCATCTCTCTTTATTTATTTATTTATTTATTTATTTATTTATTTATTTATTTTTATTTTATTTTATTTTTTTTTCATCTCTCTTGAAGAAAGGTTTCTATATGATAATTCCTAAAAGGAGAATCTCTGGGTCAAAAGACAAATGTGTTTTCAATTTGACTGATATTGCCAAATTCTTCAAAAATCTTGTATCAATTTACAGCTTCATCAATCATGTTTGTCTTTTGATGCATATCCCTGAAAACGTTGAATACTATCTGTTTAATTTTTGCCAATTTTGATAGGGAAAATACATCTTATTTTGTTTTGATCTACATCATTTTAATTGCTGCCAAGATTGAGCAACTTTTCATGCTTTATGTGCCACATATATTTCGTCTTCTGTGAACTGCTCTTGGCTCATTTATCTATAGTATTTCTCTCTTTCTTACTGATTTGTAGCAGCTCTTTGTACATTATAGAATTAACCCTTTGTCTAGTACTTATATTTTAAACATTTTCTTCCATTCTTTGATTTTTGTTTGTGGTATTTTACCATACAGAAGTTGTCGCAATCATTGTTTGTTAGTTTCATGTAGGTAGAATTGTCATTCTTTTCCTGTTGTCTTCTGGGTTTCATACAATGCTCAAAAAAGCCCTCTATTTTCTTCTAGTATATTTATAGTTCTTTTTTTTTAACTTTCAGATTTTTTAATGATTTGGAATTTATTAGGGGTATGGTACCAGGCAGAGAAATAATTTTTAAATTTCCCTGAAATTAAATCCATCCTTTTCTCACCAATGTGAAATGCCATCTTTGTCATATATTTAAAACTCATACATACCCAGGGTTTTCCTGGACTCTCTGTTATATTCCTCCAGCCTAATTGCCTTTTCCTATGTCTGTAACATGCTGTTTTAATTACTGTTGCCTTATAATATACTTAATATCTGGTAGATAACATTATTATTCTTCTATTTCAGAATGTTATTGCCTATTCTTGCACATTATTTATCAAGTTGTTAAGTTTAAAAGAAAAAAAGAGCTGCAATGAGATCTGATGAGCATTGCCTTAATTGTGCCTATTAAGTTGGGAAGGATGGTCTGAGACTCTTGGGATGAAAAGGACAGATAGCGGCTATCCAGAGATGCCCTATACACCCAGATGCCCTGGTCAGACTCCAATGTGCTGACGGTCTGCCAGAAACAATACTGCCCCACACCCAGGCTTGGCCCACTCGGCTTGCTCTGTACTCAATCCCTGCTTTTTATATTGGATTCAAATTGGATTCCTACTTGCCGTTATCTGGTAATTATCTGTTTCTCTGGCCTTCCGACTATACCCAGCTCTCCAAGCCTGGCATGGCAGGTCTTCTCTCTTGTAACAATTCTGTCATCTCCTCCCTCCTGCAGCTGAGACCTGGGACTTCCAGACTGGCCCCACCCACTGAAACTGGCCAGTTGGCCAGGGTTGGACAAAATCTGCAATGATGCCGTCATAACAGAAGGAATCTTAGGAATCTGCCAACTCATACTCATTCCTTTGACTTCATTTCCATAAAAAAAATAGGAAAATGACCTTAGACTTAAACAAATAAAGAACAATTGGCAAGCTAGGAAAGGTATTTAAAAACTTCCTAGCAATATTAACAGGTTACCTCTTGCCCTAGCACCCCTGTCCCCTGCAGAGAACTAGAATGGAAATATTCTAGGCCTGTGTTATCCAAGATTCTACCAGTTCCAGAAAAAAGATGGTCTTTATGGTAACTGAAAAGTCTACCCTTGTTAACTGGAAATTTCTACAATTTCCTGATATTAGGTTTTCATGAGTGTTTGAAGGGCCAGGACAGGGTGACGTAAGTGCCAAGCCTGCACTTGCATGGCCCTGAGAATGACTCCTTACATTTTTGCCCCAGATGCCTCACCTGCCTAGCCCTGTGTTTGACACCCTCTGCACCAACTGCTGGGGATATCAGCTAATGACAGCTCACAGCTACATCCATCACTGGATTACTCTGGCCACAGGGAATCACTTTGCCCAAAATTACATCTCCTCCCAGAAGGCATCCTACAGCCAAGGGTGTAGGCTGGTGTAGGAATACTGGTGTAGGAATGCACAGGCCTGTCCTCCTTGCCTCAGATTGGAAGAACTCTGACAGGCCATCTAGTGCAGAGCTCTAGAACTACAGTTTCCATCACTAATCAAGAAGCACAATTCTGGGTAGACCTCAGCAGTCCTGGAGGTACCATATTCCATGCTGTGGAATGTTCCTCTAACCAATTACTGAATGACAAACTTGGTTGCCAGCTTTGAATGGGACCCAGCACAGGAAAAGGTTCTGCAGCAGGCTCAGGCTGTGATGTAAATAGCCTGTTTCTTGGGCTCTGTGACTTGTCAGGGACTCTGGTGCTAGAGGTATTAGTGTGGGAAAAGACACTGCATGGAGTTCATGGCAAGCCCCATTGAGAGAATAACATTATAGACCCTTAAAGCTCTGAAGCAGGCATGCCATTTGCAGAAAAAAAACACACCACACACCAATTGAAAAGCAGCTCCCAGAATGCTTCTGGGCCCCACGAGAGATGAAACCTCTAACAGAGTAACATCATGTGACCAGCAACTGGTGCTGCCCGTTGTGAACTAGGTTCTGTTCCATCCACTAGGTCACAAAGGAGGCCATTCCAGCAGCACCCACCATAAGGTGGAAGTAGAATATTCAGGATCAGCACAAGTATGCTGCATGAACACTGTTTTAGTTTGTAAAAGCTGCCAGAATGTAATATGCGAGAAACAAAATGGGTTTTTAAAAGGGGATATATTAAGTTGCAAGGTTACAGTTCAAAGACCATAAAAATGTCCAAGCTAAGGTATCCAGGAAAAGATACCTTAATTCATAAAAGGCCAATGGGTCCAGAATACCTCTGTCAGCTGGAAAGGCACAAAACAACATCTGCTAGCCTTCTCTTCTCATTTCACAAGGCTTCCCCAGGGGTGTTTTCTTCTGCATCTCCAAAGATCTCCAGCTGTGTGGGCTCTGTTAGCTCTGAACCTTTTTCCAAAATGGTTCCCTCTCAAAGGTCTCCAGTAAGCAACCCCACCTTGAATGGGTGGGGACACACCTCCATGGAAACCATCTAATCAAAAGTTACCACCCACAGTTGGGTGGGTCCCATCTCCATGGAAACAATAAAAAAGATTCCACCCAGCAATATTGAATGAGGATTAGTAAAAACTACTTTGAAACATGACAGTTTCAAACCAACCCAAACACGTAGCCCAGGCTCCTGTGTAACACACCAGCGCTGCCCCAGCGCCTCCCACAGCTCACATCTGTGACTGCACAGTGGTCCCTTTCAACCAACCAATAGAAGAGGAAAAGGCCAAGCTAAGTTCACAAGTGGATCAGATCAGTATGTCCAAAAATAAACTGCTGAAAAAAACCAAGATGAGCCTGGAGCATCTTATAGTGCCAGAAAGCTAAAAAATGCTTAAAACAAACAAACAGCAGCAACAACAAAATGATGGTGGTATGTCAAGGGACACAGGAGCCAACTGAAACAGCTCCCAGTGACCCAAACTGGGACAATTTGAGCAAAAAAATAATGTAATATTGGATAAAAACTCAAAGTATAAAATAAATATCCATGAGTCTATACTGATATAAATAAATGGTAGAATAAATCTTTAAATGAGAGAGAAAAGACAAATCTCCTATGTAGCAGAATTCCAAATAATTTATGTAGATATTCCACCTTAAGGAGGTGGAGTACAACTCCCCACTCCCTAAGTGTGGGCAGCACATGGTGACTTTTTTGCAAAGAGTACAGGGAAAAAAAAGTTATTTTTACAGTGGAGGAAACTGACAAACACTACCTCAAGCCAGATGATCAAGGTTAACATGAAAAATGATGTCACATTGTTTATATGTACCTGTCTTTAGTTTCCCAGCAACTAAAACCACCACCATACATTGGCTTAAAAATGTGAATTTATAGGTTGACATAAGGCAATAAATGCCTTGAGTTTTGGAGGCATCAGCAAGACAACACAGCAAGAGGTTGAAGTGTTCTTGGTACTTGGTTTTTCCATCACATAACAATGCACATGGCAACATCTTCCTTCTCCTCCAGGTTCTGTTGATTCCCTGCTTCTGGCTCCTCCCCATGGCTTTTTTCTTTCTAAGGCCTCCAGTAATAGGATAAAGACTCATCCTGTTTCAATTGGCCATACCTTAACTAAAATAACATCTTTAAGATCCTATTTATATTGGGTTCACATTCACAGGAATGTGGGTTACGATTAAAAACATGTCCTTCCTACCCACAGGTCTCAACCAGCATCCCTGTATGAGGACTAGGAGAGAATTTAATTCACTCACATAGGATCCCCTAAAACTTTGCCATGAACCAAAAAATCCATTTACAGCAAAGCATCTACAGGAGGGACCATAAGAATGCAAAGGTCCAGCCTTCTTACCCTGGAACAACACTGAAGGACCATCCTAGCCCCCAAGCTTTCTGTGGGATTAGCTGAGGTCTCCACAGCAAGCACATTGTGGGACAGTTTCTCATTCTGTCCAATCCTGTCTTCCTTGCCCCCTCACAGTTGTATCTTTCAAGAACACTCCTAATGAATGTTCTGCACATAGCTCTCTAACTCAGACTGTTTCCAGGAACTCAATCTAAGATATCACTTAGGCTCAAGCCAAGATATTGGGAAACCCGAATAATGCTGAATCAGTCCCTCAATTCAAGGGATACCAACAGTTGCACAATGATCTACACTGAATAGCTTGATTGATCTTCGGGTTGGTTGTTTTGAATCTGTCCCCTTTACTTAGGTTCAAAGGAATTGCTCAAAAGAAGAAAAATGCACCCTAAAACCACATTTCACTGATGACTTCTACTCATATGCCCTTCTTCCCCACTTGAAATCATATGACCTAGGAAACTGTAAATAATGATAATGATGACAATAATAGTAATAATAATAATAATAATAAAGCCTTGAGCAAGATAAGGACAAACCCAAGCTAGGGAACATGAACGAGTTGTTCTTCCAAAGGGAAAAGGATGGGCTGTTGGCATTTATGAGGTCTGAAGGGGGATTCAATGTTATACCAGAGTTGTTTTTTTTTTGTTAAAAACCAACAGAGAAAAACATGGAAAACAGGCTGATTGATTGACAGACAACCCAATTTTTAATCTGGACATCTTTAATACATTCTGCAATGCAGCTGATTAATCTTATCTCACCTGGATTTCTACCCTTCACAAGGAGATGACCTTGATTTTAGAGGCCAGAAAAAGTAGCTTCTTTAGCAAGCAGCTCACTCACTCTACATGGCTAAACATGAGCAGCCCTAAACCAGTCCCCAGAAGCCAAATTTCACCATCTTTTCACAGTAAGGGAGTTTTTCTGACTAATTATACTTTGGGAATCAGCCTATTTTTCAGTAATGTGCAAGAGCCATACCATTCTGGAATCACCTTAAACCAAGTCCAAGACTTGAGATTTCCTGGACCTGGAAAATGTGAGTTATGAAGAACCTGGGTTATAATTCCGCGTGAGGGTTGGTGTATTTACAGACCCTGAAGCTTCCCTTACGGTCTCCCTGTTAGCCCCTGGGCTGACTTCTGGTTTCTATTTCCTCTTTCCCTTCTGGCTAGACTGCACGGCTGTCAAGGAAAACCCCCCATTCCAAGATCAGTAAATGCCTTCAGGGCAGAAGTAGCTTCTGTGCTCTTTCCCCTCTCTGTCCCTAGTCTCCCTTCCCTGTTGACCTCGTCATGTCTTACTCTCTTGTCAGCATTTAATACTCTTTAAGAAGATTTCAAAAATATTTTATGCAGCGTTTTTAGTTGTCTCAATAGGAGAGTTAGTCCAATAATAATTTAGCCTACCATTACTACAAACTTCTCAAGGAATACCTGATTCTGATTGAACTTGGGACCATATTACTAGGTGTTGAGATGCCCAAAGTTTGATTTCTGTGTCACAAAACAAAATGATCAGTGTTTCAACAAACACATTTTTAACTGCAGTCACTGAAGGTGTGGAAAAGGAAGAGTATAAGAATTATCTGTGGCATAATTATCTGTGCCCACCAGCTCTGCTGCTGAGCAGCCATGCAAACATGACCAGCAACGCCAGCTCTTGGCTTGTTTTCTCATCTGGAAAATGGGAGTAATAATAAGGCCTGTCTCACAATGTTTTCATGTGAATTACATGAGATAACACATGCAAGGCCCTTAGTACCATATTTGCACTCGTTAAGTGTTCAATAAACATTATTATTATTATTATTACTATTATTATTTATCCCTAAGTTTTTATGTCCTCTCACACACACACACACACACACACAGATGCACACGTACCAGACTATCTCCTCTCTACTCCTGCACCCAATCTGGTTGAGAACCACACTATCTTACTTAATGGTAATTTGAATAAATCCCTCAATTCCAGTGGTCTGTTCGCTAAGGACATTATTCAGAAGGCCTCAAAGGCAGTCCTCCTGGATTTTTCCTCCCTTAACTCATTCTGTGACCTATTAATGTGAGAGGCGGACAACTGAGATGTGGAAAGGGCCTAGAGATCCAGCCCCCACTTCCCATGAAAGATGGCCCTGCAGCCGCGCGCCAAGTTGTGCTGTTGTGATAAAGCAGAAGGCTGTTTGAAAATAACAAAAAATTCTCTCAGGAAGCCCAATTATATTTTTTACATCAAGAATCAAAATGCTGGTGCCACAGCCTTCAGCCTATCATTCACAAACCTTTTATCCTGTAATTAAGCCAGATCTGCTGCTGGGCTAATTCTTCTCTGAATGACACCACCCTTTGAGCCAGGCCGCATGTCTGTAGAAAACTTCACTCTGATGATCTATTACACCAATACATCACCGCGGTGAGCTGCCTCCTTAATGATTTATCCATAACACATCATCCAAGCGAGGCACACTCATAATATATTGCTCAATAAGTCTGCGGTGGCCAAGGGAAAGAGCCACGGACAGCGACCGAGTCTGTGCCCTTACATGGTGGGAGTCAGCATGCTGGGCTCTCCCTTCGTAAAGAAGTGTTTATATAGCTGGGAGGGCCCTCATGCCGCTAGGCTTTTAAAACACGAAGACCCATGACCTTAAGAAATAAGAAATTTATTCCCATAAATCCAGAGCAGAAAGGCAGCTCAGTGGGTAGGGGCGGGGGGGTCTAGTCTTCTAAGCCTGCCAGACGTAGCAGCCCCTTTCTTTAAGCTCTTTCTTGGTATAAAGCCAGGGCCACAACACTGCACAATTCCAAAGGGCATCGGTCACACTGCAGTCTGTGCAAATGGTGCCCCCTGGAGTTGAGCAGCACACTGCCTGAGTCGCCTGACACGACAGCCCTGTAGAAGACCCTGGCTGAGGGTCCAGACTCTGGCATCAGGCTGCCTTATTTGAATTAAGGCTCCAGGCATAATAGTCCTAAGTCATGGGGTTGCTGTAACCAAGTATAGAGAAAGGTATAATATATAGAGATAGGTGCCCATAAAGTACCTATTGCATGTAAGCTTTGACAAATGTTTGTCATTACTGATGGCAGCCTTAACAACTCTGAGAGCCTGGGAGTCTTTAGGTCCAGGGCTGGAGGAGCAGAGAGCCCCTACAGACTGTGTTCTTCATTCTGTGGGGCCCTGTCTAATTTCTGCATATTTAGATTCTGCTTCATTAATAAAAAGGGGGGGGGGGCAGAATGGATAGGAGGGTGCTTACAGAAATATATACCAGAATACAAATAAGTAAATGAGGACATTTGAGCAAAGGGAAAGAAAGATTACATGAATTTAAAGCAAAAGTAATACATAAAAACACCACCGACAATTGGCAAGGCTGGGAGCCACAGGCACACTCATGTACTCAGGTGGGAGTGTGATCAGTGCAAGCACTCTGGAGAGCCAGAGGCCTTCATCCAGAAAGCTGCAGCTGTGCACACCCTGCTACCCAGCAATTCCACTCCTACATCTTTTCCCTGCCTCCAAAGGACTCTTCCCTACCCATGTGCAGAGAGACGGTGTTTTAGCTTCCTAGGCTGCTTAAAGCAAATACCATAAAATGGGTCGGGTTAAACAAAGGGAACTTATTTGCTCATGGTTTTGAGGATGCAAAAATGTCCAAATCAAGGCATCATCAAGGCGATGCTTTCTTCCTGAAGATTGGCTGCCAGCAATCCTTGGCTCCTTTGTCACATGGCAAGGCACGTGGCGGCATCTACTGGTCTCTCCCTTCTCTTCCAGGTTTCATGATTTCAGCTTCTTACTACCTATGACTTTCTCTTTCTCTGTGTGTGTGTGACTTTTACTCTCACAAAGGACTCCAGTAACAGGATTAAGACCGATCCTGATTGAGGTGGGTCACATCTTAACTGAAGTAACCTCATCAAAAGGTCCTACTTACAACGGGTTTATACCCACAGGCATGGATTAGATTTAAGAACATGTTGTTTTTATGGGATACATACAACTTCCAACCACAACAGATGAGTTTAATCATCTTCCCTGAAATATCTTGGAGGCAGCAAAAAGCTGGAAACAATCTGAATGCCCACAAACAGGAAATTAAATGTACAACAGTGAGAGCCAACTCATAAATAACACACACTATGTACCAGGCATTTTTAAATATTTTACATATATTAACTTATTTAATCTTCATATCAAATCTACAAGGGAGGTACTCTCACTAGCCCCATTTTATAGATGAGACAATTGAAGCACAGAGAGGCTAAGCACTTTGCCCAGGTCACATAACCAGTAAGTGGCAGAGCTGGCAGTCTGGCTCTTAAATTTTACATTTACATTTTTCTAGTCTCCGCAGAACACTATGCAGCAGTACAAAGTGAATTAATTGGAGCTACTTGTATCAACACAGATGAGTGCGAAAATAAAAATATTGAGTAAAAAAATCAAATTACTAAAGTATACATATTGTATGGAATCACTTATATAATGTTTTAAAACATGAAAAAATACTATATATTCTTTACAGATGCAAACATATGTAGAAAAAATTTTTAATGAGGATAAACACCAAGTCCAGGAAGAAATTTACACTAAGGGGTAAGGAAGAAGGAAAATGAGATCAGGAATGTGTACACTGAGGCTTCATATGTATTTGTTAAGTTTAATGTTTCAAGCTGGATGGTAGGTATATGGGGGGTTGCTGTATATTCTCTATAATTTTTATGCTTAAAATACTTATAATCAAGCAATGCCATTACTTACAGCAGAGCTACACGTGACTGCAAATTTATCTCTGAATATCCTCACAGCCAAAGCAAAGAGGGAAGCTAAGAAACCAAGTTTGCCAAGTCCACAAAAGAAATGTATCTCAGTTGTTCAAACAAAGTTCAAGTTTTGCTTGAACCAAGATCTGAGAAAAACCTCCCTCATGGGTCTTCATAATGGAAACGAAGGTTAATAACATCCCTACAGTAAAAACAGAAGGGAGCCTCACAGAACCATTTCCTGGAGCCCCTCGATGCATGCCAGTGGCTGAATGCCAAAGCAGGATTCAGGAGAATCTGCTCTAGGAGGAGACCCACCTCTGTTGGCAGCATCTGGGACACTTCCGAGAGAGTAGGCTTGGGCGAAGCAGGAGGGAGGCAGGCGGACCCCGGGACCATTTGCGGTGGCCACAGCATCGCCTTTTCCCGCAGGATTAGCAGGCGGCATTGGAGCCCACAGCCCAGGCCCTGGGGCAAGAAGGCGCACCCTCTTTTGTCCAGTGCTGCCACCGTTGCTCTCACTTCTTGGAATCCAGCTACCTCTTTAGACCTTTGGTTCCTATCCTCATCTTACAAAGCAGGGAGTCAAGAGGTAGTCAGTGGAACAGGAGGGAGAATCTAAGTGAGCTAAATCCTCATGGATCCCAGCAGAAACCCGGAGACACGACTGAGTTAATAACACAAGAACTAGAGGAATAGGCTGATTATTTGGCGACAAGAAGGCAACCACCCGCAGCACTAAAAGCAGAAATGGTTAAGAGTGGTGGCCAAAGGGCCAGGCCTGGGTGGAGGGCAGGGGAAGCCCGTCCAGGGGACTGTGGCAAACTTTGAGTATTGACCAGGTATTAGGTGACATTAAAGAGAATCCCTGTTAAATGTTATTTTGTTAAGTTTGATAACAGTATTGTGCTGATGTAAGAAAAGGTCTTACTTTTCAGAAACGTAGACTGAGGCCTTGGGTGAGAGAGGTCAAGATGTCTGGATTTGCTTGAAAATGCTTCCGAATAAAATATAGATGAACAAACATGGCAAAATATTCACAACAGTCAAGTCATTACTGAACGTAAGGGGGATAGTGTTCTCTGCACCTTTTTGAGTGTTTCCACAATAAACATGTAAAAAGTGAAAAGATTTCAAATAAGTACCTAATAGGTCTGGGAATGTCCTTGCTCCTCCCATCTTTGCAGCTCTTTTTGGACCCATGGACCCAAATAACAGGATTTCAGAGATCTTATAGCTCAACCCCTTTATTTTACAAAGGACTAAAAATGCTTAGTGCCTTACCAGTCAGCCAGCCAACTGGGTTGTGGCCAGACAGGGGTTGTCAGGAGCCTCACGCAGTGTTTCCTCCCCTGTCCCTTACCATCTCCTGCCTTATTTTGGATGTTAAAGGAACTATGCATAAATGTCAGTAACAGTGATGGTGCCTTCAGGGTGTCTGTTTGTTTTTAAACATTGCATTCTCCTACATAAGAAATCTAGATTATACCCTGAACGTTTTATTCCTTTCAGCTTGACAGGGAAGTACATTCAAGTCCTTTAGATCTTAAAGTGCACCCTCTGGGGTTTGGCAATGCATATGTCAGTTGAGCAATAAGCATCTGTCATCTATCCTTCATTAACATTCATTATAAAAGGCCAGTGGCTCAAGGGACCCAAGCCCTGCAGATGTGATTTTCCTAAACTTGACCTTCCTGGACTTTATAGGTGTTCAAAGTGGTTCTTTTAAGAAGCCAATCTAGGTTCATCAATAATCAAAAGGGAAGGAATCAACAGTCCCACCCCTGAGTGCAACAGTGTTCCATGGCAGATGCTAAGGGGCCATGGAACATTCTGGTGCCCTTTATCTGCCTAGAGCTCAGGATACCAGACTTGTCCTACTCAGCTGGACTAACTCCCACGGCCCCTCTGTCTTCCCTTATATCTAAAAGTGGGAAAGTCGGAGCTGGGGCAGGATTGTCAAAGACAAGCTTTGCCTTCTTAGGATTTAAATAAGAATTTTTCTGGGGTTAAGCCCACTGCCCACTGTTCGAACCTCGGCAGGGCCACAAGACTATGGCTGGGTGGGCAGCCCAGGAGACAGGACTCAGACACACAGCCCTGAGCCCCCTTCCTCCAGTTCAGATAGGAAGCGCAGGGAGTTAGCTTTTGGTTCATGGCAGCCCACTGTCCCTGGCATTACACTCAAGGGCTAGAAAACTGAAGGAGCCAAAGTGACACATATGCCAGGACAGGAGGCTGACTTCTGGCAGGAAACCAGATTTGGGAAAGGTGATGAGCCCCAGGAGGGCTGAGGAGGCCGTGACCCACATCGTGGAGATGGGACAGAGCCACTGTGCCTCACTTAGCAGGAGCCAGTGGGGAGGGGGTAGTAAAGCTCGGGAGCCTACAATTTACTTATGTGATATTCCAGAGATAATCCAGAGCATGCTTAGGGTTTAGGCTGAGCACCCCAGGAGCGGGTTTGAAGAAGCCGCAGGCATTTCCTGCAGAATTCTTTAGCAGTCAGAGACAAGAAAGCACAACCTCCACACCCTCCCCATGCTGCTGGGCCTCTCGGAGGTCCTCTCTCCCAGGCTCTGCGCTGCTTCTGGGGGGAAGCCCAGCATCCAGCACCGTCAGCTCTGTAGCCATTTTCTTCTTTCCCACATTTTATTTTGTGTAATTGTAGAGCGCTTGAGAGTCTACAAAGTTTTGCCACAGCCCACATCTTGTTTGGGTTTTGTGCTCCAAGATTTACTTGGTACAGATAATATTTATTATCCTTATATTATAAATGAGGAAACCATTCATTTGTCCATTCATTCATTCATTTCATTCATTCATTTAACAAATAAATTTTCAAGTATCTATTGGATTTCAGATGCTGTGTTGGGGCTGGATATGGTTCAGAAGCAATAAGTGACTTGCCCAAAGTCAAGGCCACAGAAGGAGTGGCAGCACCAGGATCCTAACCCAGTTCCTTTGACTGAAACTTGGAAGGAAAAGAAGGCACAGTTCTTCCTCTACAGCCCACCAGGCCGGCAGCCTTGGCTCTAACATTCCAGGTGACCAAAGGCAGAGGGGCCCCTAGGCCCACCTGCAGACCAACCAAGTCAGATGGAGGAGAGGGGCCCAGGAGAGTGGGAAGGACATGGACAGCCCTTCCTGACTCCCCCAGGCCTTGTCCCCACCCTGCCACTATTCCAGCCCTGGCATCCCCACCACCACCGCCCAATCCACCCTTGCCCTGCACGGAGAGGAGACCTGAGGGCATTCCAGAAACTCCTGCCCTAAGCGCTGACCCCAGGAATAATGTCTCTGACTTTGGACCTACTTTCCTGTCCTGGACCTCTAAGTATTGACCTCTGGCTTCCCTCCACAATCTGGGTGCAGGTGTGTGTGTGTGGAGCGGGGAGGTGAGGGGGTGGGGAACAGTATAAAGAAAGCAGAACAGTTCACCTCAAACTGGGCAGAGATGCACAATGAGGGAGGAAAGAAGCAGGGAAACCTCCCAGTATTGGGTAAGTTCCAGTAGCACACAAACTCCCAAATTAAATCCTTGATTTCCTCCCTTGCCTTTTTGTTTTGCTCTGTTGGGGCAGGGCAAGAAAAGAGAAATGGTGAAACTAGCGGCTGGTGAAAAGGGCCACGATACCTTTTTTTGGTTTGTTTCTTCTCCACTTTGATCTAATGCACGATCCTCTCCATCCCATTGGAATCAACAGTTGCTGAGAGTCTGCGAGGCACTGAGAACAAAGACTGACTGCATGCCAGGAACTTTATGTTCTCATTTAATCCTCAGAACAACTTGATGAGGTGGATGTTATATCCCTGTTCTGCAGATAAGGAAATTGAGATTCAAGTTGTTCACTAAACTCCCCTAATGTCACACGACAAGCAAGAGACAAGGGCTCCATGCCCAGGTGGGTCTCTCCAAGGCTGGGGTTTTCCGCGGCTCCACACAGCCTCCCTGCCTGCACGTTTTCCCTCCCTCCAGCCTCCACAGCAAATTCACAGAAGTGTCATCGACTAGGGAAGGTTAGAAACCTGGCTCTGGGCAGGGTCTCCAGGGGCCCAGCAGTCAGCAACTTCTCCTGCTCCTATTCAGGTGTTAACAGCTCTGGTTTCCCCCCAGGGCCTTGGTCATTTATCCCGTGGCCTCTCCTCTCCCATCTGTGCTCCATCCCAATAGCACTCCAGAACCTCAGCTTCCTAAATCTCAACCAGAACGTTATTTTACAAGGACACTCGTCAACCTTGAAAGGCAGGGTACCCTGGGGCAAAGAAACAAAATTACTGTAGTTGAACAGCATGAGGGTGCAGTACCATCTAGTGGTGCTGGAGCTGATGGACCCAGACGGTGACATTTTCAGACGATCAATATCTCATTATTAACCATAATCACAACCTGATGTTTACTTTTGGAGGTGTTCAACAGCATGGAATGCACATGCACTTTTCTGCATGTTTCAGAGGCCTGTGATCCTAAATGCCACAGTGACTATTAAATAGTGTCCCACTTATAAGCAAACAGGAAAGAGCAGAGATTGATTGTGTTATCTCTTTTCATCTAAGCTGCTCACCAAAAACAAAGCATCAGTTGGAGCCACTGACCTTTCACTAACTGCTGGAAGGAAAACGCTGGATAAATAATAAATAAACCACGACTGGAATATCACTTAGAACCGTTTTTTAATTAAAAAGAACTGAGCAACCAGAAGGTCGGGTGACTGACATTTAAGTTGCAACTAGGAAATGTATCAATCGAGGGTAAAATTATACCCCAGACGTATTTTCATTGTCAGCTAGTGCTCAACAGAAATCCCTCTCTGTAATCTGTAAGGATGGAGAGCTGGTGGTGGTTGGTGGTGGTATTTTGTAGGAGACAAAACACTTAACTTCCTTCTTCCTTTGCCTCCCCCTAGCAACCTTTTCATTTTCATGCTGAAGCAATAACCACTTGTCTTGTTCAGCCTCTCCACAGAAACTGCTTCAGTGCTGGGCTCAGCCAATCAGAGGCACGCCTGCCACACTGAGCACACTTGCCTAGGAGTAGCATGAAAGCCATATCCTATCTTTCCCACAGGAGGGCAGGTGCCTTTTCTCTGCCAGCCAAGGTGACTCAATCAAGTTGCTTTCCTGCTCAGGCATCCCTCGTCTCACCCAGCCCCGTCCAAGGCCCACAACACATTACTAACCTAGCCAGAGTCAGTCCTCTACTTTTTGGCTGTTCTGAAATAGAACTCAGGAACAAATCGCCCCACCCTGTACCCCCTGACATCTTCCCTCCTTCCTCACTCCTCCAGCTGCGGCAGAGTGGGCTTGCTTTCACCATCAACATCACCTCGTATCATATGCCCTAACTCCTATGTAGTCGATAAAACTCCCAACCTAGTTCCAAGACAGGGTTGGTTTGAGCTAAGAACTGAGAAGGATGAATGAAGCCAGGAAAATCCAGCATGCCATGTCTGGATTCCCAGGAGCACAGGCAGGCACCGGTGCTAGACTTGGAGAAAATATTATTCCACCCTCCACGATTTTGTTTAAAAAAAGAAAGAAAGAAAAGAAATCTGAACATCTTTAAGTAACAAGGAAGTCATCATTCAGAGATGAAGGAATGATTTTGACAAAATCAGAAATCCTTTGGGAACACAGATTATTCTGCATGTTTTGCTTTTGTTATCAGAAAACTCAGCACTATGCTAGTTTACAAATTAATAGCAAGAGTTGGGCTTCTCTTCCGAGAACAATCAAGGATCAGGCCTACCCAACAAGGAAGAAGTGTAACATCTGGCGAATCCAGGACCACCTAAAAAAGTGTCACTATTCAGATGTGGGACTTCAGTTCCTTGGCTGGCTTTCTCGGTCCTCCTGTCCTTTCATTAAGAGCATTCACCTGGCCCAGCCCTTAACACTGTGTCTCTCTACGCTCCCCCTTGGAGAGCTCATTCATTCTACCAGCTGCAACTCTCACCCCAGGACTAGGGATTGTTTCCATCTCTCCCACACCTCTCCTATATCTCTCTGTGATATTGCACCATCCCCACCAACTCACCATGTTGAGATTTGTTGCTCTCCTCTCTGAGAGCACCTGCCCCTCTTCCCCGCCATGCACTTTGTTAGTGAGAGCACTATTCTTCTGCTGGCTTGGGTGTGTAACCTTGGAGTCGCCTCTCTTTGGTCTCTGACGTTTCTGCTCTTCCCTCTCTCCCTGGCCACTCCCCTACCCCCATTCTTTATAGCACATCTGGGTATATCTTCCTCCGACTTGACTCTGCTTTCATTGTTACCTCTCTGGTCAGAAACTTTCCTACATCCAACCAACTATTCTGGGTAGTTTTCAAGGCCACCTTGATATGATCCCATCCAATACATAAACATTGTCATGTTAATAAACGCACTTGCCATGTGGATTCCAAAGGGGCCTTCTCAAGTAATCCTCACGATACCAACTGGAATCCAAGCTGACAAACATTATCCCCATTTTGCTGGAACAACGTCCCACCGGTAAAAACCAGAGCAACCGGGACTAGAATCCAGACTCGTCTTGTACAAACGTTGCTGCACCTGGACGTAGACCTTCCTCTTCTTCAGCTCCCCAAATCCACACGAGGGCCTACTCCCAAAGTCACTTCCGTATTTCAGTTGAGACAAAGCTGAATAATAGTTTCTGCCCTTGTTCAGACTCTTAAGAGGGAAAGTTACTTAGCAGAAGTCAGCACTTGAATGTGACCATGGTAAATTTGGCAGGTGTGCACACAATAGATAAGGTAATCTGCCTTGTCAGTGCAAGGGTGTTCAACAGGGATGTGACACTCGACTTGAACATTAGGAAGTTTCCAGGCAGAGATAACATTTGAAAAGGGCAGTGAAGGTGTGGTTTAAAGACGGTGGTGGCAGGGAGGTGCTTCTGGCAAAAGAAGTGGTACCTACACTTCAAACTCTGCCCAACCTTCAAGGTCCCCCCAGGCACTGCTCCTAGGCTAGTCCAGAGCTGACCCTGCCTCCCTCTGAATCTCTATTATACATTTATGATTTAAAGGATTCCTCCTCATCTTATTACTCTGCGAGTCACTCATCTAACCGACTTCTTGTCCTTAAGCCCTTTAAGGACAATGAGGCCACACTTCCTTCTCTCTAAGCGTCCTAAGGAGTGGACGACAGTTTTTGTCAAACTGACTGTGGGAATAGTTCTGAATGCCCCAAAATAAATGTCACACCTTATTTGGGAATTCACTGAAATCAACATGTGACAACTTTTTTCTCCTGTCAAGACATTTGTGACTAGGAATAGTCTCTCTGCCTTTTGCCAGGCTTAGTCCACCTCATGAGAGTCCTAGTGTAACGAGATCAGAAGGTACTGAGCAGGCATTCTCATACACTGCAGGTGAGGATACCATTTAGTACAATTTCTATGGAGTAGGATAACATCGATCAAAACTTTAGATGAGCTATTCCTCAATCCAGCAATATCATGTGTAAGATTGCATCCCATGAGTCTACTAGCACATTTGCAGCACAGTAAAACATGGAAACAACCAAAATTTTCCTCAATTGGGCAGTGGTTAAATCATGATGCATCCATAGAAGCATCACTGAAACATGTTAACTGGAAAAACAAGATACCAAACAGTATGCATAGACTCCCCATGTATATGCCCAGAATATCTCTGGAAGGCCACAGAGGGAAATGGTGACAGTGGTGGTTCCAGGGGAGGGAAACTGGGTGGTTGAGGAACACGGGTAGGAGGGAGATTGACTTTTCACCTTTAACTTTGAACCATGCGCATGTGTAATTTTTTTTTTTTTTAAGAATTGAGACAACAAAAAGTGTTCAGCGTTGTAGTATAGAAACTGCCTTTTAAAAACCCAGAAACAGATGGATGCTACAATATGGATGAACCTTGAAGACATTATGTCAAATGAACTAAGCCAAACACAAAAGGACAAATATGGTATAATCTCACTAATATGAATATAATAAAAAGAAACTCATGGAGTTAATATCTAGAATATAGGTTACCAGAAGATAGACTGAGGATAGAGAATGGAGAACTGATACTTAATTTGTACAGAATTTTTTAATAAGGTTGATTGTAAATGTTTCAAAACGAATGAGGTGATGATAGCAATTATCGTGTCTGTAAATAACAGCACTGAATCAGATGTGTAATTGTGGTTGAAATGGGAAGTTTAGGGCTGTGTATGCCACTAGAAAGAAAGCTAGAAGAGGAAACATGGGACGATGTTTCTGGGCCTAGGGAAGTTTGTGGTAGATGATGAAGGTACATCATCATGATGATGAAGTACAAATACAAGAATGTTCTTCCACGAATTAGAACAAATATATGTCACAACTACAAGGTGTTAATAATAGGGTGGTCTTTGGGGAAAAATATACCTGATGCAAACTAAGGACTATGGTTAACAGTAATATCTTAACGTCCTTCCATCAGTTGAATAGTTGTAACAAAGGTACCAACCACACTGATACTAAGTGTCAATGATAATGGGGTATACCGGAAATGGGGCTTTTCCTTTTGGAGCTTTGAAAATATTCTGAAATTGATTGAGGCAATGAAAGCACAGCTTATGATTATACTGAGAGCCACTGATTGTTCACTTTGGATGAATTATATGGTATATGTTTTGGAAAACAAACCAGAAATAAAACATTTACAGAGGTAACGCATCCTATAAGTCTACTAGCCCATTTGCAGCATAGCAAAACATAGAAACAACCAATTTTTCCTCTTTGGTTAAATGATGATGCATCCATACAAAGCATCTCTGAAACATGTTAACTGGAAAAACAAGATACCAAACAGTATGCATAGAATCCCCATGTTTAGGCCCAAAATATCTCTGAAGGGCCACACAAGGAAAATGAGTGACTTACTTTCTCCGATTATTCCTCTGAGGATAGAAACTGTTTCCTCTATTAGCTTATTTAGTCCTCTTACCAGGGTCTGGTTAGATATTCAGAACAGTGATTACCTAATGTTTTTAAATGGATGGAACTGACTTCCCTTGGAAAGCTAAAGCATTTCCCTGATAAGAGGAATCGTAAAACAGTGATCAAGGTGGAGAGGAAAGCAGCACAGCTGAGAACTGCTTTTGCCTCATGTATTTATCTACCTTACATTAACTGAGCACCCACGGGCAAAAATCTGTACAGGCTATGAGATATGGAGCTCAACCTTACAGTCCACTGGGAGAGAAAAGATAATGCTCACAAAGAAGAGTAGGGTAGAAAAGCCATAAGAGTTTTAAATAAGGAATTACTGAAACAGCTTATGACAAATAATTGAAAATATTGACACAATCACAAATGCAAAGGTCACAACTTGAGAACTTTTCATTTACTGAGTAAAAGAAATGGAAACAAGGAAAGCAGGACAGTTGGTAAGGACTGTGTGTGGAGCCTGGGTGGAGAGCGGCACCTAAATGGGCTGTTCCTCTCTGGATAATCAAGTCTACCTACGTGATACCATCTTTGAAAATAGCATTTGGCTGGACATACAATTCATTCATTCATTCATTTAACAAATATTTACTGAGCAGCCTACTACATGCAGGACTCTGTTAACTGTCTCCAGCACAATCAAATAAGATTACAGTTGTAGTTTTTGCCTTTGTCCATCATGAAGGACAGGTCCTCACTTTTACTGCAAACCACAAGTCAGCCTGACCTCTCAAGCTGAAGGTCAACAGTTCTATGGCAAAGAGTACAAAGATTATCTGCAGACAGAAATAGGTGACCAAGGAACAAGACAATATGTGCAAGTAAACATCTGATGGATCGAGAGAACAGAAACATACCAAAGAATCAAATGTAGGTAGCCCACATGCTAACACAAAAATCCAAGCAAACCTACTCAAAATGAGTTCAATTCAAACAATATTTATAAAGATTTCCTCATGTTATTTATAGTTTCAAAGTAAATTTACTTTCTAAGCAGCTAGAGAATTCTTTATTTAATAACACTCTAACATAAAAGTTCACATAACTGCTTCTTTCAAACCATGAAACTGAGCTTTATGACAATTCAGAAATAGGAACTAAGGAAAGGTAAACATAATGCCCTAGAGATTAAGAAACATTTACACAGTTCCACCATTAAAAATAGCTCAGCATTCATCTAGCGAACACAGTTTGGATGTGAGGATACACCATATGCGAGCTCTTCAGGGAGGTGAGAGGCGTTCGGGCTGCTCTTCAGGTGCCTCCAAATGCGCATCCGGGGGTACTTCTTTCAGAGGTTGTTTTTCTTCCAATACAGTTTGGGGTTTGATGTCTACATGTGCAGATTTCCAGGAAACATTAACACTTCCCTGCTGCTTAAAAGACCAGATACAAGTACGTCACTTAGATTTACTATTTTCACTTGATTAATTGATTGAAGCCATATGCACGTTCTGTCACTGAGTCAAAAATTTTACTTTTTGACTGTATGATTGTGAAAACCTTGTTCTGATGCTTTTATCTATGGTATGGACAGATGAGTAAAAACATGGATTAGAAATAAATAATACGGGGAAACAAATGCGAAAATAAACTGAGTAGAGGAAAATACTAGTGGTCCATGAGAGGGAGGGGAAAGGAGTATAGTATATATGAGTTTTTTTTAATTTCTTTTTCTGGAGTGATGTAAATGTTCTGAGAAATGATCATGGTGATGAATATACAACTATGTGATGATGTTGTGAGCCACTGATTGCATACCAAGTATGGAATGTTCATACTTTAAGAATGTTCGCATTGTATGTTGATTAATTTTATTAATAAAAATTTTTTTTTAATTAAGTTTTAATAGCTTAGGTCAAATTTTGTCAGAAAAAGGTAATAAACATGGTGGTTCAGTGGTAGAATGTTTGCCTCCCATGAGGGAGACCCGGGTTTGATTCCCAGACAAATGCACCAAAAAATAAAAAATAATAATAAACATGACCTTTATGGGATCTTTTTAGAATTGCAATTTCAAAAACCCTAATCACCATTCACCTATTCCAAGTAGTAGTCATTACCACAAAACTCCAGTATATTCCCTAGAATTCAATCTAACAATATTTGACCTAGAATTGAGGGAACATGAGCTAAGGTAGGGAAAAGAAAACCAAACCTCCCTTTAACCTCTGCTAAATAGAAAACTAGTCCTTGTTACAATTTTAATAATAAAATACTCACAGGTCTTGCTTCTCCTAGTCGTCTTAAAATGATACCTTGTGCCAATAAAGCCTTCCCTGTTTCCACAAATAACTTCTCTTCATCTGTCTCTCCAAGTTTCTGTAGTTCAATGTACTTCTCCACAAACCTGGAATTCCAAGCAGTTCCATCTTAGGTCTTTCTGGATATTTAGAGTTGTCAAGTGATGCTATTTCACAATATTAAGCATTCCCTTAACAAATCTTCCTATAGGAATGTCTTCTGTTTCCTCAAGTGGAATTCAACAAAAATGTCAAACTAGTAACTAAATCCTTAAAAAAAAAGTAAATAAAATGACTCACTGTTGACAGGTAGACTTGAAGTTTGGATTAAGCAGATCAAAAGCTTTTGGACCAGATCCATAGGCAGAATAAAATTTCCTAGAAAATACAAGCAACATATTAACCTCCAATAAAACACTGTGGCCAAAAACTGAGCGAAAGGAATAAACATTTGGACCCAAGGAGTTAAGTATAGCATCATCTACATATCCTAAGTGTTTAACAGTTTGCTTCATGTTTTCACAAGTATAAGGAATACACATGGTAGATACATCAAAGAGTACAAAAAGGAATCCAATGAAAAGAAGATTCCTCCCACCTCTCTAGCCCAATCCCCTAGTTTCTCTCCCAAGAAACAACCACTAACAAGTTTCACAGGTCTCCATCCAGGAATATTGTATTAATATGCAAACATATATACACATATATTCCCTGTTTCCATTCACATTTTTAACCCAAAGACAGAATACTATAAAAACAGTTCTACATCTTGCCTTTTTACTTAATATTTCTTAGAGATCATTTCAAATCAGTGATTGCAGATCATCTAGAGACAATGAAAAAAATATCCTTATATATACTTCATGGTGCAAGTGTGCAAATAATTGTGGAATAAATGAGTAAAAACAGTCAAAAGGGATGTACATTTGTAATTTGACCCTCCACATCACCAAACTGCCTTCCAAAGTGATTTTTACCAGTTTACACTGACACTAGTAATGAATGAGATTGACTATTTCGCCATATCCTCACCAAATTGTATTTCCCAACTTTTTTATCTTTGCCAATTTGATACATGAAAAATTATAACTCATATAGTTTTAATTTAAGTTTCTTATTATGAAAGAGATTCACATTTAAAAGCAAACTAAATTCATTTTCTGTGAACAGTTCATGTTCTCACCCATTTTTTTTATTTGGTGGTTTTTTTCTTAATGATTTATAAACTAGAAGTTAGTCCTTTGTCAATTATGTTGCAAAAATTTTTCCCAGTATATTGCTTGCTGTTTATTTTTGCTTATACCATTATTCTCTTCTTGCAGAACTTTTTAATCTTTTCTCCTATGGCTTCTGGGTTTTATGTTAGGCTTAGAAAAGCCTTTATCATTCAGTTTACTTTTTAAAAATCTCCCATGTTATCTTCTAGTTCTTTTATAATTTCACTTTCTGCATTAAGGTTTTGATCCATCTGAAATTTATTTTGATATGTTATTAAAAATATCAAAACATCAAAGGGGGAAAAAAGCTACAAAGATAAAGGCTCAAAGAACTACATAAACACAAGGTGTTATTTTGGCATTAATGGTAATAATAAAAATACTTAACCAGAAACAAGGAACAGTAAAATATTCTGCAATGACCTATCATCCAGTTCCACTGCCATCACAGAAGTGCAAACAGTTTTAATGTGTAAATGAACCACAAAAACATCTCCACCAAGTACATGCAATGGACTTGTGCAGAAAGGTGGTGAAAAAGTATTTAATGCCCTAAATATCTCATGTCCTACCGTGAAAACTTCCAAATAAAGCAAGAGCACACTTGCTTTCTCCTACCTCAAAGTATTGGGGAAAAAAAATGCCCCTCATATAAAAGATGCTTGGGCCACAATAAAGAATATAATGACTTTATAAATTCCATTTCTTATATTGAGGAATAGTGGTAAGAATAAGGGATGTGTATTAACTTCAGTTAGGCACAATCTCTGATGTGAACAAGATAAAACGACTGGACAAATTCTAGGTACTAAAAACTAACTGGCATCAGAATTTGAGGGAAAGGGCTTTTTCAGCAAATTTCTAGTAGGTGATTTACCAACTATTTGGAATCCAGATGCAGACAGGAAGATTAAACGTAGCCATAGACCTGATTTCCAATCCATCATTCCAGAAGCTGTGTCAGGGAACTAATAAAACTCTGATGCCATTATCCAAACAACTCCCATCCAGCCCTCCAGCCTCCTCTCTGAAAAGTTTTCTCTTACGCCTCCCTGTATCAGCCTCATGGTTCATTATTCACTAAATTAATTTATTAAGTTCTTTATTAAAAAGAAATTGTGAGCAACTTATGTACCATGCACTGAGCTAGACATTTAGGTTACAAGGATGAATACAAAAGCCTGGCCCACTGCAGTTCTTAACAAATGTCTGCTATTTATTAAAAGGCAGGGTAGTGTGTTTGGCATGCAGAACTACTAAGGACAGGCTAAAACCACAACTGCAGCAATGTGAACAATGGATTCTGGGAGTCCAAAAAGGAAGACACTAACACTGGAAGGGATCAGAGAAGTATCTCCAAAGAATGTGACATTTGAGCTGCTCTTGGTTTTGCCATTACAAAACTGAGGAGTAACCAAGAAAATGTTTATTATACAACTCAAATGAAAGAAAAACACAGAGTTCTAAAACACTTTTAAGAAGAATGTTGCTGAGAAACCATTAAATATACCTTTTCCATGGCTATGCAGGTTTTAAGGGGAAAGCAAGAGGAGGAAGGTGGGAAGTTAAAGAATGCATAGTTCTACCAGCGTCACCCGATTTGCATTTTGAAACAGACTCAGAAAAGGATACTTGAATTTACCAAAAAAGACTCTTTTAAATAATCTAAGCCTAAAGGCAACAGAAACCAACAAAAAGAAAAACCTGGCAGATTTCTTCACACAGACTATGTCAGTGCCTAGCACAATGTTTGGCACGATGCTTGACATATAGAAGCCACCCAAAAAACATCTGTGGAATGAACTAATCAACTTCAATACATCGAAAAAGAGCTAAATACGTTATAATATTCCCTCATCACTTGTAACAAAGCTAGCACATTAGTGCAAACTGTTAAACATGAGACTGGGTAAGCCTTTCCAGAACATCAGCTAGTTCCATCCCCCATCCCATATTACTGACAACCCCTTCCAACATGAAATGTTCCAACATGGTTGGAACAGGCATAGCCAAAATACCCCAAAAGAGTGAGAGAAAGATCAAAGGAGATGGTAGAGTTAATCAGAGAAGGTGGGGTTTAACAAACGAGCGTGACTGCTGATTCATTATATTGATATCTCTTTTAGTCTCCAGTATCTTAGAGCAGCTACACGTAAAAACTTAAAATTGTGGAACTGTAACTCATGCTAACCTCTGAAATCTGCTCTACAAGTAATTGTTGCGACGTGCTTTGAAATGTTTTGCTTTTTTGTATATATGCTATTTTTCACACACACACAAAAACTCGATTGTGATGATAAAAAAATAATAATATTCCTCCTAGCCTACAAAGTTCTAGAGCAGTTAGAAGAAAAAATCTGAGATGACGGAATAGTAGCCCATGACAAACTCTGGGATCTGTCCTGTAACTATCTGTTGAAGAGTACTTTGAAAATTATTGCTTTTTTCTTTCTTTGCTTTGTATATATGTTATATTATACAATTAAAAAGTTTTTTAAACAAAAGTGGGGCTGGGTATATGGAACTCCGCATTTTTTGCATGATCTTTTTGTAAATCTACAACTTCACTAATAAATAAATTATAAGACAAACAAAGAAAGAAATAAGCAAACAGATCAATGAATAGTCCAGGACGTAAAAAGCACTATAAGTGGTAAACAACAATAAAAAAGTGTTTATAACATATGTCAAATGATTAATATCTGTAATTCTATGAAGAGCTTCTATTGATAAGCAGTAGCAATTACTAAAATGAGTAAAGAACATGGACATTTCCAAATTAAATTCAAATGTCAAAAATATATAAAAACAGGGAAACGTCTTAGTAATCAAAAAAAATAGAAGTTAAAATTTTAAAACTATTTTTTAACTATCTACATCAGAAAAAAATTAATAATCATTATCAATGCTGACAAAGGTAAAGTTAGAACTCTCAGATGCTGCTGATCAGCGTATAAACTGGAACAACTTTTTTTTTTATCTTACCAATTTAGGTAATTGCAGCAAGAGATTTTTAAATGTTTGGATTGTTAGACCTAATTAATTATAGTGGTAGAAATCTACCCTAGAGTAATAATCAGTGTTGCAGCGAAGAAAACATATTCAAAACTATTGCTATTTATTATAGCTAACATTATATAAACATGACAAATATCCAACAGTAGGGAAATAGTTAAATAAAATATAGAATATTCACTATGTTTAATGTATTCTTTTAAGTGCATGATTACATGGGAAAATACTCACAATAAGGTTAAGTGGAAAAAATAACAAGTTATTTGTACTGCATAAATATATATATATATATATTTTTTTTGGCATGGGCAGGCACCAGGAATCGAACCTGGGTCTCCAACATGGCAGGAGAGAGAACACTCCCTGTTGAGCCACCATGGCCCGCCCATCTGTACTGTATATTACTAAATTAAATTATATATATTGAAAAGAATGGAAGAGACCCAAATGTTATTAACAACTATAGCAACAATGGTTACTGTTTATTGAAGGCTTACTTTGTGCCAGGCACTGGACTAAAAACTCTGTTATGTGCTATCCTATTTAACCTTTGCAACTCTATGAAGTAAGTTCTATTATTGTTATATTTTACTGTGTGGAAACTGAAGCTCTGAGGAGTAATTTGCCCAAGGTCACACAGCAAATAAGTAGCAGGGCTTGACTTCAAGCCATTACCTTTAGATGGTAGGTCTTTAGGTAATTTGTGCTTTCTTTATGCTTTCTTCTTTACACTTTTCCTTTGCTTTGAAATTTTCCACAATGAGAGTATACTACTTTTAGTGAAAGAGAAAATAGACGCTAAAGAAATAAAGTGAGCACTTTCCCCCAAATTTCTAGATTTGTATGCATCCTTCTCTCTGCAGTGCCATCAAAGATCCTAGCCATGTTCCTACCTCTGCTCTTAGAGAAGGCTGGCATGATCATCAAGCACAAAAGCCTGGAGTCAGAGATATGATCCCCAGGTCTGCCCTCTTGAATAACCACAGGGGATGAGTAGGTTAACCTCCGTTAGCCTCAGGAGAAAACGGAGCAAAGGCTACCTACCTTGCAGGGTTAGACCGTAGTGGGATAACGTCTGTAAAGGGTTTAGCACAATGTCCAGCACAAAGCAGACGCTCAAAATCTGGTAGCTATTATTGCAACAATGTACTAGTTACTGGGCTCCAGATTCCACTTCTTAGAACCTCTCCTTAGGGGAGAAGTACTGATTTCCTAGTTTGAGCGGACATGCAAGACCTCCTCCATCAGGCAAGCCCCTGACTCAATTCTGTATTGAAGTGACCAGGCTGCTGACTAAACCTTTTCTTCTGAAGTTCTGCTTCCTCAGACACTCACGCTCTAATCCGATCCTCGTGGTACAAGATGTCCTGTATGGCAGCTTTGGCTTTGCCATATCGCAAGCGGGGCCTTCGGAAGACCGGCTCCCTCAGCGGGGGAAAGGCGCTATATATGTCATACCAGAGGGGTTTCTTCAACACCCCAGCCTGAACCAGGTCCCGAGTCCTTAAGGAAGGGAAAAGAATGAAAATCAGTTACAATATCCTGCCAAAAGTCCCTGAATCGCTTTAACAGCCTGGGACGTTAGAGGGATCTGGAAATCTGCAACCTGAAATACGCAAAGAAAGGCGGAGCAGGAGTGTTCCCCAACTAAAGGGAAGCCTTTTCCATCTCCCAAACCAACCTAATAAAGCTCGGGGGTTAAGACCTTCCATTTTCTCCTTAAATACGTCCCACCTCCACCCTTCACCCTCAATTCTGTCACATAAATAGAAAAACGGTCCAACCAGGCCCCTCAACCTCTTCCTCCCTCCTCCACCCAGGGAGGGGTGCAATTTAACGTGGTAAGTAAGAAATCCAAGGGGAGGGGTCGTCAAGCACAATCATTCAGAGCTAGAACAGAGCACTTAAGAGGGCCTCACCGGGCTCAGACACCCGCACGCTGGAGAGGGCCTCACAGCGCTCAACCTCACCCAAGGAAGAGCGAGAGCGCTGAGAAGCCGGTCAGGGGCAAGTACTCCAGCCCCACCCCGATTTCGAGCACTCACCGCGAGAAGATGCTCCCCACGGTTTCCAGCCGGCTCCCAGCCATGAGTTCTTGAAAGCAGCGCTACTACTTGCCACCGGAAACAAAAGCAGCAGCTGCAGGAAAAGGGGACAAAAAGTTGCTGGCCGAGCTGAGGATCGCGGTGCCTTACTTCACAACCCCGCGGGGAGAGCGGAGCCAGGCAGAAGCAAAGGATGGGCGGAACTGGCGCGCACCTCGGCGACATGCCAGGTTCAGACAGGAGCACTCGATAGTCGAACCTGAAGAAAAGGAGCGGGCCAAAGCCCGTCAGAAGTAATTGATAACCGATCCAGAAGGAGGAATTGGTTGTGGTGGCTGCTTCACCTCTTCTGTCCTTTTTGAGCCAGCTCCTCTCGAGAGGCTGGGACTGCGCGAGGGGAAGAAGATGGCGCGGTACAAGGATGCAGCACAGCCTATCGTTCTGGGGTGGGGGGCATGAAAGAAATGCAGAGATTTGCGGGCATTAGACCCAGACTGAACCGGATGGTGATCAGTCACAGACTCTGCGGAAGAAACCCTAGGCCCGCAGAGGGACAGTCACTTGCCCGGGGTCACAGTAGACTCCAGGCCTCCGGTCTGCCCCCCACCCCCACCCCCGCCATTTAGCGCCCACACACACACACACTAAATCTTGTGGCTCCGGGGCGCCACCCGCATCCTCACAATCAGGATGCTGCCAGCCACCGGGGTTTTCCGCCAGACCTCGTTAACTAGCTGCTCCTCGGCGCTTGAAAGGTGAAAGTATCTGGAATAAATGTGGAGAAAGTGACCTCTCAACAACTGTTAAAGAGTAAACTGTACATAGCATACTCTTTGGCCCAGTAATTGTAGGTTAGGTAGAGTATCTCATAAAAAGTTGAAGCACAATTTCATAAGGATATTTGTGCAAGGGTCTTCATTGCAGCATTGTTTGTAGCAACAACAAAAAAAAAGCCCATTAAACAGGAAATGGGTGGAAATTTACGATCCAGATATTCTCTGGAATCCTATACAGCTATTAAAAGGGGTGATTAAATCTATGTGTATTTACGGAGATGAATGCCCATGGCTTATGGTTAAATTAAAAAAAAGAAGCTGCAGAAACATGCCTTTAATAAGAAGCCTATTTGTGCAAAGAAAACACCTCTATATGTGTTTGTGTTGTAAGAGGAGAGAGAATGGTGTGGAGGGACACACAAGGCTGGAGACATTAGTTATCTTGGAGTGAAATTACAGGAGGCTGAAGCTAGGATGTTAATTTTTTCTATATCTATATACCCGCCCCCCCAAAGTTTGACTTGTGAAGAGTTTGTATTCATATTTGAATTTTTTAATCCAGTAAACTGTTTTGAATCACAAACATACAAATATCTCCTGGGAGTCCTTGATCTTTGTCAAGTCATACCAGACTCCTCCCACTCTACCTGAGGCTGGTGGGGAGGAGGAAGGGACTGTCTGATGAGCAGTTACTACTTGTTTATGTTATCTTACTGATTCCACACTCCTACCCACTGGGTGGCTATTGTTTTTCTCATTATGGATGAGAAAGCAGCCGCAGGAAGTTAAGTGACTGAGGTTAGGAGACTGATAAAGCCAGGCTTCCAGCCCAGCCTGAACCCTTTCCTTCAGACCGGCTATGTCTGAAGCTGGAGGCAAAGGGGATGAGAGGTCAGGGAAAAATTGGCCCCAAAGGCTGGAGATCGGTGATTTGAGGCCCAGGGCTAAACTGAGAAGTGGGTTTCGTGCTGCCTCAGTTGTCTCTGGAACAGAGAAGAGAGAGCACAGCGCTGGCCACTGGGCCAATTGTGGAGGCTCCAGTCTCCCAGTTCCAGGGAGGCCTAGAAGACTTTGCCCTAGAGAGAGCAAATGTGTTTCCAACTAAATATAGTCTCCCCAGGCCTCATAACAAATTTCTAATTCTGTCTGAACATGTGCTATCTGCCAGCCCAGACCACAGATACATTTCCCTTCTCCACCCAGGCCTGTCCCTGTAAACCCCTGCAGTTACTGCTACTTAAGAATTAGAAGGGTTTTTTTCCAAGTTCAGGGATGGGAGCCAAAGACCCAAACCCTCAATGGGGGAAGAATTGTAAGGCGGGGAATTTTCTCTCTAGATCATTTCAGTAAGGGCAAGCCCCTTCCTCTTCTGAGCCTTTGAAGTTTCCCCTTCCAGCACCACATTTAATGCTTCTGTGACTGAGAGAGCACAATGTTGGCAGGGAGACTGACTGGTCTATGTGGCAATGTCAGCCTGCAGCAGGAAGTGCACACTCCAGGGAGCTTTCATTCTTAACACCAGAAGAAGCTGCTGGGCAGCCAGAGGCAGGCAGAATGGACCTTAGAGGCTTTCTGTCTTCAGGAGTTGCAAGGGCCTGGGGCCATGCAGGAATCTGGCCTATGTCATTCGGTTGTTCAACTGCCTGATGCAGTAGGTAACATTCTATCATAGAGAAAGAAGCTTGTAAACTCTGCAAACTGCCCTTCTCCCGTTACACCACTCTGCCCCATTTTAGTCCCACTATATCCAGTATACTCACCAGTCAGTTCACCTTGGGCCAGTTGTGTAACTTCAAGTCTCTGTTTCCCCATCTGTTAGAATATGGGTGGCAGTGTCGACTGCCCCCGTAGCTTGTTGCGAAACTAAAAGTGGTCATTCACTAAAAGCACTAATCGCAGCCCGGGGCGAGTAACAACTGAAGGTGAGTACAGTGTCACCGCGCGGTGTGCACATCATGCGAGCCACACTGATTGGCATCTGGGACTTGAGCTTGTTGAAGATATTTCACTGATTACCCTATTGTTTATTTTCTTATTAAATGATCCATTCATTCCACAAGCTCCACAAGTGTGTATTGAGCAACTAGCTGGCCCTGTGCTGGGTCCTGGAGAAGATGGCCATCCTATGGGGCAGAGGAAGGGATACACTTGACCCTCGATGGGATAAGACCCACACCTACTCTGCCCTTCTCCTCGTCAATGCCCCGGGAGGCTGGCGTCGACATTCACATCCCCCACTTCCAGTTGGGTTCCATTTGGCACCACCGATGGGAGGCCTTGGCAGAGAACCGGGAGGACTGCAGAGCACGCCCTTATTTCCTCCACTAGCTCCTCCCTGCCCAGATCAGGAACACAAAGTCGCAGCTCCTGTCAGGTGGCCACCAGGCCGTGGTCATTCTTCCCTCCTTGTCCTTTCAGGCTGAGACACAGTAAAGTGGGCCCCTCTGTCACTAGCCTTGGGGTCTAGCCTCCCTGGTGGCTTCCCCACGGGCTCTCTGCACCCCTGTAAATAGTGCCCTTATTTAAATAGTGCAGACAATAGAGGAAGGGCATGTCCCAACAGCAGAATAGCTTTGGGAAGTGAAAGGCCCCAGCATTGCTGAAAACATGAGTCCCACTACCTGCCTTTGGTAGAGAGCCAGGATCAAGGAGACGTTAGCAGGTTGCTTCAAAAAAGAAGGAACGCAGTAGTGTGTGTGCTTCTATTTCTGTTTTTTTTTTTTTTCTATTTAATTTAAATGAATAGTACGAGAATTGTGGGCTACTAAGTCAGAGGACAAGAAGTATGGAAGGGGCTGTGGAGTGTGGGACGTGGTGAGGAGCAGGAGTCCTCTGTCAGGCAGTTGCCCTGTGCTCTCTCTGGGAGCATTCTCCGTGAGAACCCACACCTCCTCTTCCTTCCAAGAGTCAGTTCAGAAGGCATTTCCACCCCCCAGCACACTCTCAGCCAGACTGAGCGCCTGCCCCTGGGTCATGCTCCTTCCCTCTCTAAGCTTATCTCTTTCACAAGGCAGCTCTGGAACTATCTGCTTGTCTGCTCTAAATGGGCCTCTTAGAAGACAGGAATAGGACTTTTATCTCTGCCACCCGCCTCCACCCCCACCCCCCAGCCTGGTGCTTGGCCTAGAGCTGGCTCTTAGGAAGGGTTTGCTAGTGAACAGTGTGGATGAATAGAAGGACAATCAGCTCCAGGACGCCAGCCTCCTGCTTCCCATGATGGTTTTCTAGCTGCCACCGATTCTGTCCCTGTCTCCCCTGCCTCCTCCGAGAGGTAAATCAAGTGGGGCTCCAGTTGCCGTAATAAGCAGTGAACTCGATTGCCCAAGCCAGGACGAATGAGGATCTCAGCCATCCCATCGGCTGCTGCCCTCATCCTGCCCTCCGCCTGGGTCCAGCTTTCCTGTGAGGTCTTCCCCAGGTACAGAGCCAAGGAGAAGCAGTGGCTGAATGGAAATAACCCCTATGCAGCTTGCACCGGGGCAGCCCGGGCACTCCAGGCCTGGCAGTCCCCTGCATCTCACTGATGGATGGATCCCTTCTGCAATCTTTTGAGCCCCAGCTCAAAGACAACCGACATATCCCTGTGACCATATGACTTTGTTGTGAGGAATCAGTGGGTCAATACCTGCAAGCGTTTAAAACATTGCTTGGTGTACAGCAACTCCTCAGTAAATAGTGTGGCCGTGGTGATGCGGGCCTCCTGGGCGCTTCAGGGCAATCGCATCCTGCCACTCAATCACGCCTAATGATTGACAGTCTTTTCACGTGTCTGCTCATTCACTTCGGTATTTGCTGTGTGGTGAGCACTGGGCTGGGTACTGGGGAGACAGAAAGGAATAACAGCGGCCTTGCCCCCAAAGAAAATCCACTTCAGGTAGGGGAGATCCGCCTACCTAACAGAGGTCTGTATCACTGCGGGCTCATTTGTAGCCAAGGATACCTGAGCAAGCTGGACCTGAAGCTCAGCTCTCCAACCCCCCCACCCAGCTCTCACCTCCAACCCAGCAGCAACTTGGCCTTTTGTTATTGGGATTAAAGGCCAATTGGCGTCACTCTGTAGGTTTTGCCAGAGAAAGGAAAAGCAACCAGATCTTTAAAATGCACAGACACCTCCTGGGGGTCTTGTTAAAATGCAGATTCTGACTCAGTGGGACTGGCAGGGCCTGAAATTGCATTCTAACAAGCTTCCAGTGGTTTCAAAGTCACTAGTTTGCAGAGAGGGTCATCAACTCGTCCGAGTTTGTCCAGGACTTTTAGTTGTAGCATGGAAAAGTCTGCCTTCTGGGAGAGCACTCAGCCCCGGAGAAAATGGGGTGATGGGCTACTTGCACAGCAAGGTACGTGTGTGCGAGGTGTGTACTGAGCTTCACAATGCCTCACCCCACAGTTCCTGGAATCATCCCTTTGTTCTGATAAAGAATTATGCCTGGAAGGAGAGAGGAAGTGATTTCAGGCCTCCGTTCTCCAGGCAGAGTAGATGCTGGTTGTTTGGGACCTGAAGCTTGCATAATCTTAGTGACCCTTTTAAGAAAACAAAACAAAACAAAACAAAAATATCTGTTTTGCAATATTTACAAAACATGACCATGTGGAGGAGTAAATTCCCCCGTTTGACCTGAGGTGCTCACAGTTTCCTTCTGGGAAAATGGTGTTTGGCTTCTCAGCGAGGAGGGAGGTGGAGAGAAGGGGCTGCACCTTCTGCAAGGTGACCACCAGGTGGCAGTAGATTCACACAGCTCCTTTCGGGCTGCCCCCTGTCCCCCCCATCCCCAGAAATTTTCAACTTCCTCCAGCTGGCTCAGCCAGCTAATCCAACAAATTAATCTGTGCTGTGATAATGGACAAAAGGAGTTCATGTGCTTCTCTCTCGATAACATATTTGCCTTTTAAAGGAAGTGCTAAGAGATTGTTTTAAAATCCAGATAAAGAATGCTAATGGAAGAGTTCCAGGGACAGTGTTGAATCACTGTTCACAGGGAGATGTTTTTGAGCTAAGCACACCTTCCTGTGCAGCACAAATTTCATCTATGCAAGGGCCCTAGGTCTTATCACCTGTCCCCCACTTCCAACATATAACTTATTGTGCAGTCCCCAGCTCGAGCTCAGTGGCCTGAGTTCAAATTCAGATACTACCCCTTAATGAGGGTGATGTTGGATAAATGACCTTAACATCTCTGTGCCTCAGTTGCCTCATCTGTGAAATGGGAGTAAAGATATGGATTTCATACGATTGTTGTGAAGATTATGTATTATCATTGTGGAAATAATGTATACAAAACATCTAGAAGACTGTCTGGCATACAGTAACCACTCAGCTGCTATCATCTTTATCACCTTACACTTTGCCTTCTGCCTTCTTCAGACCAAATTCTCCTCCTATCTTTCCTGCCCCACCCCAATCACCAAGTGCGTCAGCTCTGGGTCCCGCAAGAGAACAGAGGGAGGGTCTGAAAACCAATTCAGTTTTTCTGGATATAGTGTTCTCCAGACATACGATCTCCTTTCAAGTTGGTGCTGAGCCCTGGGGACACCAAAGCCTATGGAGGGTAAGAGCCTCTGGCCAGACCAGACTCAGCACTTTTGCAGAGAGAAATGACTGCCGAGTGGATGCCAGGTGGCCCTCACTGTCCACCAAGAGTCAGGGTCCCATCATAGGACAGGGGTTTCATCTTCATTAGTCCTGTTGGATTCAGTAATCTTTTCTCTTCTTCTCTCTCTCTGGTTAGAGTCACTTTCAGTCTCATATGTACTAATAGGCAAAATGGTGTATGATTCTTAAACTTTGCTGCATTTGAGAATCACCCAGGGAGCTTTTAAAATCTAATTCCCAGACCAAATTCCAAAACCAATGAAATCAGAATCTCTGGGAGGGGGGCCCAAACATCAGAAATGGTTTTGATAGGCAACAAATTTGAGAACCAGTGTTCTAGAGTAATGTTTCGCAAGTTTTAATGTGCATACAAGCCACCTGGGGAACTTGTTAAAATGTACATTCTGATTCAGTACGTCTGGGATAGGGCCTTAGACTCTGTTTCTAATTCTCAGATTCTGTGATTCCGCTCCCAGAGGATATAATGCTGCTGGTCCATGAGTAGGAATAGAGTTGCGATCCTCAAACTTGAGAAAGTGTCAGTACCATTTGGAGGGCTTGTTAAACACACCTGAGTTTTAGATAGCAGTAGCTTTGGAATGTAGGCAGGTAATCTGCATTTCTAATAAGCTCCCATGTAGTGCCAATGCTGCTGATACACAGGCAACACTTTAAGTAGCAAAGCTATACATGATGGTACACAGGTTTTGGAAACAGATAACTCAGGACCGCCTATTCTGGCTTTGCACCTTGCTAGCTCTGTGATCTTGGGCAAGTTACTTAACCTCTCTGAATTGTCATACCATTATCTGTAAAACAGCTACAACTGGACAAGATTAATTGGGCTAATATGAAACACTGAACAGGCTGACTAGTGCACTGGTCCTCAAACTTGATTGCAAATTTAAATTACCTGGGGAACTTTTTTAACTACTGATGTCAGGGTCCATCCCCACAGGTGTTGATTTAACCTGTCTGGGGTACCAAGCATCAGTTACTCAGGTAATTTTACTGTATAGCTGGTACCAAATACTGGACTAGTATCGTGGCTCTCAAACCTTAGTATGCCTCAAACTTACAAATTGCTGGGCCCTACCCCTAGGGTTTCTGATTCAGTAGGTCTGGGGTGGGGCTGAGAATGAACATTTCTATCAAGTTCCCAGGTGAGAATCAAACATTACACTGGTCCACTGCTACCAATAAATAATGTCAGGGTCAAGGGATAACCTTGGTTTGCGCAGTCTAAAGAGGACACACCTGAGGCACCATCTGCTATCCCAGAAATGCCACCTGACAAGCCCACCTGGGTCTGGTGAGGGGTAGGGAAATCTCTTTGACTGGAGTGTGGGAGTAACAGGAAGGACCGCAGACCTTAAATATTGCACCAGCGGAGAAGAGGCAGCGTCAGCCTGGATAACCCAGAGCCCAGAAACAAGATGTGTTAGCAGAAGCAACAAAGAGACCTTTGGGCCCCACACAGGGAAGAACTTTTTGAGAGCTGCCCTGTCTGGAAAGGGCATCAGCTGCCTCTCCTGGCAGTGAGTTCCCAGTCATGGGAGGTAATCCAGCTGAGCTGGAGTAAGGGAAGCCAGAGGTATTTGAACTGGAGGATCTCAGAGGTTCCTTTGAAGTCTGAGTTTGCACATCCCCACAGCCTCCCGTTGCACCGTTAATCCAGAAGCCTTCTGTTTATTTAGGGAGTGACCATCTGGATCTTTCGCAACAGACTGGCTTTCTCCATGGTGTTTCTTTGCCTATCAGCAAGCGGTTTGCTTTCCCAGAGCAAACAGAAAGGCGACAATGCTGAGCAAAGGCTACGGGTCACTAAGGTTGAGGTTAGAGCAGCAGGTGTCACCTTGTGAATGTAGTGGGGAGAGGGCTGGGTCCTTTGGATCTGTGGGCGAGCGGACCGACACTGGGCTCAGCGAGCCAAATTCATCCAAGGTCAGGAAGGAGGGGATGTCCAACGCTCGCTGCCAGCCACATCAGAGCACCAAGAGAACACCAAGTCTTTATTACAGGAATTCCTATGAAACAGCTCCATGAAAAAACTCACACATAGGAGGAAAAACTAACATGACAACACACACACAGACTCGAGGCTGAGGTTTCCCCCACCATGCACCCCGTCTTGATAGGGGAGGGGGCAGGACCACAGTCCAGAGCCCCCTTCCCTGGCCCTCGGGACTGGAATCTATCTGGAGCTCGAGCTGGAGGGGGCCGTTGGTGGGGAGCACTCCGCTTCCCCGCAGCGGCCACAGACCCCGCCGCGAGGGCGGCGAAGGGCTGGCGGCCCCGCCCCCGGCGCCCGCGCCCCCGACACCGCGCGCACTTCCAAACTTGGGTAAGTGCCGCCGCCGCGCGCCCCGGCTGCTCCTGCGCCCGCGCTCTCCCGCCGCGGAACCCGGCGGTCAGGGGCAGTCAGGGGCCTCCCCGGAAGCCCGGGCCGGAGCGAGCGGAACGAAGTGCGAGCTCGATATTGCCTCGGCCGCTGGCCCAGAGCGCCCGCCATGCCCTCAACATCTCGGGGCTCCGCCAAGGACTAGCGCCCACTCCCAACCTCGCGCGGGGGCGCAGGGCTGGCTCCCCACCCCGCGGCCCCCGAAGGCTTCGTGCCTGCGCAGGCCTCCCTGGCCGCAGGAGAGGTCAACGCGTTTCCATCTCGGGGTGACGGGGAGAGGCCAGAGAGACCCGGGCAGCCTACGTCCCACTGGCAGTGGCTGGTGCTGTGGAAGCGTTCTTAGAATCTGAGTTTTCCTAATCACACAACTTTTCGCAAGGCGACACTCCCAAGTCCCTCTGCCCTGGCCAACCTCCACCCCAAGCCCAAGCTGACAAGCTGCTTCACCCTTTCGTCAGCCCTGCACCTTCACCTCAAGGGGGGTCACTGCCAAACCCAGCACTGCCCGCCGGCTGGAACGTCAGAGCCCCTGGAAGCCCCCACTAGGGGAGAATCCAGAGCCCCATCAAGAACTGGCTTTTGTCTTCTCCCAGACTAAAGAGTATACCTGCCTAGAGTCCTCTAGCCGGGGTATAGGAACCCTCGCCATCCCTTCCGGGTGAGGGGAAGCTGCCGGGGGCCCAAGCCAGCCCCAAACAGAAGCAACCCGACGGGCGGGGCTGAGCAGTCCACAGCGGGTGTCTGCGTCGGCCCATCCCTGCTCCGCAGGCGCCCGAGCTCCGCGCAGGGGCCACGCAGACGGCTCAGCAGCACCCGAAGGCAAGGCTGGGGTGCAGGAAGCCACGGGAAGAAAGGGCACAAAGTGTCAGATGGAGGCTGGAATCGGGTGGGAATCAGGGAGTGGCCACGGTACCGCAGGGGAGATGGGGAGAGGAGGGAGGCAGGAGCGCCACCTTCAGGCCAAAGAGCCTCTTATAGGGTCGATCCGCTCTATCTCACACTCCAACAATGGCCTGTTTTCTGGATTTCTTTCTTTCTTTTTTTAAAGAAGGGGTCTTGTTCTTGCGTTTCCACTTATTACCCAAAGAATAGCCTGGCTATAAAGGAGGCTGTGATTGGCTACCACCTCTGGGGGGCCCAGAACCTTCTTCCAATCACAGCCCAGGAACTCCAAAGTTCTAAACCCCAGTGGAAAGTGGCGGTGGCAGTGGCTGGGCTGGACGGTGGCCGGAGAATCACTGGGCCTCCATACTCAAGCACCATCTGTCCGGCTGCAGCTGGGCTCTTCAGCTGGGGGCCGGTTTTGCTCTTGGGCTACTCCACCGGGTCAGATCAGATCTGGTGAGGATGAGCAGCTAGCATCTGTGGGGGAGAAAGGAGTGTGAAAAATTGTTTTCAAAGGAGTCCAGTGGCCTTTGGTTCCAGAAGAGACAGTCTTGGGCAGAAGCTAACAAAGACAGAGCCTTCTCCTTGCTTCAGGGACTCTGTATCAGCCTCGGAATTCTAGCTGGAGTCAACCCAACTAACCAAGCTCCTAGAAGTGTTCCAACTTGCCGAATGGATGGGACACTGGCAGTTAGAGGTGAAGTGGGGGTGGGAGGTGGGAGGTGGGATTCTAGGTGGGAGAAGCTGTATGACAAGGGCTTAGCAGTAAACTGCTTGGTAGTGTCTCCAGTGAGCTAGACCACTGGGACCTGTAGAGGCAGAAGAGTCAACTGGGGCCAGCAATTGGTAGGCCCTATACACCAGACTAAGGGGTTCAAAAGGGCACAGAACTAAAGTGGTGTTTTGGTGATGGACTTAACCAGGATTAACCAGGGGATGACAGTCTGCCAGGGTAGTGATGGAAGGAATGAGGGAGAGGAACGAAATGGAGAAGTTGGAAGGTTAACTAGTCAGTTAGTTTCACTGAGTTAACTTTCAAGGCTCGTGAGTAAAGCAGGAGGTTGAGAGAAAATTTGGAGGAGTGACACAGAGATTAGGATTTTGGAACCAACTGCATGGAAGTTCTGGTGCTGTAAAAGAGGGGGGTTGGTGCTCCCAGAGAGTGGGGAGTGAGAAGACTTCGGAGAGGGTCAGGGGCAGAGCATCGGAACAAGTGCATTTAGGGGATGGGGGGAGCCACAGGAGCTGGAAAAGCACATGACATGTAAAGGGGGAGAGAAAGGGGAGGAGGACAGGACACCACAGGAGCCAAGGAGAGACGTGGGGGAAAAGACAAGGACACCACATGCAGAAGAAAGCACCCAGAGGCTGCCGAATAGGGAAAGGCCCTGGCCGTTAAGATGGTACAAGGGTGGTGGGTGGTGCTGCCCGCCTGCAGTGGGTGAAGGGGAGACGCCGCTTCTTGGTAAATAGGATGATGATGGAAAACTTCGTCTTGTCTTTTAAGACGAGGAGGGGAAGGGCATAGACTTGAGGAAGGAGCTGGAAGGGGAAAGCTGGAAGACTGAGGAGAGAAACAAGCAAGTTCCGACAGAGGGGTAACTTTGGACAAGACACATTTTCACTGGGGACCAGGAGGAAGGAGAAAGGGGTGGGAGGTACCAGCAACACTGAGTGGGATTTGGGGCATATCCCCCGGCTGGCTTCCTAGGGGCATTCCAGAGAAGTGGGACACGCGGTGCACCTCTGTGCTGAGGAAAGCCTGAGGGGAATGGAAGAAGTCTGCAAGGGCCTGGCAAGGGATGCGGGACAGGAGTCAGCTCGGGGCGATGGGAAAGCCTGCCCAGGCAGAGGTGAGAAGGTGCTTGTATCTACTTGTTCGCGACTGTGTCCTCTGTACCTTGGTTCATCTTGCCTCCACCACAAATATCCGAGGGCAGCAAGCATTTCCCCATAGTCTGAAGCAGGGCCACTGCTGCCACACTGCTAGCTCAGCAAAGCCTGACAGGCGCTGACCACTGGGACCCGGACAGCAGCTGGGGGTAGGGCAGGTGGGCAGCCTCCTGACTGGGGGAGAAGCTCTGGAAGAGGGGCAGGTACAACTGAGTCCTGGCAGAGGTGCTGCCGTTCCCTTGTTCTCTCTCAGAGGGGAGCACAGGGAGAGAGAAGGGGGAGCAGCCTGGAGTCGGGGGCTCCAGCTGCAACAGCAATGCCTCGGGAAGGGCAGTTTCCTCATCTGGCCCTGCAGATCCCAGACCATCAACCCAAACAAGGACCTGGAAGGAGCTGTCTGTACACCCGGGCCAGGGCCACCGCATTTTTCTTCTTAAATTGTCATTTTTGTGTAAGTGTGTGTCCTGGACTTTTCAACTGAGTTGTAAACCATTCCAAGCCAACAAGTTCCACACACACCAGCCGGTTCCCAGCATCTGGCATGAGCAGGTGTATGTGACTATCTCTTGCCAGATGAACAAAGAACCACATTTTGAAATGCAAAAACTAGTTCCTTTATAAAAGCCCATGTCCCTGCTGGCCACAACAATGAGAGAAGAGACCCAGGACCATCACTGTCCAGCTGCCTGAGGCCAACTCCTCTAGGCCCCTGGTGGACAGCTGGGGTGTGGGTGTGGTGGGTGCTGGTCCTGGGCCATCCCTGGGAAGCAGTGACATGGGTCTCTCACCTCTTACTGTCCTTCTCTTAGGGTTTCCTCCACCTTGGGCACTTCTTGCCGCCTCCCCCGGAAGTCTTCATCTGAAAAGCAGGGAGAAGCTGCTCATCCTCCATCCAGCATGTCCCCCTGACTGGGCAAGAGAGCTGGCCCAACTCTCCCCACCCCCTTTGCTTGAAGGGGTGCATGCTGATCCCCAAGATGGTGATGAGTGGGTCTGGTGAGAGGCAGCAGGGCACAGTGGGGGTCAGGGCACACAGATGGTAGCCTGGCTCCGTCACGAGCTGAGACCATGGGCAAGTTCTTTCCTCTTTGTGCTACAGTTTCTTCATCTGTTAAATGGGATGTTAGACTAGGCAGATGACTTCCAAGAACCTTGTGGTCCTCGTTTCTAGATGCCTCCTGACTACTGAAGGACGCCTCTGCTCTGTGGCTCGGCTGTGGTCCCGGTAGGATGTGAGGCAGGGCCTTCTGGCCACGTGGCCTTTGAGGAAGGGACTGCGTGAAAGCTGAAAAGCCTCTGGGTCCAGAGAAGGAACTTGCCCAGCCCTTGGTTCTCAAGTTGCAGCTGCTCCACGTGCCTAGGCCTGTCTGTCCCTTCACACCCAGAAGCAGCACCTGGCGCTCGGGGCTGCTGGTGGAGGTCTATGGGCGGCTGCCCTGGGGCCCGTCTCACGGACTGGACCAAGGAAGGGAGAGGATCCGTGTCTCTGGGTCACCTGCCCACCAACACTAGATGTGTCCCCCAGGCTGTGTCCACCTATGGAACACCCAGGACCACTATCCACAGATGAGCTGGAGCCTGAGCTTCCCCCCCCTCCCCACCTTACCACAGGCATGGCCCTCCACGTCATCCAGGAGATTGGCTGTTGACACCGCAGCCCCCAGCCTGCCGGGCCATTCAGGAAAACTGCCCCCTGCATGGGTGGGCTGGGTCCTCCCAGACCTACCCATTGTCCCCTGAATCCCTCCACCCCCTGCTCCAAGTTCCAGACGCTGCCACCCTCTCTTTGCCTCCCCCCAGGCTGCTCGTGCCCTGAGGCCAGGCAGCTTTTTCTGGGGTCGGCTGAGCAGCCAGGCCCTGACAACCTCACCCCAATTCCATCTCGGGGGACAGAGCAGCCGCTTTCTCCATGCTCCCCTTTGACCATTCAGCCTCTAATATCCTGGGCCCTGTTTGACAGTACAGAATGGATGGGGCTCCGGGTAAAAACGTAGAAGACCTTATTCCTACTCAAGGAACTGAAAGCGAGAGGAGGGGGCAGGGCCAATGGGCTTGGAATGAGGAGGCGGGAGGGTGCATGGACCAGTTCGACTAGAGAACTTAGGGATGCGGTTTGCTGATTTTAACAGAAGAAACAGCTTTTCTCCCATGAAGCAGATTATCCCAGACAATGGGGGGGAAAATGTAGAACTTGAAAGCCAGGGAAGGAAGCCAGGAGATGCTGCCGACCCCTATGCCCCCTCTTCTCTTCCAGCCTGGCACCGAGAGATGGGGATGGGGGTGACGTGTCCTTGTGGGGCAAGGTGCAGCGGGAGGGCCACAGCCTCTGGGAGTCCAGTGCCCTTAGAGCCCCCTGCCCCTCACTCGGTCCCAAGTTGGAAAGGATACGAATGATGCTTCAACAGGTGTTTCCTCTTTGACTTCCTCATCTTGGTCTTCTCCGAGAAGGCCCGGGCAAGTTCAAACAGCTTCGTCCGGGTGGCTGCGGGCAGAGAGACCGTGAGCCGTCCTCCTGGCAGCCAGAGCATTAAGTGGCTGCAGCCCAGGTCCGGGGGGAGGTCGGGGCACACTGGGGCGGGGGCGGGAGTCCCGGGCGTGGGCCAGGCTGGGGCGGCACGGCAGGAGCGAGGCTGCCATCCCGACTTGGCCTGCAGGGGCAGCACAGGCCGCCGGAGATCCGGGCATTCCTTCCCCAGCCATGAGAGGCAGCGACGCATCTTGGCTTTCTTTCCCGCCGCCGCCGCGCCCCGCCCCTAGCCACCTTCAGAGTGGGTTCTAGAATTTCTATGACTAATCGGAGATTTTCCCTGAAATGGAGCCTGAAAGGACTGCAGCCTCCTTCTCACGCAGTTGTGTCTGTGTGTGGCGGAGGGGCGGGAGCCGGGCAGGGGCAGGAGGGCAGGACTTCGTGAGCAGTCACCCAGCCGGTGGGGTGCGGCGCCACGACAAAATGGGCTTAGCCTGGGCCTCCCGTACAGACTCTGCCGGCCCTCCTCAGGCCACGGGGCGTGAGCATGAAAACTGGGGTGGGGGATGGGCACACAGTCTTTTTCTGCAGACAGCTGGTCCAAGAGGATTTAAAACTTAATTTGAATACAGACTCAGCTGTAGAGGGTAGTGAGGCAGGAAGACTAAGGGAGCCAGGCTGCCATTAAAATGTCACTAGGGATCACCACTGCATTAAAAATTCTGGGTGGCTCCCTCCTTCCCATGAAGCCGTGAGGATTGGTCTTAGAAGAACTGGGCACAGGGACACGGGGCTGGACTCACATTTTCCCATGTGTTTCAACTTGTCCCTGAATAAGGCATCTTCAGACACAGCGGGATTGGCTTCACTGGTTCCTGGAAGGGGGAGACACCTGCTGAGGGGAGGGGTCGACCCCTGGTCGTCTGTGGGTCAGCTAGAGAGGGCAGTTGGCCGCAGGGTCCTGGGGCAGAGGCCAGGGTCATGCCCACTGTGACTGTTTCAGCCCCATCCTTCCATATGGGAAAGAAAGCAAGAGCAGGCTTCTTCCCTAACCCAGAGGGCGCTTAAAACAAGGAAGAAACAGGGGCACTTCTTTTCCCCTCTAAGCCTCCCTTTCCACTCTGTGACAACGGGGTCAGCCTGCTGTGCCTGTGGAGAGCTGCTCTCACGGGCTCCCGACCGTCCATTTCTCTGCCCCACTCCATGCCCAGTGAAAAGCCAGGCTGGTAAGCTGAAACCAGTCATGGTGGGAGTATTTACACATGAAAATCACCAGATGCAACAGACACGCTCTCCCCCTGCACCCAGAGCAGGCTGCTAAACATTCACCAGCAGCCCCCCTGCTGGCTGCCTCCCCACAGCTGAGAGGGTTCAGGGAGGGAAGGCAGGAAGATGCCTGGCCTGGAACAGGCATCTGCCAACAGTGACTCCCTTCTCCCTCCTTCCAGGTCAGCCCTTTCCTGGGCTCCCTCCCGGACACAATTTTTGACTTGTCAAAAGATAAGCAGAAACTAGGATGAGGCTAATCTAAAAGCCTGAACCCAGAGGGCCACCAGCCTCTCCCTCACTCACTCGGCACCCACTTTGGGACTCTCGCTGCCCTTCAAAAGGGAGTGCCTGCACTCCTCCCTGCAACTCGGCTAATCTGGAGTCACCTTGCCAGCTAAGTCCCCTTTGAGTCACTCTGATCCATCTCAGCAGCGCCGGCGTCTATAGTTAATTCAGGATCAAGGACAGGAGGTTCCCATTAGAACACCCAGATGCAGGCCTGGTGGAGCCTAAGCTCCCAGCCTGTTGCTTACGAATCAATTCCCCTCCACAGGATTTTCTCTCTTGGAGCTGGGGTCAGCTGCACTCCCCATCCTTCTGTTCCCCCATCTTACCCCACCGCAGTGTAATATCTATCGCAGGAAAAGCTTCTAAACATTTCTCTGAGGTAGGCAGCTTGGGAGTCGGGGACGACAGAGTCCAGATGTTGAGTTGGGCTGGGTGTTTGTACCCCATGTCCCCAGCTCCAACTCAACCTCCGGTCTGTGCGCCCTAACAGCACTGCTGCCCACCCCTGGCTCTCGCTCCGCTGGCAAGGGCCCCTGGAAGGCCCTGGCCCTCTTTGGAAGCAATCCTTCCCTCTCACCACCTTGAAAATGAAACTTAAAATTCTCTTCCTCCAATACCCAGGGAAGGGCCTGGCACACGGCAGACATTCCCCAGCTACTTAATGAATCAATGAACGAACCCTCCCCCAATTAATCCTGCCCCTCCCTTCCTGGTTCTGCTGTAATCAACAAGCGAGTCTGAAGCTTTGCTGGTTTGCTCTGTTTCTTGGACCTACGTCTCCTGTATTCCCTAAAAGACAGAAGCTTCCCCAGGATAGAATTCAAGCTTTGTAGGTTTCTGCGTTGTTCCCACCCTCTGCCCTCCATCAGGCATTATGTGGTGCACTGTGTCCCCTTCTTACCCACGCAGGGACCTCTGGAGAGTTCAGCCACCTAGCAGCCCCTGGCCTGGCAAGAATTTGGGGCTGCTGAGTGGAGAAGCAGACTCAGGCCACAGGGACGTGGAGGTGGGGACAGAACCCTTCCCTCCAGCTGCTGAGAGGGCCCAAGCCCCCACCCTCAGTCTGTCTACTTCCTCACCCTACCCCCAAAATCCAAATATGCAAAGGGAAGCTGGGGTGTGAGGCCCCCAGGCCTTCAAGGATGGCCATGTAAGCCCTGTCCTGGGAAGGCAAGGTTACCTGGGACAGGAGAGGGAAAGCCAAAGTCGTTTCCGACAGCCACGCTGCTGGATTTGGATTTCTGGGACTCGTATTTCAATCGATCTGAAAAAGGACCATATTCTAGTCAGGGAAGTTAGCTCCTTGGCTCCCGGGAGCACACTGGGCTGAGGCCCTGGAGGCTGTTGGAAGGCTGAACCCCCAGAATCACACATGAGCATAAACGCACATACAAAACACATGGGCACACACCTACCGGCGCTCAAGAACCAGAGTTTAGAGAAACTGTTTTCCTGACAAACATCTGGAATGTCACAATGCCAGAATTAGAAGGACTCTGAGGGAACAGCCAGTTCAGCTTCCTCACTTCCCGGGGAAGGTGTGAGGCCCCCGGCACCTCGCCACAGGACTGAGAGCAGAGCAGGGCCTCTTCCCGCTCAGCCCAGCACGCTGCACACCCTGCCCCACCCACCTTGTGTCAGTTACACACACACCTGCTCTCAGCATCACCCGTGCAGCCCTTCTTTTCCCACTCTTAAAGACAACAGTGCGCCTTCCTTCGAGGGCTTTGGACATACCACCCACGTCCTTTCAGTGCACCCTCCCCAAACACAGGCCCAAAAAAGCACAGACACTAAAGGGGAAAGGCAGCCAGGCTAGGGAGTAAGGTCCCCAGCCCAAAGATTAATCCAACCCCCTAAAAACCTCCAGGGCCCCTGCTCCAACGTCATCCTCTGAGGGAGGAGAGCACTGGCACTCTGGGCCCTGCTCCATGAAGCATGGCAGCTCTGCGGTCCTGTCACCGGGGGGCCCAGGCCAGTGCCCGGCATGCACAGAACGGATGTGTGGAGGGGAAAGAGCGGGCGCAAGAGGGCACATCCCTCTTGCCTGAGCCCTGCGGGTCAAGGGGTGGCCCCAGGACGCCCTTGGCAGAATTCTGGGGCTCCCATAAGGGTAGCCCCGTGGCACGACATGCTGGCAGCACAGAGAGCTGCTGGCACCCCTCGCCTCTGGCCCAGTGCCTTCCCTGACGCTCAGCGCTAAAACCAGCATCCGCTCCCGTTCCGCCACGGGGAAGTGGCTGCGGCGCCCCCCGGGGCAGCACCTCTCTCCAGGGCGAGGAGGAAGTCGCGGTTTCGCTGCAGCTCCTTCATGAACTCCTCGTTCTGCAGGAAGAGCGCGATCCTCTCGTCCTCCAGGTACTGCTTCCAGCGGCTCTCCTGGTCGCGGGCCCCGGCCCCCACGGCACGCGGAGGGCCTCCCTCTCGGCTCACGCTCACGGGCTTCGAGCCCCCGGGCTTCCCCTGCGGAGGAGCGCGAGCCTGCTGTTGAGGGCCTGCTCACACCTCACACACGTGACACAAACCTTCCTGCACACCTGGGTGTGCGCCTCCTTTCCCAGGCCCCTCCAGCCTGCCCTGGGGCACCCCTCGTAGGGATCTAGTCCTCAGCCAAATTCCAACACCACACGCCAGTGTCCTCTCTGCTGGGGAAGCAGCAAGAGCTAAAAACAGATTTTCCTCCCTACCTGGAGCACTTCATCCCTTTATCTATCCCCTGAATAGTCATGAAAAGTGATCTGCAAACTGCTCAATAGCCCACACATAGAGTCCCAAACTGGAAAATGCAAGTCTTTCTCCTTGCATTGGCTGTCTCGGAGCAAGGCACACACACACACACACACACACGCACACGCACACGCACACGCACACACACACACACGCATTATACTCTACAGGGGCACCTTAGGGTTTGCCAGCATCTGAGGAGAAGCTGCCCCTGGCTCGTTCCCAGCAGAGGGAAGGGAGGTACCTTGCCTCTGCCATTGGCTGCCCCATGCCCTGCTCCCTCCAGCCGCAGAACCTCCTCAGGGCTTTCACCTCCCCTGGGTGGAACAGGACACCTCCAGGCCAGCCAGGAGGGAAAAGCATTCTTTCCCCACAAACCCAGGGCAACAGAAATAGCTCAGCCCGGATCTAAATATCAGGAAATGAAACTTGCTAGCAAAAACTCTCTAGACCTCAGATGGCAAAAGAGATGATGGACAAGCAGGTGGGAGTGGAAGGCGGGAATGGGCACCCTTTACCTGTACGCTGTCCAGCTGCTGGGGCAGGATGCGGAGAAAGTCATCCGGGAGGTTGCCCAGCAGTGGCGGGTTCCAGTTCCGATAGCGCCTCTGGCTCACAGGGGGGCCGGAGCCCAGCATGTCGATCCTGGGGGTTGAAAGGAGCAGTCAGGCCCAACCACAGGTCTCCTGGGCCATCACCCGAGGTCCTCAGGCAGACTGGATCCTGCTCAGAAACTTCCCCGAGTCTGCGGCCTTCAGGGCAAAGCCCAGTGCTCGATGGCATGTTGGGGAGTCAGTGCTGGCAGTCAGGCCTCAGCCTGCTCGCCAGCCTCAGCCTTTCCATCCCGGCTGCAGGCCTGGGCTCCTGCTGCGCCAGACAGACACAGCTCTCCAATTATAGGCTCTACGCTTCCAGAACTCTGTGTTCATGGTCTAATGTTGGACCATTGTGGATTCAGAGTGAGATGTTTACAGATGTCCTCTAAAGACAACAGGAATTAACCATTCATGTTTCTATATCCCTAGCAACTCGCAGGCCTCACAGCTCATAGCTGCAGAGGGACAGGTGTGGTCCAAATAAACAGAGCCACAAACCACCGCTGCCCAACCTGGTGCCCGCTGTGGGGGGGGGGGGAGGTCACTGGCATACCCTGGAGGAACCCGGCCCATGAAAACACACTGGGGAAAGACTAGAGCAGATCTGGGTTCCCCACTTCTAATTCAGTCACAAGCTGGCAAGGTGGTCTTGGGTAAGAACTTTCTCCCCCCTGGGCCTCATATAAATACTGCTCCTCCCTCCCAAGGTACTTGGAAGCCCCTCGTGAGACAGTGTCTAGAACATTGCTGTGAAAAGCTGGCGTACGATGCGAGGGTGGAAAGGATTCTTGTTCCAAAGTTCTCTGAGAGGCAAGGGGCGCTTACCCAGGAGCAGTGAAAGCCTCTCTGCTCTCCTCTGGCAAGGTTGCACGGTAGGACTCAACAGCATGGTAGGGGGCCAAGAGAAGGGGTGGTGGCGCCACACCCTCCCTGACCCCCAGGTTCCTGCCCTGCTGCCCTGGGCCTGAAGGCAGCCCGGGGCCCCAGCCAGCAGCTCCCCCCAGCAATGCAGCAGCCTGCGCGTGGCAACCACAGAACACGTGTTCTGCTGAATCAGGGAAATGACACACACAGATGCAGCCGCGGGCTGGGGGCGCCGGGGGTTACTCTCACTCTGGAGCCTGGCTTTGATTTAGTCTTCAGCTTCAGGAATCCCGCCCGCCCCCTCACTGGGTGGGGGGGGGAGCTTTTCCGGGCGGCTGCCGTGGACTATGAAAATAACTTCCTTTCCTTTTCTATTTTAGGCGGGTGGCCAGCAGGGGCGAAGGGGAGGGGCGGGGGCGGCAGCAGACGGGATAACAAGCTGCTAAGTGCATGGGGGGAGCTCAGCGCAGCGCGGACTGGAGCCAAGGGAACCCCGGGCATGCCTGGTCCACCCTCTTGCCACACAGATGAGGGAGGCGCCTGAAGTCTCCCGCTGACATCACAGCCAGGGACTCCAACGGCATTTTACTCCAAGGGCCTGAGAGGCAGGGGAGAGGGTGCCCCAGCTCTCAGGGACTACCTCTGGCCACAGGGGTAAAAAATCCTCTCCGGCATTACCACCCTTTCTTGGACTTTGGTATATTCATCTGGGACATGGTGTCCACCCACTGACTCAACACACACCACAGCCACCCAGGAGAGTCGTGGAAGGAGAGCCGAGGAATTGCATTTGGACCCTCTCTAGCCATAGATACCCAAGTGGAGATGGTGGCACGGGAGCAGGAAGTTCCTGGTCCTCGGCCTGAGTTTTCCTTGCAGCTGGCCCGCAGCTCCAGAGGGCAGGCCCAGCCCCTCTCGGCCCTTTGCCCTGGCCGGGCCGAGATGAGGTCAGTCTCCAGCTGCGCGGAGCTGGGGGCCTTGAGCACAGGCAGCCCAGACAACTCCATTGTGGTTGGAAAGGAATGTCAGAAATGAGCTGAGAGGCAAATAAAAAACTTCCAAGGCTGTAATTCAAACGGAAAAACAGCAGGCGGCCTGTGCAGAGGGGTCTCTCCAGGTGGCAGAGACTCTGGCTGGGGGAGGGGAAGGAGACAGAAGGCCTGGAGAATCTCCTGACCTGGGGGCCCCTAGAGGCCTCGTCTCCCCAAACTAGAATGTTGAGCCCCGTCAGCAGCCCCAGGTTTACCAACAGAATGTCAGACCCGAGAGGGATTTCAGAGACAAACCCTCCAGACAGGACTTTTGGTAAAGACTGGGCATTGAGGCTATCCCCAGGGTATACAATTGTCCAGGCAAAGGCTGGACCCAGGGCCCCCGGCATTCCAGACCCACTGCCTGGTTTCACCCTGTCTCTCTGTGCTCCAGCAGGACAACACCTAAGCTCCCCAATTCTGCCCCATCTGAAGTCTCACTGGCACCCCTGTGACCGGGATGGCAGAAGGGGGCCAGGCCGCTCCTGCCCACTAGGTCCTCCACTCAGGTATGATCACACTGAGCAGCCCGAGGGTTTCCTAAGACCCAAGCACGTTCACATCCTCTCTAGTTTAAACCCGTTACCCCCAGAATGAGGTTGAAGCTCCTTGGAGAGTACTCCATGATCTGCTTGCCTTTCCAGCCTCATCCAGCCCTTTGATACTTCCTAGAGTTCCTCAAATAGTTCCCTTTTTCCTGCCTCCAGGCCTTGGCACATGATGTTCCCTCTGCTGGAATGGCCTCCTGTCTTCTGTTTCATCAGACTAAATCCGATCTGTCAGGTCACAGCGTGAGCATCAGTTCCTCTAGGGAGTCTCACCTGCACCCCTGCCCCCATGTCTGTGCCTCCCCAGACTGAACTCCTTGGGGAACAAGGCTGTGCTGCATTCATCTCTGTACCACACACCTAGTTCAGCAACCATGCCTTGCAGGTGATTCAATAAATGCTGGAAATAAAAGTCCTGGATGTTGAGAATGAATGAGGTCTGGGAGATGGCCTAAATGTAGACTGGCCCCAGCAGGGCCCTTTTGGGCTTAGGGGCATCTGCTCAGAGACTGGCCCAGCCTTTTCTGGACCCTGACCTCCTGGGGAAACCTCACCATTGACCTCAATGTTCAGTGTTAGAGCTGAACTCAGAGACCAGCTGGCACGGCTGCAGTGGGAAGAAGCAATAAACCACTGATTGCAGGTTTGGTGCATACCTGGCACTGTGCTAAGTGCTCCACATACCACATCTCATTGAATCCTCATAACAGTGCTGAGGCTGGATTAGTATTCCCATTTCACAGATGAGGCAAACGAAGCACAGAGAAGTTAAGCAAGAAGCCAGAGGCCACTCAGCACTGACATCTGGAGAATCAGAAGTTAGGCAGCTAAAGGAAGGGGGAGAGAACCCACACGGGGCTGAATGCACAACTCATGCTCCCTTGCTTCCTTCCCTGCACCCACCCTCCAGCCCATCATTTCCTGGGTCAGGCCCCTGACCCCGCAAGCACCGGAACTTGTCTGAAGTCCACAGCATCAGAATGAGGCTCCTGAGCTTCGGTCCAGAGCTGAGCTCAGGCTGTCCTGCACTGGGGCTCCCGCCACTAGGTCAGACTGTCCCCAGCCCCCCAGGACCTGACCCCTCCCTACCCACAGCAAGCAGGCTGAGCCCCTCGCCAGACAGAGTAGGGGAAGGAGGATGTGGCCAGGACACCCACCCCAGGTTTACACTGGGCTCTCTTACAGCATCTTTTTAAACTTCTAAAAATTAGGCAGAACCACCCTGCCATGCAGGAGACCCAGGTTCAAGTCCCAGCCCATGTACTTCCACACCTCCACTCCCCCAAAACTCAACAAATGGTGCTGCAATAATGCAATAGTCACATGGAAAAAGAATGAAATGTGATCCCCACCACACAGCATACCAAAAAAAAAGAAAAACAACTTGAGATATTTAAAAATCAAGTTAAAGGAAAATCATTTCACCCCAAGCTCCATGGCCCATCCCAAGCTGCAAACCTTGCCAAGGTCTCACCCAAACCCACCCACTTAACTCCCATTTCCCACCCAGTACAACCTGCCATCTCCTGGTACTACTGTGATAAGGAGGGACCCCAGCTCTGGTCCTGTCCCTAACTCAAAACACATCTCCAACCTCCACCCCATCCCATAATTTTCTCAGACTCTTTTAGTCCCCTCCAAGCTACAATCACAGAGCTTTTTCTCATTAGGGAGGCAACAGTACACAGCAGTAAAAAGCATTAACTTTGGAGTCAGACTGACCTGACTTCAAATCCCAGCTGATAGCATTAGGAGAGTGTGAAACCTCTCTGAGGCTCAGGTTCCTCATCTGTAAAATGGGAACAATGAAGACAGTGCCCAGCTCACAGCAGGTTAGGCAATTTAAATGTAAAGGTGTATGTAGGTAAAGAAAACCTTGATAGTTTCTGGTGTTGGAAAGGTGCCTACTAAATGAGAGCTGTTATTATCCATGCCTGTATGAGAGCAGAGTGGTCAACCACACCAGCTCTGGGGCTTCCCAGGCCCCACTAGAAGAAAAGTTCCACCGGGTAAGTGGTCCCCCCAGCCCCTCACCACCAAAGGATGAGTCATTCTAAGGGACAGAAGCTCGAGGACAAACAGACAACCCCTGGACTCCAGCAGCCTCACCACAAAGATCACGCCCAGAAAAACAAGCACCTAAGAGATCCATGGGGCTCTGCCGGCAACCAGTTTCATTTGAAGCTTCCAAATTACAGAGTCCTTGACTTGGAGAAGTCTCCAGGGTCCTGTGAGTCTGTTCTATTGCCTCACGTTATCAAACCATCCCAGAAAAAGAGACTTTTCCCTATTCCTTAAAAATCCCCACAACATCCCAACCCTGGGATGGCAAATAGATATCCGTTCCATCGACTGCTGATGTTGAGAAAGATTCTGAGGCCCATTCTTAACTCAGCAGGAAGGAGCACAGTGCTCAATTAGTAACAGCTGCACTTAGGGTCATCTCAGTACACATTTCATGTGTTTGTCATTCCCACTCTGGCATCTCACTTGACTATAAACTTCCAGAAAGCAGAGGCTGAGCCTTATTTAACTGTTCCCTGGAGAGTGTTCAGCATAGCACCTAGCCTAGAGTAGGAATTTAGTAAATGTTTGATTTTGCCACCCTTACATTTTGGAAGTTCTCCTTGGTGTCTAGCTGAAAAGTCTCTTGCTGCAGTAGAAACCTGTTCTTGGTGGAAACATATACTGAGAGCTCCAGCCAAGTTCCCCACCATTTTGTTCTCAACCCCTTCCCTACTGAGCTGTGCTCTGAGAGGAGATGTATTCTCACCTGGGAGGTGGAGTAGGGGGAGCCGGAAGGTAAGGCCTGTCGAACATGTGCATGTGGTAGGCTGGCGGGGAGTACACTGGAGGGGGCTCTTCGTCAGAGCTATCAGGTTCCAAAGTCCTTTCCAAAATCTAAATCAGAGGCAACAAGAAAGAAATACTAATAATCCTTCCATGAACTTAAATAACATTCAGACAATACCGAGTGTAGGCAAACCCTGACCAAGTAAAGGAAACTCTTACCAAATAAGGGGAACTCCCATTGCAGGTGGGACTGTAATATGATACAACCACCACTTTGGACTGTTTGGCCATATCAGGTTAAAGTTACACACATGGATACCTCTAACCTTGCACTTTCAACATATTTAACAGACGTGAAAATACATTTCCCCAAAAGAAGGCTTATAGCAGCATTATCCATATGTAAAGTGCAAAAATAGGCAAAAGGAATATATGTGACTGGAAGTCAGAGCAGTGGTGACAGGTTTGGGGGTGGGGAAGGACCAGAAGGGCACGAGGGAGATTGCAGGTTCTGGTGATGTTGCTTAACCTGGGTGCTAGTAACATGGGTGTGTTTGCTCTGAAAAAGCCACTGAGCTGCACACCTGTAATTTGTTTACTCTTCTGTGTGTGTGCTTTCTTTGATAAACTTTACTTGAAAAAAACTTTACTTAAAAAAAACAAAACAACAACATTCATACCCCCTTCTCCAAGTACTTCAACATCTATTTTCTTACCTTAGTCTCAAACAACCTGGTGAGGTAGGTTTGGGAGCATTGGCCCCATTTTACAGAGAAAGAAACTGAGGCCCTGGCCACCCAAGTACAATGGCAAAAGCCATACCCCATTTTTAGAGCTGGGTCTTTGACTTGAACCACAGCCCCCTGACTCCCGAGACCCCCTGCTGGTGCTATGTCTGCACACCCGGGCTGGGGTCTTGGGGGAAGAGTGGTAAGGGGAGAGTCCAGAATGCCTGCTCTATGTTCTGGATGCCTCTCTTCATCCAGGACCTGGTGTGAGGGTCAAGGGCAATGACAGGTGTCCCTGCTATAAGGACTGATCTGGACCCTTCCTTAGAGGAGTCTAGGCCAGGAGGCAGCCATTCACCAGGAGATCTCACATCACACACACCCAACCAGCCTACACCTTAGCCTCTGGCTCCCTTCTCCTTCCCTCCACACAGCTGTTCCCTTCTCTTCCAAGACCTGACAACATGGCTGTACCCTCAGAGGGCTTCAGGGAAAAGAAAGGCTCAGAGGCTATGAATTGGCCCAGAATCCCCAGGTCCCACGTTTTACTCCCAAGTGAGTTTGCAGATGTCACCACTAAAGCTGCCTCTGCAAGCCTGGTCTGGACTGGGCTGCACTGGCACACTCCTGCCCCGGGTCCAGCCATGACCAGGCACATGGAACCTCACAGGGACACACTGGCAGTGTGCAGGCAAATACACACGAGTGTACACACACAAACACTGCAGTGCTATCGGGTGGGCAGGAGAGCATACCCTTGTGTACACACAAACACTGCAGTGCTCTGTGCACATACAGACAGCCCAGCCCAAGGAGGCCTCCTGCCCTGGAATGCACTGACGTTCTTTCCTTTCAGGCGGAAAGTATTTAAACAGATGCTTTTGCAGGAAAAGAAGAATGTAGCTGCTTTGCGGGCCAAGGCTCTGCTTACCCCAAATTTCCAAAAGAGGAAAACTAAACAAAGAGAGAACACAGTAAGCTCCTCTTCTGTTCAGCGGCAAATCTCTGGTGCCCAGCACAGTGCCTGGAACAGGGTGGCAGCTCAGCAAGTAGCTGATGCATCAGGAGAACACCCCCAGCCCACTAGTCCTCGCTGCCCAGTGCCCTCTGCTCTGAGGGTCAGGTTCCAGGCGTGACCTTTAGGCCACCTACTAAGGGCTGAGGCTTCTACTCCCTCAGTGGGTAGCCTGGCCTTTCCCACTGAAGGTGGTCTGAGGGAAATGGGCGAGGAAGGGAGAAGAGCTCGGCAGGGCTTGTTGGGGGTTTCCTGGACTCAGTGAGATCAGGCCACCTTAGCTGCATCAGGATTCACCCCCACCCCCACCCTTCTCTGCCACTCCCGCTCCTCAGTGCAGCCTCCTGGGGTTGCAGGAACCAGACATTCAGCAGAGATTCCTGGGCCAGAATGGGGAAACGCCAAGAAGGCAGGCAGTGGGCCAGGCACGCTCCAGCAAGCCTGATCCTGCGTTCCCAGAGAGAGTAACCCCAGCCACGTTTCTGGCCTCCCTCTGCCTCTCTCCCCCAACCCCCACCCACCATAATGCAGTTGTGCTGACTCTGAAGGTGCTGAAGTTTTCAGCTTCGAGGCTTTCTGGCTTAAGTGTGGGTAGTGGATGCCTGCCAGGTGCTCTGGGGTGGGGGTGGGGAGGCAGGGTCTGGGCCATTTATCTGGTAGGAGAAATTTCTCCATGGCAAGGATACCCCTCGGGCCAGCCCATCAAATGTCAGCCCCCAGAGAGGGGGCTTTTTCCAGTCAGCAGTTATTGTCATTTCAGCTGCTGCTCATAAATTTTCCAAAGTACTTTCCACTGGCTCAGGAATCGCCTGCTGATGGGCCCAGGCAGAGCTCCAATGGTAGAGGGCTGGAGAAACCAAGGAAAGTCAAGGCAGGGGCGAGGCACCAAAGGGGTTCAATCTGTAAAGCGAGACTCTTAGAAAAACAGAAACACATACATGGCCGGCCTACTCAGGGTTGGTGAAGCCTCAGAGGGCTTCACAGGGCTGTGGGTGCCATGGACAAAGAAGATACGATCCTACATGCATGCCAAATAGAGACTGTAGAAAGGGTCAGAGGTGGCAAAGAGTTGTATCCTCCCAGCTCTCACTTAAAGGATGTATCTGTAAATACACACACACACTCACTCCTCCCTTCCACAAAGAGGATCTGGATTTTCCAATACTCCCTCCACTGGGCTAATCCTAGTAGGCCAAAGGAGTGATCTCCAAGGGAAAAAGATGGTAGAAAGCTGTGCAAAGGCAGCAGTGACATTTATTCATTCAACAAACATTCCCTGAGTGCCTGCTATATACAAGGACTGTCCTGGTTGCTGCAGATGACACAGGAATGAGCCAGATGTCACCACCTACATAGCTTCACCTCTACATGGAGAGAGAGCAGTCCCAGGCAGCACCCACTAAAAGAGGGAGAGCTACCAGATTTCACCCTGAAGGATGACTCTGATGAAAGGTGGCTGCTTGCAGCCTTGTGGCTCCCTTGTGTTGGGAAGGAATCTGAGGCCACATCTGGGTCTAAAGTTTCTCAATAGCACCACCTCACAAGGTTGGTAAGAATTAGATGACATATTACAACTAATGCACTTAGGATGGTTCCTGGCACAGGTTGGGACTCAACAAAGAGCTGAGTTAAATCCCACCTGCTGGGTCTTTCCATTTTGCCAGAGCTGCAGGTCCCAGGTACCTCTGCAGGCAGTGACCTTCTCACTGTACTATTCTGTGTGGCTCGCCCCTTCTGCTCCAAGCACTGCAGGTCCCTGTGAGGGGCAGATGGGCACCTAACTCTTGAATGAGGCTGGGGAGGGCCAGCCGTACCCAGTAGGACACTGGTGCAATGGAGTGGTCCCTTCCTCTCCAGCCATATCTCTGGAGAAAGGAGAGCATGGTTACCTGGGTGTCATGAGCTCCCACCTCCACCACTGTGCAGTGAGGGGGATTTAAGTGGCAAACCTGACAGGTCACTCCTCTTCAGTGGCTCCCTCTGCCCTAGAGATAAAGCCCCACACTGTTCTCAGCAGCGAGGATGTCAAACCTGGCTCACCTCTCACTAGGATCCTGACAGATGGTCCTGCAGCCAGTTTCTTAATGAATCATGCTCTGCTTCACCTCTGAGGCTTTGCACAAGCTGTTCCCTTTACTTGCACACCCTTTCCCTTACTCTTCACTTTTCCTTTGGATCTCAGCTGAGCCACCTCTTCCTCTGGAAAGCCTTCCTGTCCTCTCTGCTGCTTCCATTTCTCCCATCATAGCCCTTACCATACAGGAATGACACGGCCTGACTCTCACCTCTACTCTCCACTGGACTGTGAACTTCATGAGAGCAGAAATGGTCTGACTTGGCCAAAGTGCAGATCCAGAGCAGAGGTTAAAGAAGAGCCTTTCTTGAAAGAACAGGCTATAGGGTTCCAGGTCTGGAACTGGAAATCTGTATGTCGAGGTGGGGCCCATGTACCTGCATTTTTAACAAATTTATGATTCTGACGACCCCTGACTCATCTGCATGCCCAGCACATCACAGAGTGGGTATGCTGAATGAATGCATAATTTCCGCTAATAAAATAAGCCACTGACTGGCTTGGGACCCTTCTCCCTAAGAGGAATACGCTGCTTGCTATTTGGAACCCTGAGAGCGGTCTAACCCAGGTCCTCTAAGAGACACAACTGGTTGTTGGAGCGCGCAGTGCATTATCTGGGCCGCTGAGGCCGCGCCCCTACCTCCGGAGGAATGCTGTCCTCCGAGTCGGAGCTGTCCTCGTAGACGCTGCCGCCGCCGCCCTCCAGGTTCATCTGCAGCAGCTGGTCAATGGTGGCGTCCACCGCGCCGCTGTTGGCGCGCAGCACACACTCGATGATGTCGTAATCCATGTTGGGGAACATGGTCTTGAAGTCGTCCATGGCCTGGTTGAACTCGAGGCGGCGCACCTGGCGGGCGGGCCGGCTGTTGTTGAGCTCGTGCGCCGCGGCCGTGGTCGCGCTGCCCGCGCCACGCGCCCCGCCGCTGCCGCCCCCGCCGCTGCCGCTGCTGCTCCGGCGGAACAGGCTGGTCATCTTGCGGAGCCGCTTGGGGAAAATGTTTCCAGCTGGCACCGAACTCCCTTCCGACGGGCCGCTCCACTGTCGGCCACCCGCTCCGCTGGCTTCGCACCTTCCTGGTCCCTGGGCGGCCGGGCAGGGTCTCCGGGTCAGGGGACTACGGGCGCGGGTCCACAGGCGGCCCCCGCCGAGCCGTCCTCGCGGGGCGCGGCATCCGGGCCTGGGCCGTGGTGGGGGCTGAACGGCTGGTCATCCACACCCCCCGGGCATCCTGGGGCCGCCTCCACCGCGGATGCCACCTGGAACCGAAAGAGACAAAGTCAGGGGCAGAGGCAAGCAAAGATGAGCTCAGGGTGGCAGCCAAGCGTTAAGAAATTAGGGCAAGGAGGGGCGACTCCTACCACACCCAGGGAGAACGGCTCCTTTTCACGCTGTCTCTACTTGCTAACACGAAAGGGCTTACTGTCTCCAGAGGCCATCCTAAGTCTTGGGTGTGGGGCTAACATGACACCACCACCATGAGGCAGGTGCTAATATCCCCATTTTGCAGATGGGAAAACTGAGGCATAGACTCTAAGTGGAGGAGCCAGGGATATACACATGGGCAGGAGGGGCTCTGTACAGGGCAATGTTCTGTCCTCTGGTCGCCCTGAATGTTCCACTCCTGTACCAGTGCAGGGCTCCACTGAGCCGGAGTGGGGGGTGGGGTGAGACAGAGAAACAGGACTCCCCCAGTTTCCCCAGGAGTTACCAGCCTGAGGGAAGAAACATGGTTTCCATCCCTGGAGAGCCCAGGCTGATCACAGCAGTCCAGTTCCCACTCTTGGGGAACTCAGTCCATGCCCCTGAGAAGCCCAAGCCCAACGGCAGAAAGCAGCCTTGTCCACCACGGGGCTCCCCGTGCCTCACCCCAAATCATACTGGCATGTTTTATTGATATGATATCAGGGGTGCAGATTTGTTTTTATGGAACATCAAGTGTTCTTACATGTTAAAAAAAAAAAAACAAACAAAAAAACATATCCTAGAAGTTTTTTTTCTGGACCACCCTTCTCAAAGCTGTCTTACCCCCACCAAATCCAGCCCCTCCAGGTCAAGCCGGCCAGGTCCCTGGCCCCCTGCACCTGAGCAACGCAGTAGCAAGAACTGGGCATCGAGTGCAATGAGGGGCTGAACTCCGTGGCAGAAAATAGCCAGCCCCCTCCAACCAGGGCCAGAAATCCCCACCAAGGCTGTGTCTCTATTAGTGCAGACAACGGAGAGTTGTGTTTTAAAATATCACTGTTCTTTTTCATGCCTGTCTCAAGATTTACAATCATTTTGTATAATTATAGAAAAGTGGCAGCTTTATTTTAAGGAGTTGTTCCATCAAAGGATATTCTTAAGTTTGAGGAAACGGGTGCAAACCGATTTCCACTTTTCTAGGACTTGGGGCCATAATCCTAAATGTTTAAGTGAGCAAACTGTGACCTCCCTTGTCATCATCATAAGGTCAAATAACTGAGGGTGAGGAAGACGAGACCGAGCGGGAGTGCAGGAAGGCGCAGTGGAGGGGACCCCCTCACCTGGAGGTCAGTGCCAGTGATTCCCCCTGCCACCTTTGGCAGGTCGGTCCCCTCGGTTTCCTCACAGATAAAATGGGACCTCTGGGCCACTGTATTGAGATTCTAACCTCTTTACAGGGATATGCAGACTGTCAAGGGCTCCTGTTTTGGGGCCCAGTGGGTGCCTGCCTAGCCCAAGAAGAGGACTGTATTTGAGAATGTAATCCAGAGGGACCAGGACCCAGTCCAGCCGCCAGACCCTGAAGTTATAAAACTATACACCCCTCCCCCCAAAGAAAACCCATTACCGCTCAGATATATCTGTCTAGATATTTTTTTCTGTGCATATACTACCATATATATGAATACATTTTATTGAAATGTGCTCAAACTGTAAATTCTACTATGCAACTAGGTTTTTTCCACTTAATAATATGTTGTGGCCATCGTCCCCTGTCAGAACCTCTACTTCATCGTTTCTAATGGCTGAGTAGTATTCTGTTGTCTAGACAAAGAATGCTTATTATCCAACTCCCTCCGCCCCATCTTTTCCCAGACTGGTAAGTCACCGCCAAGAGACGCCAAAGCCATTCCACAAAGAGATACAGAGAGGTGATCTCAAATGATCAGTCCCAGAACTTTTGCTACGAGAATGAAGATAGGAGGGTAGCCAAGTATGACATGGCTTCCCACAGCCAGCTTCAGGCGCCCCAACCCGCCCCCCGACACACACACCCCACCGACTGTGATGCTGTCGGTCAGAGGATGCCGTTCCAGCTCTGCCCAAACGCCCTCTGAGGATGGGCTCCACCCAAGTGGCTGCTTTGTCCTGGGATCCAGGGATCTGCCCTGAGGCCTCTGGCACAGGATGCCAGGGCCCTGGGCTGCTCTCTGCTGCCCCTGGTATGATCACCCAGGACTGTGCCTTGTGCTAATGCCCTAAAAGAAAGCCCGTCAACTCCCTGCCCTCCAGTGATACAGTAAGAGAGCTGGAGGAAAGTCATAGGTACAGAAAGTAGAGTTCAGGTTACCAGAGGCTGGGGGGAAGGAAAATGGGGAGTTCGTGCATAAAGGGTTCAGGATCTCTGTTTGAAGGGAGCAAAAGTTTGGTAAAGGCTGGTGGTGACGGTAGGAGCACACCGTGAATGTGGTCCGCGCCACGGAGCTGAATGCTGGAGAGTGGTTGAAATGGGAAATCGTGTTGTATATATGTTCCCACAATTTGTTTTTTAAAGAGAGACTAAAGAAAAAGAATAAAAAATAAATAAAAACAAAAAAATAAAAGAAAAAGAAAAAAAATAGAGACTAAAGAGATAGTGACGATTCAATGCAATATATGATCCAAGACTGATCTAATAATGGAGGAGAAAATGCCAAAAGGACATTATTGGAACAACTGAAAAAAATGGAATATATACTGTATGCTTTATATCAATGTTAACTTTCTTGAGCTTGATAGCTGTACTTAAGTTGATTACGTAAGCGAGTGTCCTTGTTCTCAGGAAATAGGCAGAAAGTGTTAAGCCTTAGAGGAGTAGGATCTATGAGGCTACTCGCAAAGATTGAGAAAAGAGATGACAGATGTCTGATAGATAGCTAGAAAGGCAGTGAAGGAAGGAGGGAGGGAGGGGAAGAATGAATGTAACAAACTGCTACTAGTTGATAAATGTGGGTATCTGGGTGGGGGGTATGTTGGAGTTTACATAGTGTTTCTGTATTATTTTGCAACTTTCTTGTCAGTTTGAAAATATTTCAAAATAAGTTTTAGAGGAGATAGAGGGAGCGAGAAAAAACAAGCTACGCAGTGATCCAGTCTCGGTCTGCCCAGGGTAGTTCCCTGGAAAAAGACAGCCAGGACCCAGCCCACCCCCTGGGGCGGAAGACAGAAGATGGTGCAGACCATGTTGTCCCCATTACAGCCCCGGGGGCTGGTCCCACCAGCTCTGGGTTCCTCTGAGCGCTGAGAAGCCCTCAAGAGGCATTCTGGCGCCCACACCATTTACCCTAACTGTGCAGTGGTTGCTGGAATTCCTGCTCTGCTACTCCCCAGGTGTGTGACCTCATGAATCTCCTAGCCTCTCTGTGACCCGATTTCCCCACCTAAACCTAACCCCCCATGGAATTAACCACAGCAGCTCTCAGCACAGTGCCGGACCTTCGGTGAGCTGCACAGACGGTGAAGGTGCCAGGAGCCAAGCTGCCTCCCGGGGCGCAGTTGGCCAAGCTGGCTCCTGGGGCGCCTGGGGGAATTCTAGAGGGACCTTCCTCTGCATCTGGATGTTAACCCCTAAAATTCCTCCACCCTCTGGAAGGAGAGACTGATCCTCGCAGCCCAGGGCAGGTCTGACTGGCCTGGACAGCTGGAAATGCTGCAGCTCAAGCAGCCTCTTCTTTACCCTAGGTGAAGAGCCTTGAAAAATGATCATTTTGTGTGTGTGTCCCAACATGTAAAAGGCTGAAATATTCTAATCCAGCCCCAAACCTGCTCCACATTACAGATGAAGAGACTGAGACCCAAGACTAGGAGGGAGTTGCCCAAGGGCAGAGAGCAAGTAATGACAAAGCCTAGACTTCTCCATTCAGAGGTGGTTCTATGGATGAGAAGAAAGTGGCTCAGAAACGGTTATGGGAAACCCAGGGAAACAGGATTCAATTTACAGAAATACAATCTCCACGGGACGCTGCGAGGATCCATTGACTTCCCAAAGCCAGGCTGTCTATAATTAGCACAGGCAGGGCCGTGAGGCCCACACTTCACCAAGGACAGTCTCCCTCACTAAGTTCAAGGACAGAGTCTGAGGCCTGGGTTGAGGTGTGGCTAGTGTGGCTGGCAGCAGGGAGGAGGACTATCCTCAGGGTCAGGGTCATTGTACCAGGCTGCCTTTTGCACCCAGCACAGTCAAATGAAAAGCACCTGAAAACATAGAAAGGGCAGGAAGACGACCTAGGTTTACTGGGCTTGTGGCCAGGCCCGGTGCCAGGTACTTTCACATTTCATCTTTATTACAACCTCACAAAACAGGTGCTTCCATCTCCATTTTATAGCTGCAGCAACAGGTTCAGAGAAGGTGGGTACCTTGCCCAAAGTTACACAGCCAAAAATGCCAAGTAAGGTTTGCAGGGCTAAGAGCCAAGGAGTCCCAGAAATGCAGCCATGTGTGCCCCAGGCTCAGGAGCATTGGGCATGGCCCGACTGACTTGTCATCAGAGGAACAGGACCCAGCTGGCCCAAGGAAGATGTGCTTGCTTCTGCCCCAGAGCAGGCTCTGTGACTTGGGGAAAACACTCTACCTCTCTGATCCCCAGCTGCTGGGTGTTGGCAGGGAAATACAGGGAGATAACCTCTGAGTGGCTTCTGAAAAGGAACTGAACCAAACCTGCTGAGCCCGTTAGATCTGAGAGGCTGACTCAAAGGCTCTCCTGATCTCAGTTGTGAGTGAGTTGGGGATTGGGAAACAGAAACCACACACCTGTCTTCCCTCAGGTCCCAGGGATCCAGGCCCAGCATCTGTCCACCGCCCCTCCCTGCTGCGAAGGTTCCAGGCCTGGCAGAGGGCGGCACACAGCCAAGCTCCACTCTGAGCACAGCAACCCACAGCCAAGGCCTGAGTCACTCCTGGCTGGGCCCAGCGAGGTGGGCAAGGTGCCCCAGTGTTATCCTCCTGACCTTGCCCAAGGTCATCCCAGCCAGCCTACTGCCTAAGGGGGCCCTGTCCATCAGGGCTAGGGTAGGGTCCACGTGGAGGGTGTGAGAGTCCTGGCTTCATGTTCTAACTGGGCCAAGTGAGGCTGCATGGCTTGGGAAAATTCTTTCACTTCTCCAAACATCAGTTTTCTTATTTGTAAAAAGAGGGGTAATACCTTTTTGGATAGGAGTTGTGATATAATTTACAATGGGTGCCTGGAGCATGGTAAGCACCCAATGAGACAGGTTGGCGTGGCCACGGGCACAGGCCTTGGACCTTTCCCTTGGCTACACTCACTTCTGAGTAATCTTATTCCATCCGATGGCTTTTAACCATGGAGTAAGATCCATACACCGAGTACAGGCTGCTAGATTTCTCTCTCTAGTTCTGACCTCACCTGTTGGAACTCTCCACTCAACCCCACACTTGCACTTCCTACCTGCTACCTCCATTCGGGTGTCTAATAGCAACTCCACTGGGATGTGGGGAAGGCTTCTTAGTTTCCTTTCACCTCTACACCTCACAACCAACCTATAAGGTCCACAGGGGCATGTATAATTATCCCACTTCACAGATAAGGAGACTGAGGCCAAGGCAGTCCAATGACACGGCTAAGGCCCCACCTGGCCTGGAGCCCCCTCACTGAGTGACAAGGCTGATGGCCAGTCAGTCACCCCCTTCAGCATCTGCTGTAACCTTACACTCTGTCCCCCAGGAGGACCAGAACCCGACCCTGAAAAGTGGGAGTCAGAGAAAGAGGCTTTGGGAGGCTGGGGCAGGAGTAGGGGACTGAGAATCCCGGGGTCCCAAATGGCCTGTACTTCCCTGTGTCTCACTTTCCTCTTCGTTCTGTGTTTTCCTCTGGAAGAGAAGCTGGCCCAAGACAGCTCTGTCCCTGCACACCCTGAAACCCCCCAAGGGACAGACCTGGATCTTGTGATCCATCTGCAATTGCTGTGAGCCTTGCCTGCAGAGTGACACTGTCACTTCTTGCCTAAGACCTGGACCCAGCCCAGAGCCAATGCCCTGCTAGGCCACTAGGTGGTGTCCCAGGGTTCAGGTCCTGGCTGCTCCCAGAAAAAGGGCAAACAGTGTGACTCCTCTTCTAGGTCCCAGGAATAGGCCCCACCCCCACCCTGGGACTGAACAAAAGGGAGAGGAACCACCCAATCCCTGGTAGTCTTAGAACTCAAAACTTCCAGAACTGGAAACTGTCCTACAAAATCATTTAGATGGGATCCATGGCATGCGTGCCGTCACTTCCTATCCCCTTCCTTGGCAGACATTACTAATCCATCCAGGTATTACTGTCCTACTGAGCCCACACAACCCCAGAACCTCTTTCAATGCACTACCCTGGGCAAGCTACTACCAAGCGATTAGAACTGGCATGCAAGTCACAACCTGCTTGCCAGCCCTTTCCTTTCCCGTAAGAGACTAGGCCCAGGCTCTCTTTGTCTCATCAGGAATCCATGCTACAAAAGCCAGCAGGGCCAGAATGAGGTCATATGACCCCTGGGACGCTTGTGTAACCATGGTTAAGTCCTCGGGAAACCTCAAGTGGGTAATGGCAGTGCTAATGGAGAGGCCACTGAGCTCCGGCAGCTGCATCTTCATCCAGTTGTCACCTCCAAAGCCATGGGGGTGGGGTGCAGTGAAGTCTGCAGAGCTTCTTGGCTTCTGAGATGAAATGGCCCCCAAAAGGGGAGGGGAGGGGTGAAGAGTGAGGCTCTCAGGGTCAGGGTGTGTGTGCGTGTGCGTGTGTGCGTACACTTGAGCCCAGTGGGGAGGGGTCAGCCCTGACAGAGATGCCTTGTCCTCCTGCCCCTGCACAGACTTGTTTTCTTCCCAAGCTATTAATGTCACTGCAGCTTCAAAAGCCGGGTGACCTTTAAATGCTGAGCCTCCTGCTCCTGCCCAAGGCGCGGAAACAGCTTAATGGAAACTGGGCTCATAAATTATCAACTCAGCCCAAATGGCCACAGCTGCTGGGGCTGCAAAAAGGCCAGACTCATTCCCGAGGCCCCCAGAGCTGCTGGGCAGCCACATGGATGCCCACCCTGGGACAGCTGGGAAGGGCAGAGGGGACTCTCGGGAACAGCCAATCGGGAAAGGAGGCCAGGCTGGACCTGCGGGGAGTGGGGGGAGGGGGGCAGCGGCACAGACAGCTCTGCCACGCCCTGCTGTCTGACCTTGAGTTGGCCACCTAGTTCTCTGGGACACTGGCCTCTTCTTCATCAATAAACCTTGAGGACTTGATTTAAGGACTTCTAAGGCCATTTGCCAGGAAAAATAAGGGCTATGAAAAGCCCTACTACCATCCAGAGAAGCGCCCACCCAGCAGGACTGGGTAAGGGGCTGGGGGCAGTAGCTGCCTTCCCAGGGCTGCCACCTGCAGCAGCACAGGCTGTGCACTGCGCGACTCCGTGTCACCCCCCCACATCCCCAAATCCATTAGTCCAATCTGGGTGAGCTGGGACATTCCTCAAAAATATATCTTTTGTGATGAGTCTGAAGAAGAGAAAGTCATTTTCTCTCCTAACTTTCCTCTTTCCTGTCTCAACTTTTGTGACCAGGTCTGTAGCTAAGGGTCATTAGTGAGTTCCCTTCCATGGGATAGGCCCCGGAGCCTCAGCCCTGAGGACAATGACAGTCATCTCTGCTCCTGAGGCCTAAATATCAGGCTTGGCTGCCATATAAGGCTCCAGCAGGAAGCAAGCTCTGCCTTCCCGTCGAAAAGATCCAGGATGAAGCTCTTCAGGCTGAGTAACATGTCATCTGCTTGGTTCATCTTGGTGCAATAATGATAATAATAGTAATAATGATAATAACAGCTACCATTCATTGCCTGCTTTCTTGTGTGCCAAGTGTTCCACCAAGGGTGCTACATGTGTTAACCCTTTTCATCCCTCTGAGGTCCAATTTACTACTGTCATTTCCATTTTATAGACAAAACAAGCCACAGAACAGTCAAGTAACTTGTTCAAAGTCACACAGTTAAGTGGCTAAGCTGAAATTTGAACTCAGGAGGTCTGAGTCCAGATTCCATGCTCTTAATCCATCAAGGTCACCCCCTCTCTATCCTCCCTGGAGCCCAACACCCAGCCAGCACTAGCAGGACCTTAATAACTGAGCTGAAATTGAATTCTAAAGGGACAGGGTCACCCCTGGAGAGACTGGGGATGCCTTCAGGAATCATAGGGGATGATGCTCATGGTGGAGAGAGGAAACTGCAGGTAAAACTTCATCCAGAAGAGAAAAATCAAAACTGGGGCCTTTTCCACACCCCACCAAAGTTGTTCAGTTACCTGAGCAATTAACTGTTTTCTGCCTCTACCTGAGCTGATTACAGACTATTTCCATAACAATCCCGCTCTCCAACAACACAGGCCACCAGCTCAGCCAAGACACTCAGCCCAGGCACCTGGGAGGGTGTCAAACCTCAGTAGAAGGAAGAGGCACTGCTCCCCACTGCCCCATCCTAACCTGGTACCACAACCCTGGGGAGACCCTCCCAACTGGCAGGAGTGTGCATGTATATGGGATCAAGAGAAATGGGAGAACAGAGACCAGCGGCTTAGGTGCAGGGTCTGGGAGGGCTGGGATGGCTGCAGGCATGAGCTCATGCTGGCCGAGGCCCAGCTCCTCCAGGAGAAGGGGCCAGCTGCCCCTCCCTGGGTCTCTCCTACAGGCAGGCAGCTGAGCAAGCCTGGTCTGGGGCTGGGCCCTGAAGGATGGGCAACAACAGGAGACAGGCAGGCAACACCCGACAATTCAGCACCAAGCATGCCCAGAATATTCAGGCCAAGGGACCCAGGATTAGGGAGCGGTGGTCAGATGGGCAGAGAAGGATCCTAGAAGCAGAAGTGCCAATCTTCCCCCCACCCCCACACTAACACTTTGCACCCACCCACTGATACATGACTTTCACTTCCAGGGAATTCACCTGCAGATGTATTTGCACATGTGCCCAATAATACGTTCCCTGAGATAACGTAACAGCAGAAGACTGGAAACACCCTAAATGTCCATCAGTTAAGAGTCTGGTTAAATTATGGAACATCATCCTCCTCCTCCTTTCTATGTATAATGGAATACTATTCAACAGTAAACAAAACCGAGGCATCGTTAATGTACTGAAAAGGGAACGATGCGAGGTACAGAACAGTGAGCACAGTCACTATACCATAGTGCATTATGGCGTGTGTGTTTAGAGAGAGCACAAGTGCACACACTCTGAAAGCATTCACAAGAAACAACTCTGGTTTCCTCTAGAGAACTGGGTCATAAGAGACAGATCAGAGAAACTTCTCACTGTAAATGCTTGCATACCTTTTAAAATTTGATTCATGTGCCTTTATTAATTTAAAAGTAAAATGTGCAAATAACCTATAAAGAACACTCAAGTGATAGCACTGCCAGTGATTTTTATATTCCTTTTGTATGTTATCTACAACAGACATGAATTACTTTGTAATAATAATCACAGCAAATATTTATGAACATTTATTATGTGCCCTGTTCTTTCTAAGCACTTGGCATGCATTATCTGAGGAAATCCTGGCAGTAAAATAATTACAATCTCCATCTTACATATAAGGCAAGAAAGCTCAGAGAGGTCAAATAAATTGCCTAAGGCCACACATCAGTGGCAGAGCCAGAATTTGAATCCAGTCTGGCCTGATAGTCTATGCTCTTCTTAACCTCTTAACCTCTACCTCGTACTGTCCACTCAGATAAATACAGCTATATGTATACCACATGATGATGGAAAAAAATCTTAGGGGGAAGCAAGCCGTAAAGGATCCAGGGCTTTAAAACCTTTACAATCCTTAGAATCCCAAGTCAACCCTTCCTACTGTGGCCACTGGGCAGGCTTTCTCAGTCCCACCCTCAGTGGGAACCTGCTCTGCATGGTCAGGGAGCCGCCCGCCCCAGTTGGGGATGCAGGGGAGGGAGGAAACTCCAGTAAGCAAGGTGTAGGCAGGAGGAATAGAAAGCAGGGGCCGATGCCACAGCTGTTTCTGAGGGAGACCACAGGCGTGGAGGGCCGGCTGGGACAGAGCGGGCCCAAGAGTCAGGCCAGGAAGCTCTCTGGGGAGGGGAAACCACAAGTTCATTTTTATTGGTGCTGAGTCCGGGGTCAGAGGCTGTAGAGCACACTGTTAAGACCTCAGCTTACATCCTGCTGCTTCCTTGGCCAGTACAACTTCTCTGAGCCCCAGTCCCTCTATCTGTAAATCAGGGACATATGTACCTTCTTACTTTGGGTTCCTGTGGGGATGAATGGTGATGGTGCCCCGCGCAGGCGCTCTCCAGCGGGGGCAGCTGTTAATGAGACCGTGGTGGCCACCCACACGTGCCTAAGCCTGCAGACTGGCCCGGGAGCCAAGCCCATGAATATGACCTCGAACCAGCCTTGGGGGTACAGCCATGGCCTCTGGGGGAGACTGTGCAGCACAAGAGGTCTCCCCTCAGGGGTGGGACCCCAGGACCTCTGGGCTGGTCAAAGGAGATTCAAGCCCTGGGGCCTGTGGGTAGGGAGTAGGCAGCTGGGCAGGCAGCCCCTTTGCCCTTTCCTGCCTGTACACTGCCCCCCTGCTGACTTTCCGAGAGGAGTGGTTGGAATATGACCCTGGGCCCGGGTCACCCAGGCCTGTGATGCTCACCAGGAAGAGGAGGTGGCTCTGTGGGGGCTTGTCCTCTCTGGGAGGAGCACTGGTTGGCCGGAGCCCAGGCAGAGTGGCCTCTCCACAGCGCCGCCTCTGGCAGCCGGGGAATGTAGGGCCAAGACTGGGGCTCTGCACCGGGAGTGGAGGGCTGGCCCACGGCTGGGCTTCAAAAGAGCGGGCAGCAGCTGCGCTGGGAGGGCTGCCTCTTCAGGACACCATCAGAAATTCCACACAGAACAAGGAATGCCTGGCCCAGGCAACAAATGGGACTGTGCGTAGCCACTTACTGCCAGCTAGCTACCGTCCCCAACCATAGGCCGCTCCATCCTCCTGGCCCCCTCACCATCTGTGTGGCTGCAAAGCTCCCTGTCCAAAGCCAGAGGCCTGCCGCCAAGGGTCCCCTCTCCACCTGAAGCCCACCCTCATCCACACTGCCTTGCCTCCACGTGCCCACGTGCCCAACACACACTCCTCGAGTCAGCCAAGGTTAGAAAGGCAGGAAACCTCCTGTTCTCACTTCCAGATGGTAACACTGAGGCTGAGAGAGCAGAGGCAGGTGCCAAAAATCATGCAGCTCAGTGGCCACAGAGCTGGGAATTGAACCCCAGTCCTGCGGCTCCTGGGCCCGTGCCCTCTCCTACACAGACACACACAGCAGCAGCGCCAGCACACGGCTTGTGCACATGTACATCAGCTCACACACACATCCCCCCCCACACTCACAGCCACAGGACACAGACACCATCTTTAGGATTTTTCCCAAATCTTTCCATCCAGTCTCGGGCACTCCATTCTACTCATTCGACTCCAAAGCTGTGTTTCTAAAATTAGTTACATTCTCTCCTGTTCTCTCTCTCTCTCTCACAAACACACATACACTAATGGGCACCAACAGCCCCCCATCCTTTCCACAGCCCACCCCCCCACCAAGCCACCCCCTCCACTACCTGATGAATCCCTCTCTCCCTCCCCCATCTGGGCCCAGAATGTTTTCGACAGCACCTGCTGCAGCAGCAGCGAGGTCAGGCTGACCTGACTTGCAACAAGACTGGATGGAACCAGGAAGTGGCACACCCTGGCCAGGGCCCAGGCTTCCTGGTTGTCCACAGTCTCGCACTCCTGGAAGGGAGTGCAGGGAAGGACCTGGGCTGGCAACTGACAGGCAAGGGAAGTGGGCAGGTGCTTTCAGAGGCCCCATAACCAGCCTCCTTTGTCTCTAGGGGGCCTCAGCTCCACCTCTAGTAAACGGGGAGAAATAATGCCTGTTCAGTGTGACCCTTCCCATTACTGAAGCCTTCCAGGGTTGCAAGGACATTGGCGGGGACAGGGGTGGACGTGGGGGCATCAGGTGCATGCAGTGAGGCACTTCTGCAGAAGGAGGTTGTGCATCATAGTCCCTCGGGGCTGTAAGAACCTGTCCACTTTCTTTAGCTCGACCCCTTTTCTCAAATGAAATCCTCAGCAGAAGCCCATTAGATAAAGCCAAGGAGCAGAAGCATGCCCTCACTCCCCTCAGCAATTATGCACAGAGAACCTGCCATTTACTGAGTGCTCGCAAAGTGTTTCTTGGGCATCGTGTCAATCAATCCTCACGAGAATTTAGTATTGTAGAAGATAATTACCTTCTACCATTATCGTAGTCATTTTTACAGATAAGGAAACCAAGTCACGTATGACCCAGAAACTGTCCAGGGCAGTGCCACGTGCGAATGGCGTGGCCTCCCAGGGCAGAGGTGGGGCATGCCTGTCAAGTCCCCTTACACACCAGCTACTTGCAGCATGTTTTAAAGCCTGGGTTTAACCCCTCATCTCCTGAGCTGTCTGCATCTCTGCCTGTTTCCCCACTGATACATACCAACCTGCTCACGTGGCTTTGGGAAATGCCAATGTGCCTTATGCCAGTCTAAGAAGCAAATGCTCTTGGCGCTACAGCAGTGTATCTCAGAGGGTGGTGGAGACCACCTTTGGTAGACTCCCCTGACATGTTTGCTAAGAATACCTATTCCCCATCCTTTGATCCAACTGCAATCTCTGGGGGTGGGGACCAGGAATCTGCATTTAAAAGATATATTTTTATTGTACACAACAAACAAACACACAACCTTGACATACAAACATTCTATATATGTATACAATCAATGGTTCACAATATCAAAAAAATCAACATAATTGTGTATTTATCGCATGATCATTTTTTTAACATTTGCATCTCTCCAGCAAAAGAAAGAAAAAAGAAAAAACTTACACATGCCATATCTCTTACTCCTCCCTCTGACTGAATATTCCAATCTACTCAATTTATTTTAACCTTTGTTCCCCCTATTATTTGTTTATTTTTTACCCATATTTTTTACTCATCTGTCCATACCATGGATAAAAGGAACCTGCATTTTAACAAGGTCCTCAGGTCATTCTAATGCACAGAAAAGTGTGTGAGGACCACTACCTCACTGGGTGGTATAATTTGGAGCCCTGGGATTCTGGTTTTAGCTCCATCACTAACCAGCCAAATGACCTTAGGCAAGTCATTTTAACTCCTGGGTCTCTGGGTTCCCCTCTGAAACAAGGGAGGGGGGACTAAATGATCCCCATGATTCCTTTCACCTCTGACATCCTCTGGGGCTACTATGAGATCCCACAGGCTTCACCTCAAATTACATGAACTGTTTATGGTCTCTGGAGCAGCCAATGTAAACTGAAGGCACTCATTAAAAGAGTTCCTCTCTGGCTAATTTAGGGAAATCTGCAAGAATACCTTAACTTGTCTCCAGGCCCCAAACAAATGTCTTTTGGGTTATCCCTGCCACATCTCCCCTCTCCTGAACATCTGTTTCCTTCATTCCAGCCCTCGCCCAGAGCCAACCAGGATTCTGCAAACGCTGCGTCCATGCACCTGGGCTGAGTCAACAGGCCTCAAACAAAAGCACTGCCACATCACCTTACAAGCCCGAACTCGCCCCCATGCTCCGTCTCTCACAGGCCACCAGGTTGAGAGGCTCAGACAGCTGAGGGGCAGTGAGCTTCCCCCTTCTCATCACAGAACCAGCGTGAAGGGACCAGGTCATAAATGGGCATAACTGGGTCACCTAGAGGGTGTAGTCGGAATGGACCCAGCCTAGAAAGGGGTTGCGAGGTTATCCAGACTTAAAGAAGCCCTCAGGTAAAGAGGGAAGATAACTGAGGAAGCTGTTACTGGGACCTTCTAGAAGCAGTCAGACATTCCTAAGACCCTTGGATCTGACCTAACAATGGCTCTTTGATGATCACCATTAAAACATGAGGTATTCAGCTAGTGCTCAAGCATTGCTTGCTGGTGGCAAAGATGAATGATACTTCCTTCAAGGCCTGTGAATCCTAGACAGCAAGGTAGAGGGGATTCCCAGACCTGCAGCATATAGACACATGAATGCAGATTCATGATATCTTTGCATATGTGTGCACATGCAAAATAACTAAAGAGGAAGGACAAACAAGAAAAGCAAGAATGAAAACCCAACTTCTGCACTGTGCAACATCTGTGAATTGTAGCTAGGGACTGCTGACCCCAGTCATTTGAGAGTCCTAAAATAGATCATCCTCACACGCAGAGCATACCAACTGTGCAAAACGATGATGCTTTTTGCGGGCACAGCACTTCACAGTTTACAACTCTGGGGAAAAGTCCACAAGACTTTCCATTCAGCCAGGCCCTAGGCTGGGCATGCATGCCACAGCAGAGAACTGAACCTGGCACCTACTAGGAGCTTTACCTACCTGAGCTCAAGGGATCCTCACAACAATCCTACAAGATAGGAACTATTATTTTGCAGATAAGAAAACTAAGGCCCAGAGGAGCTAAATAACTTGTCCCAAGATTTTAAAGCTAGAAAGCAGCAGGGTCGGGAGTCTACTCTAAAACCCACACTACCTACTGCGCCCTGCACCTGTGGCTAGCAAGGAACGAGGGAAACTGAGGCTCCAGAGGAGCAGAGCACATGGGGTCAGCCTGGCAGTGGCCCCACCTCCAGCCGTGTTGGGGCAGGACAGATGCAGGTGCACTGAGTGTGTGGGTGTGCGGGGAGGGCCGGTGAGCAGGGAGGTGGAAAAGAGGTAGGCGAACCCCAGCTCAGGCCTGTGTGGTTCAGTCCAGCCAAGCAGAAGGGGCCCCCCCTGTTGTGCGCAGTCCCAGCCACAGAGGGGATGGGGTCTGGCTCTGTTCCCACCCCCAGCAGAACCGCCCTGTCCCAGTCCGGGCGCTCCTCAAGTTGTGTTTCCATCCCAGCCATGCTGCAGCCAGACTGAATCGGCCAAGTCAGGAGGAAGTGGTCACGCTCGAAAATCATTAACATGCAGGGCTGAGTTTGGGGCCTTTGTTCTTGGGCAAGGACTGTAGCATTTCACTTTCAGGAAGGCGCTGGGAGGGTGGGGCAAGTTCAGAATTGCACAACCAAACACAAAGGCTCAGACACACGCAGCACCCATGTGGAAGTTTTCTGAGACAGGCCAACTGCAGGAAAAAAACCCAGGCAATCCCAGGGCCCTTCACACATGACAGGAACACACACACAGAGAGAGAAAACGTGGACGTGAACCCATCCCCACAGCTTTTTAAATTGAAGGGGGCTTCCCGTATGGGACAAAATCGGGACTTTATAGCTGAAAGTCTTCCAAGTCGGGGAAACCAAGTAAAAGAAGGAAAGTCGCAGACAGGGTGGGAAGCCCAGCCAGCTGGACCACCAGGAAGCCCGAGGCCTGGGAGAGATGGGCAGCTGCCCCTGGCTGGGAGAGGGCTGCCTTCCTACAACCCCACCCCAACCCTTCCTAGAAGAGAGCATCCCTCCTCCAACCTAGGTGTCTACCAGATGAAAAGAGGGACGAACAGTCCTTACCGCGGCAACCCCCCTGCAGGCACCCCCCTCTCCCTGCGCCTGATACTGCGTGTCCAGGGCAACTTCTCAGGACTGCGGCCCTTGGCTGGAACAGTCACGTCTTAGCCACCAGTCGTGGGAAGGGCCACAAAGCGAGTTAGCTAATTCTGGGAGAGGGAAGATGAAGGTTGAGGAGGTAAGAGAGGGGGAAGGGAATAGGGTCACCAGGAAAGAGAAGTCAGCTGACAAAAATTTGTTTTAAAAAATCTAATACAAACAATAACAATAAAAGCCTCTTTGGGGGGAAACTGCTATTGCATGCTACGAGCGATGTTCAAAATGAAACCATCAGCACTACCACAGCAACAGCAGAGGTAAATAGTGGGGGGAGAGACGAGGTAAGAGGAGATTTAGATTTCCTATTTGGCGAGGGTGTGTTTATTGGTTTTCTTTCTCTTGAGACAATGAAATTATCTATAATTGAAAATGTTGATGGACTGTGGACCCTGAGCCCTCTACACGATGCCCGATGAATGCAGGTGGCTAAAGGATGCACTGACAGAGAAGTAGGTTGGTGAACGATGGTGTATACTTATGAACGAAGGTTGTGCTGCTACAAAAAGGAACAGTCATGAGGCATGCAACGATGTGAATGGGACATTTGGTGAGACAAAATAAGCCAGAAACAAAAGAACAAGAATGGTGTGGTCACATTTAGAAAACGCTAATAAGAAAACAGGGGCCTGGATTGTAAGCTTTCAGAGTAGACTCATTAAGTCCGGGGTGGTGATTATTATTTCTGGATTTTGAGAGGCTGTTTTATATATATAACCTGATATTTAGAGATAAGAATGAAGTCAAACAGGTTGGGGTTAAAGTAATTCAGAACATACGGGTAAGGAAGACAGTGTCTATATTTTAGAACCACACATACTCTTCGAGACTAATGGAAGAAAGGTTTATTTGGTCTGGAACTGAAATTTTCTGTAGTGCATAATCTAATTCAACTTATCTGTATAGCTCATTTCAACAACTGAAATGCAAGGAGCACAGAATAAGAAAGAGGTCCTTTAATCCTGTATAGATTATTGTAATGCCTGGATACATCCTAGCATATATTAAACAGATAATCAAAAAGTATTGGCAAAGTCCCCTGAGGGATGGGAGAAAGAATATGGAACTATTAAATCTTACCATCAGGGAATCCCCTGATACTGTGTCAAACTTTAGGGACACCCAAATCAATAACCCATGCCCTCGATCGTGAGGCTTACTCTTGTGTAGCTTAGGTAGGTAGTGGAGAAGCTTAGACTACCCATAGGCATGCCTAAGAGTTACTTCTGGAGGACCCCTGTTGTTGCTCAGATGTGGCCTCAGTCTCTCTAAGCCTAACTCTACAAGTGAAATCACTGTCCTCCCCCCTATGTGGGACATGACACCCAGGGGTGAAAGTCCCTGGCGACATGGGAGAGGACTCCCAGGGATGAATCCAGACCTGGCGCCGTGGAATCAACAATTCCATCCCGACCAAAAAGGGAAAAGAAGTGTAGTTAATAAAGCAGAGAGTTCAAATAGAGTCAAGAGGCTACTCTGGAGGTTGCTCTTACACAAGCTTCAATTAAACCTTGTTACCTATCACAACCTGCCAACCCCCAACCAGGACCATTCCAGCCAATCCTAAAGAACACCTAGGGCAATATATAAGATTCCACAAAGGTTCCATGCACTAGAGTAACTTTCCAGAAACCTACAAGCTCCTGATGGGTCCTTGGTCCAGATAAGTCCTGAAACCTAGCCTAGCCTCTCCAGAACATCAGATAGTTCTATCTCTCTACCCCATATTAGTGACAGACCCTTCCAATATCAAAAATTTAGAATTGCCATAGCCCAAACACTCCTAAACGGAGGGATGGAAAGATCAAAGGTGATGGTGGAGTTATACAGAGAAGATTGGATTTAACAAATAAATATGAATGCTGAATCACTAAATTGATACCCCTTTTAGTCTCTAGTATTTTAGAGCAGCTAGAAGTAAAAACCTAAAACTGTGGAACTGTAACCTATGTCAAACTCTGAAATACATTCTACAACTAATTGTGGTGCTGTGCTTTGAAATTCATAGTTTTGTATATCTGTTACTTTTCATTAAAAAAGAAGGAAAAAAATTGATTATGATAATAAAAAAATATGTAAGCCCCCTCACCTCCTATATTCTGGAGCAGCTAGAAGGAAAAATATGAGAGGGTGGTATGGTAGCCCATGACAAACTCTGAGATCTGTCCTGTAGCTACTTATTGAAGAGTGCTTTGAAAACTATTGCTTTTTAATTTCTTTGCTTTGTATATATGTTATACTACACAATAAAAAAAGTTGGGGGGAAAAAAGCCCCTTTGCATGAGCTTCACAGGCTCTTGGAATCCGGACTGTCCCTAGATCCCAGAGGCTGGGCCCTCCCTGCTCCCCTCCCCTCTTCCTAGGGGTCAGTCAAGGGGCTAAGGTTTCCCTCTGCTCCCCGCCTGCACCTCATTAGAGCTTAACCTCCAGGCCTTCAAGGAAATTGGCAGAAATGGGACCCTTGTCCTTTGTCAATTACAAAGTAAACAGCTCTCCAGGGGATCGCCCTCCTTTGGGGGTCTTCTCACACTCTCAGACTACACCCCTCCTTCCCACCCTCCCCTGGCTCCACTGGGGTGGCAGTAAGAATGAAAAGGAATCCTTCGTATTTAGGGAGGCCGCCTGCTCAGGCCATGTTGTGGAACTTCTGGCAAGGCCCGGCCACCCACCAGGTCCAACTCAGCCCCCTCAAAGCGCCTCTGTTTGTAAAGGGCTTTCAGGGACAGGAAGCAATAAACAGAGTCAAGCGGCCAAGATGCAGGGGCTGATTATGCAGTTTATGGATTTTCCAGGCCTCTTTGTACTCCTCCCTCCCCCAGCTGCCTGGGGCTCTGCAGAAAAAGGTGCTGGCAAAAGACTGGCTAGTCCCTGCTTTAAAGGTGGCCTTTTGCCAGGCCTAAACCGGGTCCTTCCAAGTGTGTGAGGGGACTGTAGGCCTTGGAGGCCCCACAAGCACCTTCTCATAACCTCCATGGAGAAGCCTTCCACCCCCACACTACTAGGGCCCAGTCCGCTAATGCTAAAACTTTTCACAGACACACATACTCCAGCCACTGCTCACCTCTCCATCCAGCTCTAACAGGACGGCCTGTGCATCCCCACAGGGGAGGGGAGGGCGTGCCTGGCTGCTTGGCTGCCAAGGCCAGGTGGGTGGCCCTCCTTCCTAAAGAAGCTCACAGCTCAGCTCAGCTTGCCATCCCGGGAAGGAAGAGCCACCTGAGAAAATGGACAAAGCTGGGGCTGGACAGGAAGGGAGCTCTGGGACTGGTGGGCTCCCCAGAGACAGGCTCCACCTGTATTCCCCAAACAGGCTGCACACCTGATAAAAGTTGCCCACACAGCGAAGCAGCCAGTGTAAGGACACATGGCGCAGCACGGTTTGTGGGAGCAAAAGCATGGAAACCACCCTCTGATCTCTCAGCCCCCAGTAACCAGTAAACAACTCAGGGCTCAGGCTCAAAAGGGAAAAGCACTAGGACGAGAACCTCAGGTGCCGCTGTGGAATGACAGGAAGAAATGAAGTGGCGGGGCCGCGTGTTCCCCGTTCTGCCTGTGTTACAGTGTCTGTGTGTAACGTCCGAGTGGGCACGCAGCAGAGCCGGGCAGCGGTTAGCTACCAGGCAGGGTGGCATGTGGGGGAGCGTTCACACTTTACTTCATGCACTCCTGCACCCTTTGAAGTTTTTACAACAAACATGCTTTATTTCTTTGGTTTAAAATTAAGGATTTACAAACACATTTCTACCGGGCAGAAGGGGGCACCACTCGGGCTATTCAGAGACAGGTCCCCGGCGCCCAGGAAATCCTGGCCCGCACAGAGGGGCTCTGTCCCCAACTGCATGGAGCGGGCCTGGGACAATGGGACCCCTGTTGATGAGGAGGGCTCAGATGGCCTGCAGAGTCACACGCTTCCTGGGCTGGGGCAGACAGCAGCGCAGGGATACTTTTTAGGACATTTGGAATAATTCTGTTATATGTTAAGAGACAGCTATTAAACAAGGTTAGCTATGAAGTCAGGTTAGCAGGAAAGTGGACATCCGTCTGAGAGCCTTGGATAGAAGAAGGGGAGGGGAGAGGAGCAGGGATTTAGCTCAGCTGCGGGGGGAGAGGATGAGACGGGCAGGAGGAGTCTAGAGAGAGCAGATGGGCAGGGTGGGTTCAGAGGGCTCTCTGGCAGACAGAAATCACGTGCTCAGTCAACAAACGTCGATGAGCACCCCAAGGCGCTAAGGGGACAAGAGGACCAACTCAGCTGGCATACCTTAGTGCACCTTCGGTTTCTACACCCGCCCCAGGCTATTCCCCCTAAGGTTTACATATTCATTAAAAAAAAGAAAAACGCTGCCTCCCCGCCTTCTTAGATGGCCCAAGGTGTTCCAGCCAGAATAGGAAGGAAGATGAAAACGGAGAGCAGGGGCTCAGCGTGCTCCCGACTGGGCCTTACTCACACAGGCTGCCCGATGGCCAGTTCCCAGGCATCAACTCACACCAGATTCCTCCTCCCCCAAAAGGGGGAGCAAAGCAGGGAGCCTGGCATCTCAGAGCCACACCAGAGCCTGAAGGGTGGGTGGGAGAGGGGACCCTGACAGCCCGAGAGGGATTCTCAGCCAGTGCCAATCCTGAGGCTTCCTTCCACTTACTTCCCATCACGTGAGGGCAAAGAGGAGCTGGGCGTGGAGGCCCGTTGTGATCAGTGGCGGCTCTGCTCACCTGAGGAAAGAATATTTACACAGTGGACTTCATCATAAAACGACATTGCATCCAGGGGCTTCCCAAATCACACAAGGTAATCTACGTGCCAGACAGAGAAAGCGTGTGTGTGTGTAGGAAAAAGTGGGATGGGAGGCAGCTCTGGGGTGCCCGGATTTGGCCTCTGTGCCCTTCTCAGAGACCCACTTCCTCTGGCACTGCATTTCAAGAACTGTCCAATAAGGCCACTGGTCACTACGTAAATTTAAATTTAACTAATTAAAATTAAATAAAATTGAACATTCAGCTTCTCAGTAACACAGATTCCAATAGCCGCTGTGGTTAATGGCCAGGACACTGGACAGTACATGTTAGAGAACATTTCCCACATCGTGACAGCCCTGTTTTGGATTCTAACAGGGAGCCCTCCTAAGTGGAGTGAAGCCCTAAATTACAGTAACTGCAAAGGCTTTCTTATTTCCTGGAGGAGACCAAGTATGTGGATGTCTGATCCCCATAGAGGAGCCCGTCCACACCCTCCCGGGGGGGCCAGGTAAGTGTGGTCACGCGGAGCTGGGGTGAGCACTGGGCCCAGGCCGCAGAGCCACTCACTGGTGTCGTCGGCCTCATCAAGATCAAAGCTTTGTCCCGTTTCCTGTGACACTGGACACCCCAGGCAGAGAAGCCTCCAGTCTTCCAATAACCCTCGCAGGGAGGGCGCTGGTCTCAGAGAACCAGAGCCAGCAGAGGCCCTCCCGGCATGCCCTGCCAGGAGGAAGTGTGCTCTCCGCACGGTCAGATGCACCCATCATCCCCCCCTGGGTCCCTGGCTCTGTCGCCTCAGGCTTCTCCAGGGACACGGGAAGGGTCAGCTTAGAAAAGAAAGAGTTGGTTAAAGAAAAAACATTGCTTCAAGGAACTTGATGGGTCAGGCTAAGGAAATGACTTGAAGGGGGTTCTAAGCTCACAAACTACAACTGGGTATCTTTTAACTAATCCAGGGAGTGAGAAACAGGTCGAAGCACCTCCCACCTCTCCTACACACACACACACACACACACACACACACCAGGCACCAGGTATGAATCAGACCCTTTCACTCCAGTCTAACCAATCACCTTTAAAATGTCCCCACTTAACTCAAAACAGCATCGCCGTTCTCCTACCAAGTCGTTTCAGCGTTGCCCTGAAAGTCAACCAAAAGCAACGATGAATCTGCACCTTTTCTGGCAAACGGTAGACGGGGCCATGAGGGGAGCAGGGTGGCCAAGCGCAGTGCAGGAGAACAAGAGGGCAGGCACCCCAGGGACCAGGTTCTAGCCCTATGTTCTGCCACACGGATCCTTCAGCAAGTCCTTTTACCATTAATTTTTCCTTTTTTAATAAAATAAAGCACAGATACAAAAAAAACTTATAAAACAAACGTAAGCTTAACAGATTATCATAAGGCAAACATCCTTGTCACCACCACCCAGGCCAAAATAAAAAACTTTGCCAGGCACCCCAAAACCCTCTCTAGGGGCACAAGCGGCCTTTTGCAGGACTCACTTCCTCGCATTTCTTTATCGCTCAAATGTACATCTGTAGATGTTATACTTTAGTCTTACTCATTGTTTGTCTATTAAGTCTATTGTACTCTCCCTCCATCCCTGGCTTTTCCTTACAGTTTATGTAGTAAAGAGGCCAGGCCATTTGACTATTGAATTCCCCACAGTCTGAGGTTTACAAAGCAAGTTTCCTCCTCTCTGTGATCTTCAGTGACCTCCGACTTACCACCGCCCGCCCTGCCCACCTCAGGAGCTCCTATAACAATAAAAAGAGTCAATGAGCCTGAAAGCACATAGGGAAATGCTTGTGATATTTTGTTAAGCAAAGAAAGCAAACTGATATATACAGTGTGCTTTCAACTACATAAAGAAAAATGCATAGGAAAAAGGCCAAAAGGAAATATAATCTGTCAATAATTGTCCTGGACAGTGGAATTACGAGTCCCTTTTCTCTTTTTTCTTCTTTTTTTTCCTTTTCTTATAATCTTCCAGAGCTAGTACTTAATAATGTGAAAATAATCAGGGGACAATTGTTTTGAACAAAAGAGCGCTCTTAAAGTGGTGGCACGAGCCCAATTGTGTCACCAGGTTTGCCCAGGCTCCCTTCTCAGTTCCCCTGGCTTTGTGCTCTCTGTTCCAGCTGCCACCATCAATCCAGCTGGGACCCTCACCATCTCAGACCTGCCCCCTGGATGCCTCCTAGTATCCCAGCCAGCTGGTCTCCCACCTCCCTTCTCTCTTCCCTCTACACGGCCAACAGAATAACTCATCTAAAACATGCCAGTCACTCTCCAGCCCCACAGTCTCACATGTAAAGATCACGTCCCTTCCTTCTCCTACATCAGTGGTCTACATCCAACTTCTGTATCAAACTCACGAGCAACAGACTGGAGGGCTTGTGCAACACACACAGTGGGCGTCATCGGAGTTTCTGATTCAGTAGGTCTGGCACGAGACCAGTGCATATATGTTACTTGTCTGGGGACCACACTCTGAGAACCACTGCTTCATGCCCTTCCTCTATCCTCCTGTACGAGTCCTGCCCATTCCACAAGACCCAGCTCAAGTTGCCTTCTTCCAGGAGGCAGCCTCTGAAAACTTCAGCCAACATGGTCTCTCTCCTTCTGCCTGACCATCCCTAACACTTAAGGATGGCCTGAGCAAGGGGGAGCACTTAGTAGCCACAATGATAGGCAACTTAGCACTTCATTCTCTGCTGTCTTCTGTGGTCCTGGCCCCCCTCCCTCATATCAGCTCTT